>NC_051263.2:600000-900000 GCF_015237465.2 Chelonia mydas | reverse complement strand
TCGGCTAAAGCTGCCAGGGGCTGGGGTTTGTTCAATGCACCCGAGCTCACCAGGCCGGCATCCTCTCGGACCACGCACTGCCCACTGCAGGCAGGGCCTGAGCCAGACGTGCACTGGTTTACTTCCCGCTGCCAGCAAGAGGCCCACCTCCAGTCTAGACAACACCGAGTTCCTCCCGCTTTCCTTGGAACAGAGGGCTTCATTGAGAGGGAGCTATGATTCACTCCACTCAGACACAGGGAGGGGCGGGGGGAGACAGGCGCTGTGAACCTGCTTGCTCTGCTTCTCTTCGCTGAGGGAAGCTGTGTGAGGGAAGCTGTGTGTCGCTGTAATCCCAGACACGCAGGACCTGAGAGAGGAAGTTCTGAGCCACCGATCAGACCGTGACCTCACTGGGCCAGGAACTGGGTCGCCCTGTGACCCACTGGCGTGGGCAGCTCCTAGGTGTGTACAGCGCCTGGCACAATGGGGCGATTGCAAAGAATAATTCTAGCCCCATCAGAGGCCACTCCACTGTGCCCACCCAAGTTTAAATGCAAGTTGCTTCCTCCCTGCCGATGGAGAGGCGGGACTGGAGTGAGTATTTACCTGCTGGAGTTTCTCACATCTCCCCTACACCCCTCCCCGCCCCTCCGGAAGCAAGTGACCTGCCATTGGACCGGGCAGGGACCGGCCAGCAATTGAGACATCACAGCCAGGGCACGCAACAGCGTAGTTACCACCTTGCTGTGACCCCGGCACACGCCCTCCCCAGCCAGGCCACCGTGGTTTCAGGAGAGCAGTTCACATCGGCCTCATGACTCATGGCTGGCGCACGCAAGGCTGACGAGCCGGGGAGGGGCGGGTCACACACCAGGTTCCAGAGGAGCTGCCAGCCCCGTGGGCACCATTTCTGCTGCCCTGAGCCTTGTGCAGGCGTTTAACCCATTGCAGAGCGGGCATGAAGCAACCCGTGTCAGAAGGGTGGCACTTCGCACCTGTCACGGAGTCCCCGGGCGATGCTCTGGAACTGCTCCCCATGAAGCCAGGCAGGACTCTGGGGCAGTCGCCTTCCTGGGAGCAGCCTGTCTGCAGGACACACAGCTCACCCGGCTCCACCTTCCTGGGTCTGACCTCAGAGCATTCAGCCTCCTCTGCCCCTCCCTGCGCTTCCCACAGCGAGTCCGCTCAGGTGGGGTCCTGGGGAAGCCAGAGGGTCCTGCCCCCCAACTCCGCAGTCAGACGGGACTCTCAGCCAGCCAGGAAAACAGAAGGTTTATTAGACGACAGGAACATGGTCTAACACCGAGCTTGTAGGTGCAGAGAACAGGACCCCTCAGCCGGGTCCATTTCGGGGGGCAGTGAGCCAGAAAACCACGTCTGCCCTTCACTCCATGTCCCAGCCAGCCCCAAACTGAAACTCCCTCCAGCCCCTCCTCCTTTGGGCTTTGTCCCTTTCCCGGGCCAGGAGGTCACCGGATTCCTTTGTTCTCCAGCCCTTTAGCTCTCACCTTGCAGGGGGGAAGGGCCCAGGCCATCAGTTGCCAGGAAACAGGGTGTCGGCCATTGTCTGTGTCCAGACCCCTGCACACACCTGTCCTCTAGGGCTCTGCAAGGATCATACACCCTTACCCCACCCCCTAGAGACTTAAGAACTGCCTAGGGGAAACTGAGGCACCCCCACACTATTCAGAGGAAACAGTAAGAACAGTCCCACTTCGTCACAGCACAGTGCAAACAACAGCACAAGGAGACTCAGACCCCCTCCCCCACCACCACCACCACCGAGTTTCCCTGCCCCAAGGACAGAAATCAAGCTGCCCTGGCCTGGAGAAACACGGGAAATAACCCCTGAGCCATGGCCGTCTCGCACGGGAGGAAAGCGCTGTGCAGGGCACAGAACAGCGACGGCACTAGCTTTGGAGATGCAGCCGCTGCAGGAGAGCCTCCTGGCCTGTGTTCGTACAGCCCCTCCCTCGCACACTCGGCCCGTTCTCAGCCAGCCCTTAGACCGCTCCCGTAATAGATGCGATTAGCAATGTTTTCACAGCCCTTTGAGTGCAGGAGGGTGACCGGCTCCCACCCCACGTGTGTGAATTCAGCATCCCACAGACTGCACGTGTCCAGTAACAATTGAGGCTACCCCGGTGATGCTCTCGCACTTCGGCCTCACCGGCACCCCTCTGAAATTCTTCAGACAACCCTGAATCGGCAGGTCCCGAGTCTCCGGACCACACGGCCTCAATGAAGGGCAAGTCCCTTCATCTTTGCCACCCCCCAGTTTTAGCTCTGGGGAGCTATCGCGTTCCCGGGGCCCCTCTGTGTCTCCGCACGTTACACCCTCAGAACAGACTTGTCTACGGAGGGAAACCGACGCCATTTATATCTATTTAAAAGCCAAGTCCAGTTAAACAGTGCGATGCCGTGTGAGCACTCGGGTTTCCTCTCGCTGGCGGGAACAGGTTTAGGTTAAGCAGCAACAAGCTGTTCTTCAACCCAAATCGGAGCAGCCACCCTGAGGGTTGCACCCGTTTAACTAGCCCTGTTTAAATTCACCCCTTGGGTTACACCGGTGCAGGGTGAGCTCACCCGTGGGAGGCCGGGGCCCTCAGAGCAGCCTGCGCTCACCAGGAAGTTGTGTTGTTGACAGGGTGGAGGTGGGGTGGGGAGAGGAAGCTGCAGAAAGCTTCCTGCTGGAGGCCAATGACCTTCAGTCGGCACAGAGTCAGAGCAGCAGGGCAGTGGAGCCATCTTTACCCCGCGGGGGCTGGTTCTGGGTTACAGAGGGTTGCACAGTACCCCAGGGAAATGGCAGCGACTGGCACCCTCTTCACCTGTGAGCCACGGTTCCGCCCCAGGGTCTGCACTGCTCGGCTCCCCTGCAGCCTGGGCCTTGGCGCCCCTCCATGGCCAGCTGCCTGGGGCTGCCCTTAGCCAGATGCGACTGGCCCAGGTAACCTGATCCTAGCTCCGAGAGCCCCGCCATCGTCCCTTTCCCTCCAGCCCCTCCAACAACTAGTTCTGGTGCTGACAATCCCTAGTGTGGGGCGAGGCGGGGAGGGAGGTGTCTTCCGTACCCCAAGTTTCACTTCACTTAAACAAAACTTGCTTACAAAATCAGACACAAAAATACGGACGTGTCCCAGCACACGAGTATTGAACAATTGCCGACTTTCTCGCTTTTACCGTATAATTATGCAGTAAAGCGATTGGCATATAAACAGGGCCATTTCAGGGGATAGTACACAGAGCAGTATAAACAAGTCATTGCGTGAAATTTTAGTGCGTAGGGACTGTGCTAGGGCTTTTCATGGAGCCTGTTGTAAAACTAGACCAGTCTCCAGATGAGCGGACGGACCTGCCCGCCCCCCAGGGTAAGCACACCCCTGGTTGAGAACCACGGCGGGAAGTCACTAGAGGGGAGGGCAGGAACTCTCCTATAGAAACCTGATCCCAGCCGCCTCCAGGGATGAGCAAGGGCGTGAGAATGCCCATTGCTAGAGCCAGAAAGGATAGCCCAGAGACAAGGTGGGGGAGGCCATCTCTGTTACCAGCGTGGCTCTCTCACCAACAGCAGCTAGTCCAATAACAGACACGACCTCACCCATTGTCTCTCCAATATCCTGGGACCCATAGAGCTACACAGAGGATACTCGGCCTAGTGGTGAAAGCACAGGCTGCGGGGGTCAGGACTCCTGGGTTCAGGTCCCAGCTCTACCACCCCGCCTTAGGGACAGCAGACCAGCTCTTTGGGTCAGGTGGCACCTTTTTGCTTTGTTTGTACAGCCCCTAGCACAGCAGGGTCCCAGCCCATAGTGGGGCAGCGAAGGGACCTTACAGGAGGCCTAGCCTCGGTAAAGAGCTTTGAGACCCTCTGCCAGAGAACGCAGTGTAAAGGCAGGGGCAAACCTCAGTGAGGTGCAGCCACTTCTGGGGTGGGAGGGCAGCAGGCAGAGGGGACCCTTTGGCCAGGGACACTAGCGCAAACACCCTGCCAGTGCCCCGGGACTCAGAGTCCGCTTCCGGTGGCTGTGAGGGCTCCCCCACCCAGGCGAGTCACTCACACACCCGCCATCTGGCTGCACAGCGCCAGGGAACATCCACCACCCTGCCAGGCGGTTCTTCCAGGAAGCCTCACCAAGCCGGGGTGGGCTGGCTGGTGTGTGAACCCCCCACCCCGGTGTCAAGACGGGCTCCCTTTTGCTGGAGGCCCCAGCCAAGGGAGGCTCCCGCAGCCCCCGGGCGGGGGCAGGGCCGGGGGTGGAGTCCCTGGCAAAAAGCCAGGCCCTGAAGGACATTGAACAGGTGTTAAAATCCCAGCAGCAGAGCTGGGGACGGGGGGAGGGGAAGCGATCCACACCCCTGGCTACGGCCCCAGGGTTTGACCGGGGGCTGCCAGGGCAGCAACTGGGGTCACACGCCCCGGCCCCACAGTCATGGGGAACCAATGAGCAAGGCCCCCCTTCAGCCTACACCCCTATCCCCACAGGGCTCCCCCCCACATCTCTCACCCATGCTCCCAGATCGGACCCCCACATTCCTAACGCCCCCCACAAGTCTTCCCAGCGCACTCCCCACACCCGCTCAGCACCCACGCCCCTTATCACACTGCCCCCGCCCCCAGGTCCCCTCCGGCCTTACCCGGCGGCCCCGGCGCGGGGCTCCCCGCGGGCTCCCCCGACCCCTCGTGGCCCCGGGCCCCGGTGCCGAGCGCGGCCAGCAGCAGCAGCATCAGCAGCCCCGCGCGCCCCATCCCCGCGAGCGGCTCCTACCGACTGAGCCCGGCCCGGCCCCAGCCGCGCGCGTCACACAGGTGAGCTCCCGCCCCCCGAGCGAATACCCAATCGCAGCGGCCCTCACCTGGGACGCGCCGCCCGCCCCCTGCACGGGGAAGCCACGCCCACTCGTTTGCATACGGGGCGGGTTCTTCCCCACCGTTCTGGCCGGCTGGAGGCGGCGGGGGCGGGCCCGAGCCCGGGCGGGGGGCGGGGGGGGAGATCAGGGGAGCTGCGGGTGCCGGGGGAGGGGCCGCGCGTGGGGGGGGGACTGCAGCGCACAAAGCCAGAGGGGGGGAGTCTGTGGCCCCCACGTGCTGGGGACCGCAGGGGGACCCCCACCCCGGGGCTCTGGGTCCCGCCCCCCAGTTCTGCAACCCACCCCCAAACTCCAGCCCCTCCCCAAAGCATGTTCTGAGGGGAAATGGGGTCTATGGCCCCCCCGTGCTGAGGGCTGCAGGGGGACCCCCACCCCAGGGTCTGGGACCCTCACCCCAGTTCTGCAACCCACCCCGAAGCTCCAGCCTCTCCGCCCCTCCCCAAAGCGCCGCCCAGCCTGGCACACCGCAGCACCCAGTGTCAAGGCGCAGGGCTTGTGGGGGGCTCCCGGGGAGCGGCTGCCCCAGGGCCCAGGCTCCAGGCGGCAAAGAGGGCCAATGATTGACTCGGGCTCGGCCTCTGTGTCGAAGCGGGACTGTTCTTAATGTTTCCTCTGAATAGTGTGGGGGTGCCTCAGTTTCCCCTAGGCAGTTCTTAAGTCTCTAGCTGGTGGGATAAGGGTGTATGATCCTTGCAGAGCCCTAGAGGGCTCTCCAGGCAAGTCTAGCTGGGCCTTCTGTCACCATACCTAGATCTCCCCTTCGCTTGAGATCCAATCTCCACACGATTCAGAGGAAACATTAAGAACAGTCCCGCTTTGTCACAGCCTCCTCCTGGGGTTATTGCCGTGTTATGGCTCTAACACCCTCATTCGTAACCCCTCCTGCCCCCGCCCGGAATCACACACACACCTGCCCCAGTGGGAGCCTGGCATGAACTGGGGGGCTCACGCCCCCGCAGGGCACCGGCCCGGCCAAGCTGCTGTATCCCGGCCGGCGGCCAGTCGTGGGCAAAGAGGATGGGGGCGGGGGGCGGTGGATATTCCTGGCACAGGAAGCGGGTTTCTTGTCAGTGTTCTGGTCTGGGAGATGCTTTTCCCTGTGGGTGCCAGGCCAGGCGCCGGTTCGCCCTGGCTGGCAGCCCCCCTCGGAGCCGTGACGAGGTGTGTTTCTGCAGAGCCTGGGGCCTCAGCCATGGACCCGGCCCTGCACACACCAGTCCCTGCCCCAAAGAGGGACCTTACGCACAGCTGCCAGGGCTGCACCAAAACCTGGCCAAGTCTCTCCCCTCGGGCCTGACAAAGCCCCTTTAATTCAGGCTGTTTAAAACACTTGGGGTGTTGCTTAGGGCGGCGTTCCTAGGGGAGACCGGCCCCCGGCTGCAGTAACTGGCCAGGGCTCCTGGGGGGGCTGCAGGCTTCACCCCTGGGGGGGGGGGGGATGTGCATGTTAAAGATTCGAGCCGCTTCCAGCTAAGGCCTGTAATGATTCTCAGGCCACATTTCTGCAGCCTCTGGCCAAGCAGACCTGCCACACCACCCTCTGTTTCCAGCGCGCCCAGAGCCGGCCCCACCCCAGGCCACCTCTGAGCTGGGGCCAGGGGCTACGCCCGGTCCTAACGAGCTGGAGGTAAATGAGGGACCACCTAGGCAGGAGAGGCGCTAAAGCTGCCAGACTGTGTCCCACGCCAGCCTGCGGGATAGTGGTTAATTACATTTGTCTTCCCATTGCAGAAGGAGAATCGGGGCCCCCACGGGGGAAATGCCCCGTGTCCCACCCCCCCGAGCCAGCCAGAGCATGGCCCAGTTCCCACCTCCCACCCCTGGGCCAACCAGTCTCCCCGACCCAGCGCTGGGCCAGAGGTGGCGCCCCCTAGTGGCGACAGACACCTGCCATTGCCACCAGAGTCCCACAATTGGGGGGCGGGATGTCGCCTCAGCTCCGGCCCGTCTCGACGCTGTGACCTCCTTCCCGCAGCAGGGGGCAGCAGGGGGGTTCTCCTTGGGCACGTGGAACGGCCCCCAACACAGGGCCCGACCCGGCAAAGAGGCCCTGGATTCCGGTGCGGGTCGCGGCCTGTGCCACTCACCGGGTCTCCCGGGCCCCCCTGGCTGTGGAGAGCCGCCGAAAGGCTCAGTCGCTGGTAACAATAAAGGCTGACAGGGCGAGGTGCACCAGGGATACCCGCACACTGGGTTGGGCCACCCGGGTCCCAGCCAAGGGCGGTGTGGAGATCGGGTTCGGTAAACAAAGGAGAATGGGGTGGAAAATGAATGGACCAAAACTGGTGCACTGGACACTAGGCTTAATTGGCAGACAACATAATGAGGAGGTTTCAGAATAGCAGCCGTGTTAGTCTGTATTCGCAAAAAGAAAAGGAGGACTTGTGGCACCTTAGAGACTAACCAATTTATCTGAGCATGAGCTTTCGTGAGCTACAGCTCACTTCACCGGATGCATACTGTGGAAGCTGCAGAAGACATTATATACACACAGAGACCATGAAACAATACCTCCCCCCACCCCACTCTCCTGCTGGTAATAGCTTATCTAAAGTGATCATCAAGTTGGGCCATTTCCAGCACAAATCCAGGTTTTCTCACCCTCCGCCCCGCCCCGCACAAACTCACTCTCCTGCTGGTAATAGCCCATCCAAAGTGACCACTCTCTTCACAATGTGTATGAAAATCAAGGTGGGCCATTTCCTGCACAAATCCAGGTTCGGAGGAGGTATTGTTTCATGGTGTCTGTGTGTATATAATGTCTTCTGCAGTTTCCACAGTATGCATCCGATGAAGTGAGCTGTAGCTCACGAAAGCTCATGCTCAGATAAATTAGTTAGTCTCTAAGGTGCCACAAGTACTCCTTTTCATAACGAGGAGGCTGGACTATGCTGCCCACCCCCCCTCTGGAGTCCTTGGCAAGAGATGGTGGGGGGAGGGTTGAAATTATGGGGGGGGTGACGAAGTGGGGGTTTTATTCGTCTTGCTCTGTTACATGGGAGTCCTACTGTCCTATACGAATACAGGATGTGCCTTAGTGTCCCTCTGTGCTGCGCCGATGCGTCGGGGGTGGGAATTGGGGCCGTGAGTTTGCGGAGGCCCTCGGGGCAGGTGAGGCTGCCCAGCTATTTGCAGCTTTGTAACCTGAGACCTAGGCGGGCGGGGGGGAGGGGGGTGCGACCAGGTGACACCTTTGGCCCGGGAAGCGAGACAAAGAGAAGGAGGAGGGGCAACGGGGGAGGGGGTCGGAAGTCGGGTGGCTGGAGGCTGGCAATCTCCATGGGGGAACTGGAAGGGGGGAATCCAGGGCATCTGGCCCAGGATTCCCAAGATGGACTTGGCTGAAAGTCACTGATGTCTGAAATAACAAGCTCTGTTCTGTGCTGTGGTCCTGTCGACTAATAACCTGTCTGTTTTACGCTGGCTGAGTCCCATCTGACTGCGGAGTTGGGGGGCAGGACGCTCTGGCTTCCTCAGGATCCCACCTGGACGGACTCGCTGTGGGAAGTGCACGGAGGGGCAGAGGATGCTGAATGCTCCGAGGTCAGACCCAGGAAGGTGGAGCCGGGTGAGCTGTGTGTCCTGCAGACAGGCTGCTCAGAGAGAGGAGGCTCCCCCAGAGTCCTGCCTGGCTTATGGGGAGCAGTTCCAGAGCACCCCACTTCTGCCACCTGTCACGGAGTCCCCGGGCGATGCTCTGGAACTGCTCCCCAAGAAGCCAGGCAGGACTCTGGCGGAGTCTCCTCTCGGGGAGCAGCCTGTCTGCAGGACACACAGCTCACCCGGCTTCCCCCTTCCTGGGTCTGACCTCGGAGCATTCAGCATCCTCTGCTCCTCCGTGCACTTCCCACAGCGAGTCCGCCCAGGCGGGGTCCTGGGGAAGCCAGAGGGTCCTGCCCCCCAACTCCACGGTCAGACGTGACTCTCAGCCAGCCAGTAAAACAGAGGTTTATTAGACAACAGGAACATGGTCTAACACCGAGCTTGTAGGTGCAGAGAACAGGACCCCTCAGCCGGGTCCATTTTGGGGGGCCGTGAGCCAGACAACCACGTCTGCACATCACTCCATGTCTCCAGCCAGCCCCAAACTGAAACTCTCTCCAGCCCCTCCTCCTCTGGGCTTTGTCCCTTTCCCGGGCCAGGAGGGCACCGGATTCCTTTGTTCTCCAACCCTTTAGCTCTCACCTTGCAGGGGGGAAGGGCCAGGCCATCAGTGGCCAGGAAACAGGGTGTTGGCCATTCTCTGTGTCCAGACCCCTGCACACACCTGCCCTCTAGGGCTCTGCAAGGATCATACACCCTTACCCCACCACCTAGATACTTAAGAACTGCCTAGGGGAAACTGAGGCACCCCCACACTATTCAGAGGAAACATTAAGAACAGTCCCACTTCGTCACACCACCGTGTGAGGATGGGGTAGGAGGGTGGAAAGAAGCAGCTTTGTCATCTATCTGCTGGGCCCCCGGGATCCCATCTGCCATGGCACCTTCACCGTCCAAGTCATGGGAAGTCCCGGCCAGGCCAGAGAAAGGGCCCCGATGAGATCATCCTCTCCAGCAGCTCCGGCTAACTCTCTCAATGCCTTCTGGGCCACGAGACTGGGGCTCCTGCAGCTGCCACGCCCTCCCTTGGTTTCATTTGCTTTCCTCAGTGTATTTTTTCCTCGCTGGTTCCGATCTGAGCCGGCCGGGCCTGTCTGGTTGCCAGGGCTGCTGGGAGCCCATGCCCAGAGAGGCAGTTAAAAGCGACGCCCTAAACAGCCCATGTTGGTATGAGTTTGCCAGGTCTCGGCGCGGCTGCTCAGACCACAGCCGGGGCCCCTGTTTCTCCAGCGCTAAGGCTGCATATGAGAGTCAGCAGTGGAGACAGACGCCGGGGCCCCTCTCTCATGTGGCTGTTCTTCTCTGCCCTTGCCTGGGCTTCGCTTGTTCAGTCGTAGGAGAAGCAGGGATGGTCTTTAACGACAGCGGAGGGGCGGATTAGACCCTCTTCAACGGTCTCTGAATCTGTACACGCTGCTGCAGCCGCAGGGATCGGGGGTGCTGGAAAACAAAAGCCCGACAGATGCTCTAATTATTTGCCCTTCTTTTTTCCGTAGTAAAAGGCTATAAACAAGGACCAGTGCCTTTGCCAGGGGACCGAGCGGGCTGTGTCTCCCTGCGCAAACCCCTGCCCAGGGCGTAAGTCTGCGTGGTGCCAGGGTCCCGTCACGCCAGGGACTCTCTGGCCCAGGCATTGCACTGCAGGCTGGCATACTGAATTCGGACCTTTGTGAGCGACCCGGAGCCGATGCTGTGCCGGGGAGCGGGAAATCAGGAGAGGAGCGCTCGTGATGCGGGTGGAAGAACGAACACTGCAGAAGTCCCCGGAGACGCTCACAGCTCCCGAGGTCGGGGGAAGAGAGGAGAAAATGGCGCAAAGATGGAAGCAGCGGAATCGTCTCGATGCAAATGAACGTTTGGGGCCAGGCCACTTCTCCATTCCTCAGCCGCTCACCCAGCCCAGGGGAAGCACTGGCGGGGCCGTGGTCAGGGCACGCACCTGGGCCGCGGGGGACCGAGATCAGATTCCCTGCCCTGCCTGCCCGTGGGCACAGCCCTGCCTCTCTAGGGGCGCGCCCGGGTGTAGGGCCACTGCGTGCTCCCTGGGAGGCCTGGGGGCTCCCCAGAGCTCTGCCACGACGCTGGGCACGCGCCTGACACCAACCTCTGCGGAGAGGAAGCACAGTCTGGTGGTTAGGACGCTGGCCTGGGGTGCAGGTAGCCGGGTTTCAACTCCCTGCCTCCCCATACTGGCTGTGTGGCCTGGGGCAAGTCACCAGGGCCCAGACCCTCCCTGGGTGCAAAGTGTCCTCACACAGTGAACGTGGATTGACACCAGCTGAGGGTTGTCTTCCCGCGCCTCCCTTCCCCACCTGCCAGGGCACGGGATCGGGAGCCACGGCAGAGCAAGGGCCCAGCCTGACCGAGAACCCTGGCCAGCCTCCCACATCAGACCTGCCCAGAGGCTGATGGCTGATGCCCGGGGGGGGCTGCCATCCAGTGCCTGGGCCTAGCCTGGGAAAACCCCTCCCCCAGCGCCTGGGTCCTGACCGTGGGCACCCCAGGCCAGGCAGTGCGCTGGCCTCGCACTGAGCCCCCCGCCATGTGCCCCCAAGCACCAGTGCCCCCCAGGCTCCAGCCCTGCTTCCCCCAAGCCCGGTGCCGCCTTGGCCCTGCCCTGCTGACCCTCTGCCCTGCCTCCCTCCCGTGCCTCGCTGCCCCCCAGTGCCCCCCACGTGTGGTGCCCGGCTAACCTTTCCCCATCGCGCGGCGCGCCCTCCCCACGCACCGTGCCCCCCGGGCCGTGCGCTTCCCGAGGGGCAGTGCCTAGCCCGGCCCGAAGCCCCGCCCGGCCCCGCCCCACGCCATAAGCCGCCGGCTGAGCGGGCTTGCGGCTCCCGTGGCGGCGCAGGGCAGGGATGGCTGCGAACCGGGTGGGCAGGCGGCTGGGACGGGGGTCCCCTGCGCGCTCTCCGGGGAGTACCCGGGCGGAGCCGGCCCGCAGCCCCGGGATCCAGAAGCGCCAAGCCCGGGTGACGGTGAAGTACGACCGGCGGGAGCTGCAGCGGCGGCTGGACACCGAGAAATGGATCGACGGGCGCCTGGAGGAGCTGTACCGGGGCCGGGTGAGCTGCGCCGGGGCGCACGGGACGGGAGAGCGCCGGGGCCGAGATGGGGGCGCTGGGGCACCCAGAATTTCTTCTCTCGGAGCTCGGGACAGAACTTGGCACCTGCCTAGCGCTGGATGGAGATCACTGGGTAGGGCCATGGGACAGCCACTAGCCCCCACTGCCCTTCCAGAGCCAGGAGAGAACCCAGGAGTCCTGGCTCCAGCCCCCCTGCTCTAACCACTAGACCCCACTCCCCTCCCAGAGCCCTTGGCCGAAAGGGGAGCTCCCGCTGCTGCCGGGGCCCTCCTTCCCTGAGAGCCAGGCTCGGTGCTGGGGTGACCCTGGGTGTGAGGCACCCTCTGCCAGGGGGTCTGTTAACGATGTGGGGGAGGGGTCTCTGCTGCGCCCCACGCAGACAGCAGCCCGCGGCCCCTAGGGGTGCACAGCGGCTGGCGGGGGTGTGCTGGTTCGTGCCTCTGGCTGTGAGGGTGGAAGGGCTGTGTCTGAGCTCGAGGCTAATGGTTCCCCAGCCCTTTGCTTTCGGGGGCCATGATGGGGCACGCTGGGTATGTACTGCAGTCAGCCCCGCTCTGGAGGGCCGGCTCGGCAGCCCCTGGCCAGGCTGGCTGCTGGGGCCACTGGCCACAGGTTGGACAAGACCCTTTGCCTTGGGCTGGGCTGGTGCCGTGATTAGCCAGGACTCCCCGGCTGTCCCAGGTCTGGGGTGTGGGGGTGGAGAACAAGGAATGGAGACCTGAGACTCGGGGCTCCCTCCCTCTCTTGGGTCTCCACAGGGCGGCTGCATCCCAGGCTGCCCTGTGGGTCTCTTCGCTGCCCTGCTGCTTCTCAAAGGGCTACAGAACTTCAGAGGGGCTAGGGGCAACTTTCCAAAGCAACCGGGGAGTGTGGGGGGCCCACCAGGAGCTGCCCCAGCCTCAGTGCTGTCTGGAAAGTCATCAGGGCCCTGCAAGGGGTCTCAAATTGGGGCTCTGACAGCCTCTGGAGCCATCTCCAATCTAGGGCTTGGCCTGAGGGCCGGGCCCCTGCACCAGGCTTTCCTGGCTCAGCTGAGCCGTTGGCTGGCCGCGCTCTCCACTTCTTCCTGACCCCCGCTGAGATCGGCCGTTTGATTCTGCTAAGTGACTCCGGGCAAGACCGAAGTGCCGCCCGGTCGGGCCTGGGCCAGGTGCCCGTGTGTGGCTGTGTGAAACGCGTCTCTCTGGTCAGGGACGTGACTGTCTGAATTCCTAGTGCGGCCGCACACCCGGCACCGGTGCTTGTGCAGAACGCCCGGCCCAGGCTGCCCGCTCTGGGCTGCCCCAGGGGCCGGTTTAACGCTGCAGTGTCTCTAGCTGGGGGCTGGTTTGCAGTCAGCACGTACCTCCCCATCCCAGCTGACCTGGGCTCCCACCTCTGCCTTCCTCTGGGGCTAGGATTAGCCAGGTCTGGCCCTTGTGGCGAGAGGCTGAAGTTGGCTCTGTCTCTGCTGGGGTCCGTTCAGCATGTCGGGCTGCATGCGCCGGGGCTTCTGCCAAGCTGAGCCGATCTCTGGGGACGAGCAGCCGTGTCTCACGCTTCAGAATATTGGGCCCGATTCTCTGCTGTCCTGCACCCAGCGCAGGCACTAGAACCCGGGCCAAATGCTCCCCCTCCGCTCTGCGCGGGTGGACGTCGCTGCCCAAGGAAGTGCAGAATCAGGGCCTAGCTGCCTCCCCCAAGCCCTGAAATGCGCCTTGAGGCTGCTCTTTAATTTTTCCTTCAGTGTCCAAACCCTAAAACCCTTTCGCCCCCGCCCAGCTGGCCGGCCTGGGGAACCTGCAGCCTCAAGTGCTGCAAGTCAGGAATCTCCAGCTACAAAAATAGGAGACTTTCCCTTTTGCTTCAGCTCTTCCAAGAAAGGAGAGAGCAGCTGGTGCGGGCAGCCTGGAGAGCTCCAGCTGCGTTTCCCTCCCAGGCGAAGGGAGATCTCTGCTCTCGCCCAGGGCTCTTCTCGCACCAAGGGAGCTGCACGTACCTGGTGCAGATGAGCCGTGCACTGGTGCAGCCTTGTCACGCCACGCCGGAGCAGCGTCTGCACGAAGGGTTTGCCCCACTGCAGCGTAGAACAGGCCTTGCAGAAGGCAGCTGTTAACGCGGCTGCCTGGGGTGCGAAGGGGCCAGCAGGCGAGACCAAGCTGTTCCCTCTAACTCACCCCTGCTTCGGGCCAGGGCTCTGAGGAAACCAGCCCCCAGCACGGGATCCCTGAGGCAGCTCCTGCGTGGCGCAGAGGGAGCTGTTTGGGAGAGAGTCCAGCGAGGCTCAGCTCCAGATGCTGGGGAGCAGCTGCAGCGGGGTGCTGTGACAGCGGGGCCCTCCTGGCTCGCCCCTGGCTGGGTGCTGGGTGAGGCAAAGCGCCCTGCAGATGCACGTGAGGCCTGGTGCTGCCCAGCCTGCGCTCAGGCCGGGTGCAGGCTCGGGCAGGGAGGGGGAATGGCTGCAAACCTGCCGCAGGGGAAAGCCATGGGGAATCCATAGACGCCCCCCGTCAGGTCCGGGGAGCCCATCTCTCTCTGCAGGGCTGGCTCCCCTACCCAGGCAAATGAACGCAGCTCTCTAGCTGGTGCATGGGGCAGGAGCCTGCGGGGGCCGGCAGGAAGAGGCGGCTTGGCAGCTGGCTCCCACGCAGATGCCTGGCTGGGCAAGGCGCAGGTGCTCTGGGCTGGGCTCTCCACATCAGGAAGTGGATCCGTGGGTGGCCTGTGGTTGGCGGCATGGCTCAGACTTCCTCAGCCACCTCCACGTTCACATCCTCTTCTGGGGGGGGGAAAGGGGGGCTTCGATGGCACCATGGCCCAGAGCCTGGCCCAGCTCTCAGGCAGATGCCATAAAACCCAGGGCTGGAGCCTGCTCCACGTATCCCGCTGTTAACCCGCGTGCAATACCCAGCCCCTTCTCGAGAGCAGCGCCAGGCTCTGCGCCATGGCCCGCTTTGCTCCGACTGCCCATGGCCTGCACCCAGCCTGGAGAGCAGGGCTGGGGGGGGAGGGGGCGCTGGGGGGCATAAGGACCTGAATTGGTGGGTGGGGGGTCGTGGTACCTCGATCCCATTAGCTGTAAGTGTGTGGGAAATTCTGGTTTAACCCTTCACATGCCCGGCTCAGGCTTCCCCCGCCCCCAGCCTCCCTTTCTCCAGGCCAGATGGGGTGGGAATGGGAACAGCTGTTCCATTGTCCTGAGTTGTTCCCCTCCTCCTGGGGGCTGATTGCTGGTGGGGGATGGGAGCCTCTTTCCGGGCCTGGACACTGGCTCGGGGAGGGGGGACCGGCAGGTCCCTGCAGAGCAGTCCCCAAGCCGAGCCGTGGGCTGGTCAGTCCGAGCTGCGTATGGCCCAGAAGGAGCGGAGTGTGGGGGGAGGGGCCTGCAGCCTGTCTGGTGACTGGTAGGGCCGGGGGGTGCTGGGCACAGGGTTTGTAACCTGGCAGCGCAGGGCACCAGCAGGACAATGGGGCTCTGTACCGGGCACGTCCGGAGCAGCCTGGCCCTGGACCCGAGGGAGGGGGCACCTGCCAGCTGGAGCTGGGGTGGGAGTGCCCAGGGGGGTGTGGGGTGTACAGAGGAGCAGGCTCGAGCAGGCCCCTGAATTCACATGGGGTGCAGGGCTGGCTCCCGGGGTGCGAGGCTCAGGCAGGTCTTCCAGGATGCCAGGCCAGGAGACCATGGTGGAGGGGGCTCTGCCCCAGCCAGGCTAGGAGAGCGGGGGGTGGGGGGAAGGGCTCTGCCAGAACTGGGGGAACAAAGGGGTCTTAAAACCACCCCACCACGGGGCCGAGCCCTCTGCCCTCACCCGCTGGGCTGGGTGCCTGTGGGTGCTGTTGGGTCAGGCTCTGGCACTGGGTGTGAGGATGGACCAGCTGATGTGGGCCTTGGGGCCTGGCCCGGCTCCCTTCGCCAGACCGGGGCCAGCTGCTCCTGTATCGGGCTCAGGCAGGAAGCAGCCTGCATGCCCCAGGCTGATTGCTGGCATTTCCTGGTGCTGAATGAGCAAACGGGCCAGGAGGGAGGAGATCCCAAGTGACAGCAGGGCCCGGCCTGGGGTCACATGCAGGCTGGGCACCGTGAGAGCCGAAGCCCCCCGCGAATGTGCACAGGGCACGGCTTTGCCTGCCAGAGGGGCTGGAGCCTGGCGCTCCGGGGCTGGGGGGCACTGGGTTTAACAGGCTCTGGGGGTGCCCAGTGCTTCTCCAGATCTGGGCAGAGCTGGGTCTGGAGCCCAAATTCCTGCCACCTGCTCCAACCCACAACCGCGGCTGGGGTCCTGCATCCCGCTCGGGTGCCCACAACTCATGGAGGAGCTGGGTCAATTGGAGGGGTCCGAGAAGAGCCACGAGAACCAGCAAAGGTTCTGCCCTGGGTTGGAACGAGCTCCGTTTAGCCTCGCAAAGAGAAGGCTGTGGTGACTGGAGCCCAGGTGATCTGTACCTACGGGCCCCGGGGGACCAATACTGGGTCCTCGGCTCGTCCGTCTAGTGCAGGAAGATCTGACGTGCCACGGGCTGGAGGCTGAAGCAAGACAGATGCAGACTCTTAGATGTTTGCACCTTATTTCCGGCGAGGGAAATCCCCCAGGAACAGTTCGCCAGGGGGTGGGGGGGATCTCCATCACCCCCCAGCTCAAAGCTAGAGCAGCTCTGCCCTAGGAGTTACTGGGGGGGCTGGGCCCTGTGGGGGTCAGCTGAGATGAGCACAAGGGTCTCTTCTGGCCTCGGGAGCTAGGAATCCTCTGGCCCCAGCTTCCCGGAGCTGGCAAGGGCGGCTTTCAGTGGGGGAGGGGGGGGTGCTGGGAGACCCTGCAGGGCGGGAGGGAAGCCTCAGGGTGAGGTTGGGGCAGGCTGGCATGGGATCCACTCCCCAGCACAGAGCAGCTTGGAGGAGATTACAGCAGAGACCTGGCAGCTCTAGGGAAGTTGGGGGGCTGTCTGGGCTGCTCAGTGCCCTGGGCCACGTCCCCACGGCTGCAACACCCCCCCACCACCCTCCTGAGCCCCCTCTCATTGCAGGAGGCAGAGATGCCGGATGAAGTGAACATTGACGAACTCCTGGAGCTGGACGCAGACGAGGCACGGGCCGCGCAGCTGCAGGTGGGTGCTGGGGTCCGGCCAGCCCCCTCCCCTCTTGTCGGCTCAGGGCTCTGGCCTGGGGCCTGTCTGTCAAGGGGGCGTCTGGCCCTGTGCTCTGCCCGCAGGACTGTGGGGCATGGCCCGGGCTCTGGCCTGGCACGGAGGTGGTGCCCGGGGGCTCAGGTGGCGCTGGCCATGGGTTGCAACTGCTGTCAGAGGGCTTGTTCCACGGCTTCTCTTCTGAGCTGCGTGGGGCTTTGACCAGCGGGGCCCCCCGGGGCTGCGTAATTCAGGCAGAGAAACAGCCGGCGCTGACAGAGCCAGGGAGAGACCTTCTCCTGGGGGCCCAACGGGCCGCATTTCTGCCTCTGGGCCGCCAGTGGCCACCTGCGGTGAGGCTCCAGAGCTCAGGGACGGGGAAAGCTGCTCCACTCTCAAGTGATGGGGACGGCTCTGCCCCTCGAGCACGCCGGGCTCACTCCGGAGTCTAGGGAAGGATTGAGCCCCCCCGCTCTAGGGCACATGCCAGTTGGGGGCAGGTCCTGAGCTGGGGTGGGTTGTCCCATGGCTGCTGGGGCTGGGGTGGGTTGTCCCATGGCTGCCGGGGCCCGGAGCTGGCAGGTCCCATCCTCCCGCATGGGTCGGGGCATGGATCTGCAGCAGGGGCCCCGGGCACCACGCTCAGGTCCGCCTGTCTCTGTTTCCAGGGCATCCTGAAGTCTTGTCACAACAACACGCAGGTGAGTGGCGCTTGCCGAGACCCCAACCGCGTCACTGCTCCCATCCTGCTGGGGCCCCAGCGCCTGTATCTTCATTCGCAGCCCGCAGGGGCCCTGCCGCCACCGGCTCCCTCTGCCTCGGGGGAGAGCCCCCAGCCCCCCAGCAAAGGGACCCAGGGCTGCTGCGAGGGCCAGGCTGGCCCCTGAATCTACCCCCAGCCCCGCTCAAGCCAAGGGCTTGGTCGCCAGCCAGCCCAAGGGAGCAGGCTGGAGCTCCCTTCCCAGAACATGCCCAGTGCTAGCTCCAGTCACAGCTTTCCCAGCTCTGACCCCGGCCAGCGGTTCCCACGGGACCTGGCTGCTCCGGAGCATCGCGGCCCCACCACGGCCGCCGATCAGGGCTTTAAAAGGGAAAAACATTCATCCCTCTGCTTCCTCCTTGGTGGCGTGGGGCGAACGGGCGGGGGGCAGCCTTGGAACTCCCCTCCCCCACCCCCGCTTAGCTCCGGCTCGGCCAGCTGCCCCATCCCCCAGGTTGGCGACAAGCTGCTTGCAAGAGGCAGCTCTGGCCCCTCTAGCGCTCCAGGTGTGGGGCAGGCAGCTCCAGGGACCAGGGGGTGCAAGGCCCAGGGCTGGCATCCTGCCCTGCCCCCAACAGTCCCTGCACCGAACCCTGTTGAGGGCTCCCCCTTCAGACCCAGCTGTGGCCTGCCGCCCCCTTGCTGCACATCTGGCCTTGTGGCTAAGAGCTTGGGGGAGCTGGGCTCTATTCCGGGCTCTGCCAGACACTCTCGGGGCCTCTGCAGCACCGGGGGTCGGGGTTGGAGCCTTCCTGTGTCTGCTGCGACCAGGCCCCTCCCGCTGTGGGGCTGCAGCGTGCGGTGCCGGGGCCCTGCTCTCCCAGCAACGGGCTCTCCCAGCCCAGACCTGGCTCCTTCCCTCCTGGTACTGCAGGGGCACCTAGACTGCAAAATCTTACCCCTCTTAGGGACACCCTCCCCCGCAGCGCCCTGAGCCCCAGCACCCGCTGGCACTGACCTCCACGCCTGGTACCCAGATGCTCAGGTGACGGGCACACTGGGGCTCCCGGGAGCTGGCATCCCAGGGTTTCCCAGGCAGCGAGGGGCTGGGTGGCGTGAGAGCCGCTGGCTCGGGGCAGGGCCGCGAGAGCTCCTCCAGCTGTTGGGCCCAGCTGGGAAGCCTCTGGCAGGAGCGATGATGTGGGAACAGCTGCAGATCGGCCTCCAGCGAGTGTCTCTGCTCCCGTGCCACCGCCCCCCCTCCCCCCCAGCCGTGTTCCCGAGGAGATGTGGGGCAGGCTTCTTCGGGGCTCCCTTCCCCCAGGGGGTGACCAGGGAAGGATGCTCTGCAGCCTCTGTCTCCCGCAGGCCTTCGTGCAGGAGCTGCTCCTCAAGCTGCGGGGGCTCCAGAAGCAGCAGGCCCTGCGGCGGCCCAGCCCGGAGCTGCAGAAGCGAGCGTGACCCCTGCCCAGGGAGGGGCCCCCCGCGGCCCTTGGCAGCGGCAGCTTCCTCCAGAGGAATGGGACCAGCGAGGCCCTGCAAATCCAGCCTGGGGCCGCTCGGCGGAGCCTCCTGACGCGATAGCTTGTGCCCCTGCAGCCGGGGGTGGCACAGGCCTGGCTGTGCACAGAGCCCCCCCCACAGCCCCCTGGACAGTATCCCCCTGCCCCCGGCCTATGACTGGGCCCTGTGTAAATCTCGGACGAGCTGGGTGCTCGGGGCTCAGCGGGTGCCTTTGGGTCTGTAATAAAGCCTTGCTCTGGCGTGCTCAGGGCCGGCTCTGGGGTTTTTGCTGCCCCCCCGCTCAGGTGGGGCTGGGGCTCGCGGGCGGCTCTGGAACGGGAGGGAGTGACGTCACCTTCCCCCAGCGCCTGCAGGGGCTTCCCTCCTCCCCCGCCCGGCCGCGCGGAGAAGCCCCCATATAAGGGGTGGCACAAGGCGGCACAGCCCGGCTCCCCGGCAGGACTCGCCCTCTCCTCCCCAGGTAGCGGCTGGGCCCTGGCCGCTCAGCAGCCCGGGGCTGGGGCTTCCCTTTCCCGCTGCGGCCGGGCGCCCGGCGCCCTCGCCCTGTCGAACTGGCGCAGCGCCGAGAGGGCCACTGCCCCGCAGGAAAAGGAGGGCTGGAAACGGGCCACCCCAAGCACGTGCTTGCTTTGCTGGTGCCTCGAGCCGGTCCTGGGCGCGGGGGCTGGTCCCTGCCGCGGGCGCCGGGCCCTTCAGGACCTGTGGCTCTGCCGGCACTAAGCCGCTGTCTAGACACCCAGCCAGCCCCAGGGCTGGGCTGACTGATTGGGACTTGGCCTTGGGCCTGGGGCACGCTCAGCTGAGCCTGGGGGAGCTGCCCTGACTGCACCCTCTGTTCCTCTCTCTGGCTGCAGGAGGGATTCCCAAGCCAGCAGCCTCGGTGGGGCCATGCTGGGCTAGGCTGCCGTGGGGGCAGCTTGGGGGGTGGAGCCCCACCCCTCTGACTCCGGGGCAGGGTGGGGAACCCCTCTCGCGGCGATGTGGCCCCTTGTCCCTTGCCCTGCCCCGGGCGGGGCTGCTCCCCCCAGGGCTCTGCCAATGGCACTTGGCCTGGCAGGGTGCTGGGCAGGGGGAAATCCCCCTTCCGTGGGGCCGAGCAGCTGCTGTAGTTCTCTGCCCTGGGGCAGCGCCCGCTGGCCCTGGGCTGGGTCTCAGGCCGGTGCCTCACCGGCGAGGTGGCTGGGTGGTGCACCAGTACCCGGGTCATCACTGTGCAGGAACCTGCTTCTGCACCTCCCCTAGCCAGCTGCTGCTCCCTCTTTGCTCTCCGGCCGGCCTGCACTGCCGAGGAGCCCGCCCAGGTGCTCTGTGCGGCTCAGCTGGGCTGGTGAGCAAGGGCCGGGCCAGCCCCGGCCAGCTCCATATTTAGCCATGTGCTGGGCATTCCCGGTGGTCCTATCCATCCTGCAGACAGCTGGCATGCCTGGCAGCCGTTCCTGGGCGGGCCTGGAGCCGAGCTCCAGCCGGGAGTTGCAGGGAACGGCTGTGGGAGCGGGCCAGTGCTGGGCCCCCGACGGGGCCGGGGGCAGCCGGGGCATCTGGCAGGGACCTCACCTGAGCTGTTCACCTCCCTCTGCCTGGCTGCGGGGCACTTGGCACAACTGGACACTCCCCCTTCTGCCTCCCGTGTGGGACTTGGAATGTGGCCCTGCCTGGAACCCAGGGCCAGCTGGAAAAGTTGGGCCTTCCCCCGGGAGCCACCTGGCTACAATTCCCCTTGGGGCGGGGAGAGGGCCTGGCCCCCAGAGCCACTGGCTAAGGTAGGACTCCAGCCCGAAGGTCACAGCTGGGCCTCCCACTGCCAGATGGAGGCTGGCTTAGTCACTGAAATGGTGCCACCTCTGGGGTGTAACAGGGCAGCTGGTCGAGCAGCTGCACAGCGACAAAGCAGGGCCCCCAGTGAAGGCGAATCCTGTGAGTGAATCGGGCTGCGGGGCGCAGCTGGGGGTGCGTGAGTGGGATGGACGCTCTTGTTGCTCTTATGTGCCCCCTGCCCTGGGGCTGAAAGCAGCCTGAGGAACCGGTCCTGCCGTGCGCTGCTCGGGGTCCCTGCTGAGGCCTGGGCAGCTGTGGCTGGTGGCGTGTGGGGCTGGGAATCAGGCCGTCGCCCTCCATCCGCTGTTTATACCTTCCTGTAAACACTGGAAGCAAACCGCTCTGCTGGGGCCGCTGGCTCTGGACTCTCTGACCCCTCTCGGCGCTTTCCTGGCGGCCGAGCACGTCCCAGGGCCTTCTGGATCCCCGGGGGCCGCGCGCCAGGCGCTGCTGGGCACAGTCACGGGGGGCACGTCAGACTTTGCCTTACGTGGTGTGTCCTGCTTTCTGGGGTCCTATCACTATCACGCAGCCGAGGGGGTTGGGGGAAAGCCCCATGCTCGAGCCAGGTCACCTACTGCTGGAAACCCACCCAGGGGCTTGTCACGGGGGGGCCCTTAGACCCGTGGGCCCAGGCCCTCAGCTGGCACAAATCAGCTGTTTACCAGGACTCCTGGTGTTGGGAGCTTCTGGCCAGGACTCGTCCTTCCCCTGCTCTCGCCGCCTCGGCAGAAGGCATCAGCGGGGGCTGTCTACAAGGAAACAAAGTCCTGGTGACTGGGGTCCTTGCAGGCGGGCTGGGAGGGGTGAGGGGGCTCTGGCACGACGGGGCCCTGGTCTCGGCCGGGGTCTGGGCTGTGTCCTGCCCGGCGCGACGGGGCCCTGGTCTGGGCCGGGACCGGTAGGTGCTACTGTCACGCACAGGGTAATTAGCTCCCTGCTGCCCTGGCATGGTCTGACACCCCCCCCCCACCCCCCGGCCATGCTGAGCGCTAGGGTCTGCGTGGGTGGAAGGGGGCTCGGTCTGTGTCCTGGCAGCAGTTGGGCTGAGAGCTCAGCTACCGAACCCCCCTCCCACAGGGGGAAGGAGCCCTCTTCTGACGAGTGATCCCGCCTAGCCGCAGGATGGAGACGAGAGCTGGCTGCAGCAGGAACCCCAAATCCCCAGAGCATCTAAACCCAGGTCTGTAAGCCCCAGGGCAGCAGTCTGCAGCCAGGTCTGGGGTCAGCACGGGGCCAGGGGAGGCACCCAGCTGTCATGCCTGCTGTGAGGGGGTGGGGAGGGGGAACGTAGATCAGAACGGGGGTACTGCTTCCCCTTTGCCCCTGGACATTGCTAATAGAGGAAGGGGGCTGAAATAAATGACTTAAAATAAGAAAGTGTTACGGGGAATTAGAGTCTGGTATGGGCAGGGGGACCACTAGCCCCCACTCCCCTCACAGCGCTGGGGAGAGAGTCCTGTTTCCCAGCCCCCCTGCTCTAGCCACTAGCCCCCACTCCCCTCACAGCGCTGGGGAGAGAGTCCTGTTTCCCAGCCCCCCTGCTCTAGCCACTAGCCCCCACTCCCCTCACAGCGCTGGGGAGAGAACCCAGGAGTCCTGGTTCCCAGCCCCCTGCTCTAACCACTAGCCCCCACTCCCCTCACAGAGCTGGGGAGAGAACCCAGGAGTCCTGGCTCCCGCCCCCCCTCTGAGGGATGGGGGCACAAGCTGCTCTGTGCTCGGAGCCACGGCCCAGACTTGGCCACTTCCCCACCAAGGGGGTGAGCGATGGGTCCCTGCAGCGATAGCCGGAGAGCTGCCCAGCCTGGGGTAGGACCCAGGGCTGCTCGGGGAGATGCGTGTGCACACGCCCATCCACACACACCACTGGTGAGTTACACTCTGGACCGAGGCCGCCCTGCGAAGGAGCCAGGCTGGCAAGGCCCAATGAAGGGGGGCACGGGGGGCTCGTTCTCCTGGGCCTCAGACCACCCTCATTGTTACGTTCTGGTTCCCATGCCCGAAATCCCCAGGCCCCCAGGCAGAGTGGGGCAAGCAGCTGTCCGGGAGCCCAGCGGGCAGTCGAGGGGGCACCTGCCCCCTGGCGGCCAGGCCAGGTCTCTGCCAAGCCCCAGGAATTTGTCCGGGGGGCCAGGTCTGTGGGTGCAGATGGAGCCACAGGGCCAACACGAGGGAGACATACCAGACATACCAGAAAGTCCCACTTCAGCCCAAAGCACCCACTGGTTAGAGCAGGGGCTGGGGGCAGGACTCCTGGGTTCTCTCCCAGCTCTGGGAGGGGAGTGGGGCCTAGCGGGTTGGGGTGGGGGGGTGCAGCTCGGGCCAGGGCCAGGGCTGCCGTTGCGCTCTGCAAGGGGCAGGAAGGCCAGTCTGGTGCTGTTTTACCTCCTGGGGAGCCCCGCGGAGCCCCCTCCCCGCTCAGTCGCTGGGAAGCAGCCAGCAGTCAGAGCCAGAGTCAAAGCACGGGGGCAGGGCGGGGAGGGCTGGGGCAGAGACAAACGCTCCCCAGGGAAAGCCCCAGCCCCACACTGCTCTGCTCAGAATAACAGCCCCGGGCCTGCAGCGACCAGGGAGACCCTACAGAAACAGCCCAGACGAATGGGAGACCATACGTTGTTCCACTTGCCCCTGGGGCACCCCCTGGCGCACCAGCGTCCTCACCTCCAGCACCCCCTGCACCGCCAGCTGGTCTCTGGTCACAGGTCCGGGCCCAGCCGGGTCGGGGTCAGCCCCAGCCCCAGGAGAACCAGTGTCCAGCTGACGGATCCAGCACAGCCCCCGCAGGCGACGTGGCCATTCCCTGCTCGTCACCCCACCCCGGGGCGCTGCAGGGCTCCTGCTTGGCCCCCCGGCGGGGTACAGCTCCCTGGGGCCCTGCCTGCCAGTCGGCGGCCCCACGGCCTTCCTGCTTCTCACAGGCTGTCCCTGGACCTCCCCTGCGGCCTGGCTACTCTCTGCGGCTCCTTCACTCAGCCCCGGCCCCTCATTTGCCGCCCTCCCCACGAACCCGCCACAGCTGGGCTCGTTAGTGCTAATTACTGCTCAGACTGGGATCAGCTGGGGGCCAACTGCCCCCTCACAGGCCAGGCTGAGCCCCACTCCTTGCAAAGGGTCACCAGCCTGTAACAGGCCCCACTATAACAGCCCCATGTATGCAGCCCGGGGGGGGGCTCACGGGAGACCCTACGATAACAGCGCAGGCGATTTGGGATGTCTCAGCCCCGCAGCGCAGGGCCCGCAGCTGTGGTGACTTGCGCACAGTTCGCACGCTGTCACCGTGCACCAGGGCACGTCTGAGTGTGTCAGAGCCCAGGACACTGGGGCGGCCAGGCTGATTCTCACGGTCACAAGGAGGTGGCCCCCCCCAGGGAGTGAAGGGCACAGACAGGGCCAGATTGTGCGCTGGGCAGCGAGGAATGCCAGGCTGGTGATGTGGTGCACGGCCTGTCACACCCGCTGCATGCCAGGGCCCTGGGTCACCCATTGGAAACAGCCACCCACAGTGACACTCACCGCCCTCTCTGGAATGCAGCGGTTCAAATTCCCGGGGGTGGGGCCAGGAGCCAGGACTCCTGGGTTCTCTCCCCAGCTCTGGGAGTGGAGTGGGCTCTAGTGGCTAGAGCAGGGGAGGCTGGGAGCCAGGACTCCTGGGTTCTGTTCTCAGCTGTAGACGAATCAGAGTCGGTGAGCCTGGTGTAACTTTAGGGCTAGACCAGGCCTGGGAGTTTGGTGCCAAACGTGGCCCATGGAGCCTGATTCTCTGTCCCCCAGGTCCCTGTGCTGGCATCTCCCCGGGTGCCAAGCCCAGCCCCTCAGGCTCAGCCGTGACCGCACGGGCGCTGCGACAGGGACCAAGGCACTAGACCCTCTGGGCGCTCTCAGTGGAGTGGAGAGGGAGCGTGGCCCAGTGGTCAGGGCTCTGCCCTGGGACGCGGGAGACCTGGGCCAAGTCCGGGCTCCAGAGAACTACGTGGGCCTGCCTCACCCGGCGCCGTGAGGGCAACGCCGCGGCTCTACGGCGATGGGGGCCAGAGACGAACCGGGGCACAGGACAGAGCCCTGGGAAACCGACCTCCCGGCGAGCCTTGCCCAGGCGGAGGGGCTCTCCCCTTCCCAGGCACCCCTGGGGTTCTGGCCTGTTTGGCTGCTGAGGATGCAGAGCCGTGGGGCTGGGGCACGCCCGGGGGTGCAGCCGGTCGGGAGTCCGGGTCACTCGCTTGCCCTGTGGCGCCCGTGGGGCCGGGCGCCATCACACGAAGCAGGCGCTGGGGACGAAACACTTTTATTGCTGACGCACGACTCCAGGTGGCAGGAGAGCGAGGGGTTCAGAGGCCACAGTGATGGGCAGAGGGGGGATGCGCTGCAGGGGGCTCACGAGGGGAGGGCAGGAGCCGTTCTGCAGGGGGCAGGAGCTGCTGAAGGGCCAGAACTAGACGCCAGCCAGACGATCCCACGCGAAGCCACGCGCCAGCCTCTGTGGTTAGAGGGGCAGGCGTCACCAGCTGGGATTTGCCAAGGATGCTGCAGGGGCCCAGGGCAGAACCTGGAGGGCCTGGCTGTGGGGCGGCCCCCCTCCCAAGGGGGCAGGAAGATTTGGTGCCTGAACCCCAGGGGCACTCCCCCGGCCTGCTCCATCCCTCAGCCTGGCCCCCGCAGAAGGGCAGCAGCATCCGCTGGCTGAGATGCAGGAACCGCTGGGTGCTGGCAGCAAACAACCCAAGAACAGTATGAGTGAGTGTGTGTAGGGGTGTGTGTGGGGGGGGTGTAGGGGTGTGTGTGTGTGTGTAGGGGTGTGTGGGGGTGTGTGTGTGGGTTTGTGTGTATGGAGTGTGTGTAGGGGTGTGTGTGTGTTTGTAGGGGTGTGTGGGGGTGTGTCTAGGGGTGTGTGTGGGTTTGTGTGTATGGAGTGTGTGAGCATGGGGTGTGAGTGTAGGGGTGTATATGGGGGGGAAGGGGTGTGTGTGTGTGTGTCTCCCCACTCCCCTTCCCAGCCACCAACCCTCCCCGTCCTTTCCCACCTCACGCCCTGGCGGCCCCCAGTCCTCGGGGCTCCGTGCGCAGGGATGTGGGGGGACGTGGGGGAGGGCTCTGGACAGGGGCAGCCCCTCCCTGTGGGAGGGGGGGTCAGAGGTGAGGATGTTGCTGCGTGCCTGGGGGGGGGACATGCCCAGACCTTCCTGCTGTGGAGTGTCACATGGGTCACCCTGGCCCCAGAACATTCGGGAGCCCCCCCTCCGGGGTCAGCAGCCAGCCAAGGCCCATGGCAGGAGGCAGGGACATTTGGGGGAGGGGTCTGCGGTTAGGCTGGGTGGGGGGGTTAGCGTTTAAATCTGGGCTCTGTGCCCAGTGGGGCAGGATCCCGCATCCCCGAGCTGGGTCCCAGCCCGTTCCACGGGGCCCGCGAGTCTCCAGCTGCGGGAAAACCCAGCGGCGGGGCCGCAGACCGAGGAGCCCGGGGCTCAGCGCACGGCTCAGCCCGTACCCTCGCCGGCCAGAGCCAAGCCCGCCCCGGGGCAGAGCCGGGCAGGGAGCGCTGAGGGCCTGAAACTTCCTGAAGTCCAGCTGGTGTTGGTGACAGGCAGAGCCGGAGGGAGTGTCCGTGCGCCGGGTTCCCCCCCAGCCAGGCGACCCCCGAGGCCGGTTCCTGAGCCGCGCTGGGCTAGGGGCTAAGCCGTGCCCCTCGGTCCCCTCTGGGGGCCAGTCCCAGCAGGCTGGGGAGCTCCCCACAGACCCCAGGCTGCTCGAGCCACGGTGCCCCTCCTGGGCCCAGGCCGTGGGCGGCTCAGAGGTCAGGGCGTTCTCTGAGGGGGCAGCACCCCGCAGCTGGGCCGGGGGGGCTGCCGGGCCAAGGAGCCTCCATGGCGTGGAGGACGGATCTACAGGGCCTTGGCGCCCGGCAGCTTGTACTCCTCCATGATCCGCAGCACGTCGTCCAGGATGGAGGGGCCCAGGTCCAGGTCCAGCCCCAGCAGGGACTCGGAGCGCGGGACAGAGGCCCCGGGGGAGCAGGGGGGCTCCTGGGTGTCCGTGCCGGCCCGGGCGCCGTAGCCCAGGCCCCAGGGGCCCGGGAAGGAGCCCTCGGAGGAGTCGGCGGAGAAGGAGACGGAGGCGGGCAGCTGGTGGTAGTGCGGGAGGGAGAAGGGCAGGCCCTGCCCGCTGTGGAAACAGCCCTCACCGCAGCTGACGGACATGGAGCGCTGGCTGCTGGGCAGCTCCTCCAGGTGCAGCCGGGGCGGCTTGGGGGGGGCCTGCTCCGGGCTCGGCGCCCCGCTGAAGACAGGCAGGGAGACGGCACTCTTGAGCAGGCTGCGGTAGCCGCTGGCGGCGGGGCCCCGGGCCGGCTCCTGCCCCACGGCCTGGGCGCTCTGCGAGGCCAGGCGGCGGCCCAGGGGGGGCAGCAGGTCGTACTTGCCCTGCAGGAAGGAGAGTTCCCCGAACATGTCGCCCTCGCCCGCCGGCCCGATGTGGGCGCTGTGCCGGAAGTCCCCCAGCGGCGGGCTGATCATGTCGCTCGACAGCACGTCCCGCAGCCGCAGCTTCCGGCCCCGCTTCGGCGTCGAGGGCTTCAGGTAGATGGGGGTCTTGGCGGGCATGGCGGGGCGGCCGGCGGCTCTGAGGCCTGGCAGGCGCCCCCGGGGGCCAGGCACTTCCCCGAGGCCCAGTCCCTCCCCGGCCTGGCGGGTGCTCTCGGGAGCCCGGCTGGGACGGTACCTTGGGAGCTCAGCGGCCAGCAGGACCGGCCCAGGACGTCCCCTTCGTCTGGGGTTTCGTAGGCACCCCCGGTCGGCACGCCAACTCCGGATCCCGGCGTCGGGGCGACCGCCCTCGCTCTCGCCCCCTCAGCCGGCCGCGGGGGGCAGCATCTCCACCTGTAACAGCCAGAGCAGGGAGCGTTACCGGGGGCCCACGGCGCTGTCTGGGGCACCCAGCCTGGGGGTGTTCACGAACCGCGCGGCAGGGAGTGTGGGGCCGGGGCTGAGGCTGGGTTCCCGCAGGGACGGGCCAAGGCAGCAGGAGGGGCTGGGACTTGCAGAGCCGAGACCTACGGAGCAGCCCCAGCCCCAGTGAGAACGACCCCCTCCCTGGGGGCTGGTTCCTGGGGCCACTTCCACCCAGCCGGCCTAACGCGCTCCGGGCTCAGACACCTGCTGTCCCCAGTGGGATGGGTTAGCAGCGGCTTCACATGTGCAAACACCCCCCCCACACACAATGACGTACACCGCACACACTTGACAGCCACAGGCACACACACACAAAGCTCCCAGCACCGTGCAGACCCCCCCATCCCACCAGCAGCTCCCTGCCCTGCCCGGGGCACGTGCACCGCTAGCCGTGGGGGGTCAGGCCCTGCTCCACTTCCGCCGTGCAGCGCGAGGCTCCGGCTGGAGCCACCAAGGAGCAGACCAGGGAACCCTGGGCAGGGCTGTGCTTGAGGGACCCCAATGCGGGGCGCTGGGCAACCAGCGGGATCCTTCCCACGGGCACGTGGACCAATCCACGGGCCCCACTACAACCTGGGCCACCAGGGCTCCCTGGGGCAGCTTTCCAAGAGCCTTCAACTGGGGGGGGGGGGGGGCTGAGTGTGTGCACGCATGTGAATGAGCATGTGTGAGTGTATGCATGTGTGCATGTGAGTGCACATGTGTGTGCACATGTGAGTGCGTGAGTGCACACGTGTGCGAGTGTTTGCAGGTGCAAGTGTATATGCATGTGAGTGCACACGTGTGAGTGTGTGCTTGTGCAAGTGTATGAGTGTGCATGTGTGCAAGTGTGTGAGTGTGTGCATGTGTGTGTGAGTGCATGCATGTGTGACGAAGTGGGACTGTTCTTAATGTTTCATCTGAATAGTGTGGGGGTGCCTCAGTTTCCCCTAGGCAGTTCTTAAGTCTCTAGGGGGTGGGGTAAGGGTGTATGATCCTTGCAGAGCCCTAGAGGGCAGGTGTGTGCAGGGGTCTGGACACAGACAATGGCCGACACCCTGTTTCCTGGCCACTGATGGCCTGGGCCCTTCCCCCCTGCAAGGTGAGAGCTAAAGGGTTGGAGAACAAAGGAATCCGGTGACCTCCTGGCCTGGGAAAGGGACAAAGCCCAGAGGAGGAGGGGCTGGAGGGAGTTTTCAGTTTGGGGCTGGCTGGGACATGGAGTGAAGGGCAGACGTGGTTGTCTGGCTCCCTGCCCCCCAAAATGGACCCGGCTGAGGGGTCCTGTTCTCTGCACCTACAAGCTCTGTGTTAGACCATGTTCCTGTCGTCTAATAAACCTTCTGTTTTCCTGGCTGGCTGAGAGTCACGTCTGACTGCGGAGTTGGGGGGCAGGACCCTCTGCCCCCCCCCAGGACCCCGCCTGGGCGGACTCGCTGTGGGAAGCGCAGGGAGGGGCAGGGGAGGCTGAAGGCTCCGAGGTCAGACCCAGGAAGGTGGAGCCGGGGGAGCTGTGTGTCCTGCAGACAGGCTGCTCCCAGAGAGGAGACTCCCCCAGAGTCCTGTCTGGCTTCGTAGGGAGCAGGTGCAGAGCATCGCCCGGGGACCCCGTGACAGCATGTTAATGTGAGTGTGCATGTGCGTGTGCCTGTGTGAGTGTGTGTGCATGTGCAAGTGTGCACACACGTCTCCCCGGGGGCCTGGCCGCCCGGCTCCTTCCATCCTGCTCCCGCTCTCCAGCCAGTCCCTAGTTTTGTTACCATAAATGGCCAGGCTGCCTCCACTTCCTGCCGGGAATGGACCCAGCGGGGCAGATTAAGGGGGAGGAAACGCCCCCCCCCGCCCATCTCTGCACTGGGGACAGCAGGGCCCAGCCCACCCCCTCCCAGCCTTTGTGCTGTAGGGCTGGAGACGGCACAGTGGGGTCTAGTGGTTAGTGCTGGGAGCCAGGACTCCTGGGTTCTATCCTTGGCTCTGGGCGGGGGGTGGGGGCTAATAGTTAGAGCCGGGGGGGGGAGACTGGGGAGCTAGGACGCCTGGGTTCTATCCTGCTCTGGGAGGGGGGTGGGGGCTAGTGGTTAAAGCGGGGGGGGGGGGGGCTGGGGAGCAAGAACGCCTGGGTTCTATCCGGGTCTGCGAGGGGAGTGGGGTCTAGCGGTTAGAGCGGGGGGATGGGGACTGGGAGCTAGGACGCCTGGGTTCTATCCTGCTCTGCGAGCGGAGTGGAGTCTAGTGGTTAGAGCAGGGGGGGCTGGGAGCCAGGACTCCTGGGTTCTCTCCCCGGCTCTGGGAGGGCAGTGGGGGCTGGTGGTTAGAGCCGGGGGGGGGACTGGGGGACTGGGAGCCAGGACTCCTGGGTTCTCTCCCCAGCTCTGGGCGGGCAGTGGGGGCTGGTGGTTAGATTCACTGACTGTGCCATCTAACAGGGGAGGTGGCTGAGTGCAGGAGACACCCCAGAGCAGACGGCACACTGACTCCTCCAGCTGCGACAGGAACCAGCAAAGCAGCTGATTCATTCAGCACCACGTCCTGCCCAGGGCTGCCCTCGCGCGTCCCACGCCCAGGTCAAATCGAGGCCAAACCTCGACCCTGGGGGTGGCGCAGATGGTGGGCAGATTGGACCAGATTCACCAGGGGGCCCTTCCCTGAGGCCGCCGACTCTGAGACCTACGGAACCTGCCCAGCGCCGGAGATGTGTCCGCACAGCCCAGTGTCAGCCTGCAGCAGGGGCCCAGAGCAGCCCCTTGCACACAAGACCCAGCCAGCCTCCTGCCTCCCACTGCAGCCAGGCCCAGCTGCTCCAAAGGAAAGTGCCAGGAACCCGGCCTTGGGCAGCCGTGGGACAGCACAGCGCTGCCTGGTGAGAGCCGTGTTCCCCGAGAGATGGCCTGTTATACTCCCGTCCATGCCACCTGGAGCATCATCCCAGCAAAGCCCCAGGGCCCCGTCGCGCCAGGCGCTGCCCAGACCCCAGCCAAGGTTGGGGACCCGTCACGCCGGGGGCTGCCCACACCCAGACTGTCTCCATACTGAAGAGCTCACAACAACCCTACCAGACAAGGCAGACTCATCACCCTGGTTTTATGGATGGGGAACAAAGGCCCAGAGAGATTCCCAGATTCCAAGGCCAGAAGGTACCATGGTGACCGGCTGGTCTGACACCCCTTGACCCCGGTATAACACAGAGAACTGCCCCAGGGGAATCGCTAGAGCAGAGCTCTTAGGAAAACCTCCTACCCTGGTTTACAAATGGTCAGTGCTGGAGAATCCCCCAGGTCCCTGGGAAGTTGCTCCAGTGGTTAATTACCCTCACTAGCAAAACTTACACCTTGTTTCCTGGCTGAATTTATCTAGCTTCAAATCCCAGGCTCGCCGGCCAGGAAACATTTGTTCCCCGCAGGCAGCTGCAGACGGGGATCAAGTCACCCCTGAACTATCTCTGTGCTCAGCTAAGCAGCCGGGGCTCCTGCCGTCTGTCGCCCCCAGGAGCTTCCGAACCCGTCAGTCATTCTCCTGGCTCTTCTCAGACCCCCCGATTGACCAGCGGGCCCCAGAACCGGCCCCAGGCTCCCAGCAGCGTCCCACCAGGGCCAAACACAGGGGAAACCACCTCTCTGCTCCTGCTGGAGATTCCCCTGTTCCGGGGCCCAGGGTCGCCAGACAGGGTCGTGTCCAGCTGAGTACTCACCACAACCCGCAAACCTTTGTCAGGGTCCCTGCTCCCCCGGCAGCATCCCTCCCCTGTCAGCACGGGCGTACGGCTGCCGTTCTCTGCTCCTAGCCGTCTACATTTGCGTTCAGCCGCATTAAAACACAGTCTTCACCTGCGCCCAGCTTGCCAAGAGATCCGCATTGCTCTGTGCCCGTGACCCGGGCTCGGCTTTGTTTCTCTCTCCCCTCGGTTTTGTGCCATCGGCAGCGACTTGCCTGGGAAGGGTCTGCAGCAGAGCTGGGACAGAATCCAAGTCGCCTGCATCCCTGAGCGACCCCGTCACCACGTCGCCACCCTGTGCGAGGGCCCCCGCATCCCTGCCCGCTCCTCCCTGCCTGGCCCAGCCTGCAGCTGCCAGGACAAGCCCCGGGGCTCAGGACCCCCGGCCCTGAGGCTCAAGGACCTGGGACCAGGGACTGGCTGGAAACTCCCAGCCCAGTTTCACTCCTAACCAATATATGGGGAGGGGCCCCTGCCTGCCGAGACCCCCCTGGCTCCCCCCTTGGTCCTGCCTCCTCGGGGGCATATGTTCCTGGCTGAGTGGGGTGGGGGGCTTGACCCCGGCTCAGGGCCGGTGCAGGAGTGGGGAGGGGTGCATGCCGTGCCCAGCCCAGGGGGGCCTGGCTGTCGGATGCAAAGCCAGGAATGGCAGGGGGGCGCTGAACCAGCTGAGCAGAGCGCGGAGCGCCGCCCTGCCCTTCCCGGCGGCACCAGAGGGGGACGCTGCCTGGGAGCCAGGCCCCGCTGCACCTCGAGCTGGGCACCCGCCGTCCGACGCGGCCTTTGCCTCGCCCCACTGAGCTCTCCTTGCCCCGGGCCCGTTCCCTGGTCGTGTCGGTCCCCATGCGCCCAGGCCCATCCTGGCACCGTTCTCCACTCCCGGCGCACCGAGCCAGGCCCAGCGCCTCCCACGAGCCTCTGGGCGAGACCTACCCCCTGGCCAGGCCGCAGGGACCCCGCCAAGCCCTGGGTCACGCCACAGGGCAGCCGAGCCCCAGGATGCCTCCGGGTGGTGCCTCTGCGCCCGTCCACCCTTCTGGCCGAGAAGAGCCGGCGTTAGGCGCTCCCCCCCTCCACACGCACACCGGCGTTGTGTAACACTGCAAGTGCCCCCCTGCCCCCGGGGAGGATGTGACACGCTGGGTTATAAATAAACCGCACGCCCGGGAGCGGAGCCACTTTAATGCCAGGGCCGGGGGGCGGGGGGGAGGGCGTCCGGATTAGGGACTAATCCTGCCCCCAGGGCAAACCCCCCGTTCTGGGCTCTGGGGCGTGAAGGGAGCAAACAGAGACGTGGGTCTGGAAATCTGCCCCTGGCAGCACCCGGAGCTACAGACCTGTCCCCGCGCTGGCCACAGCCCCTGGCCCAGGGCAGCCCCCCTGCCCTGTGCCGCGGGGAGGGAAAGGGGTTCACGGGTGCAAACACCGTGGGGACACACAGGCTGACAACCCCGGCTCACCCCCCAAAAAAACCATCCCCACCCACCAACGCACAAATACACATGTCCACAGCCAAATCTGGCTCCCACGCACAACACACCACACTGACACCCACACTGACACCCACACTCTGACACACACTGACACACACACTGACACCCACACTCTCACACACGCGCGCGCTACTCTGTATCCACAGACTAAGCCCCCCGTGTTAACACACAAGCACAAAGATGCACGAATGTGCACGCCGGGCACACACGCACACCCACGGCCATGCACACACACACCCAGACACACACACACCCACTGACACACGCGCCCTGCCCAGCGCAAACGCCGTGGCCGGACCCAAGCTCCCCCCCAGCCCCGGGTCGCTCCCGCACCGGGGGCCGGGGCCCGGCGCAGACCCAGACCCGCGCCGGGACCCCGCCGCACCCATGGGCGCCCGGTGGCGGGCGGGGTCGGGGGCTGGAGCCGCACTTGCCTGGTGCCGCCGGCAGCTGCCCCCGCTCGGGTCCCGGCGGCTGGCGCGTCCTGCGCGGGGCTGGCTCCGCAGCCTGGAGCCGGGCGCTGGGGGCCGCGGGGCGGGGGCCGGGATCAGCCCCCGCCCGGGCTCGCCGCGCCGCCGACGTAAAGCCCCGAGCCCGGCGTGAGCCCGGCCCCGCTGCCCCCCAGATCCCGGGCCCTGGGGCTGGGGGCTCGGGCGGGGCGGGGCCGCTCAATCCCCGAGTGTGACACAGCCTGGATGTGCGCGTGCAGCTCTGTGTGCAACCGCGAGTGCACAATGTCAGTGCAAACGTGTGCGTGCAAACACGTGACGGTGCAAAAACGGCAGGGTACGCACGTGTGCAAACGTCCGGGCGGTCAGACGCGTGTGTGCAGGCGTTTGTGCACACGTGTGCGGATGGGAGCGTGTGCCCACGTGAATGTGCAGTGGGTGTGCAAATCAATGAGTGTGCGATGTGTGCGAACTTGCGAGTGTGCAGCCGTGTGAATGCAGGGTTAGCTGGTGGGGCAAGTTTACACAGGGCTTGGGAGGGACAGGCTGCAGGTGGGGGGCTGTGAGGGGCACAGGCAGGTTCGGGGGAGATCTGGGGGGCACAGAGTGCGGGGCTGTGTTTATGGGGGGGCCACACAGACCCATTTATCTGCAGAACTGTTCCATGAGTCAGGGCTTCCTCTTCCCCTCTACAGGGAAATGGCTCCCTCCTGAATCTTTGACCCCCCCTGGAAGTGGGGGGCGACAGAGCGAGGGTGAGTCAGGGACTGTGACTGTGTGACACACGGATTCCCCCCCCGGCCCCAACAGACAGACAGACAGACAGACACACCCTGTCAGCACTCAGCTAATAATGGGCGAATGAAACAGGGCGCATTGTGGGGGGAGCCAGGACTCCTGGGTTCTCTCCCTGGCTCTGGGAGGGGAGTGGGGTCTGCTGGTTAGAGCAGGGGGGGCTGTGAGCCAGGACTCCTGGGTTCTCTCCCTGGCTCTGGGAGGGAAGTGGGGTCTGTTGGGGAGTGGGGCTGGGAACCAGGACTCCTGGGTTCTATCCCTGGCTCTGGGAGGGAAGTGGGGTCTGGTGGGGGGGGGGGGGCTGCAAGCCAGGACTCCTGGGTTCTCTCCCTGGCTCTGGGAGGGAAGTGGGATCTAGTGGGGGGGGAGGGAGGGGGCTGGGAGCCAGGACTCCTGGGTTCTCTCCCCCACTGTCACTCACTCGGTGGGCAATGATGAATCATCCCTCTGCACCTCATTTTCCCCATCTCTCAAATGGAGCGCCACACCCGCCCCACATGGGCTGGGGATGAGATGTGTGGGGCGTGTTGCTGGGTCAGGGCAGGGCGCGGAGTCGAATGCCGCTCTTGGCCTCGCAGCCCCTGTGGCACCTTCAAATCCAGGGGAAGAGGTGCTAAGCCCCCCAGCTCCAGCAGAGTTTGGACAGAGTGTGAGGCCCTGACACTGGGGCCGGGGGGGGCAGGGCTGTCTGGACCCCCCAGGGCAGAACAGGCCCCGGCTGACCCTGGGCCCCAGTGTGTTCTAACTGGGAATCCCCTGGGGGATGCTGAGTGGGAAGGTGTGGGTGGGGTGTCCTATGGGAAGAGTTTGGTGTTGTGTGGAGCTATGGGGCAGGGAGGTCGGGGGGTTATTCTGTGTGGGACGGGGAGAGATTGTTTTGGGAACTGCAGGAATTTCCCTTCTTTGCCTCCTGCAGAGGAATCCCAGGAACCGGAAGTTGTTGTCCATCCGTCCGTCCGTCCCATACACACACAATCACCCCATGGGGACAGGAGGAGGAGGAGAAGGAGGGGACAGTTTCCTGACAAAATAAAACAGGAAATTTCACAGGAAAATTAAATTGCAACTAAACAAAAAACCCTGATCCCAGCTCCCAGCACTGGCCAGACCCATCCCCCCTGTTCCATTCAAACCCAACCCCATAGGTTTGCCAGTGCCCCTCAGTCCTGACCCACACCTCTGCAATCCCAGCCCTGCCCCCCCAGCTCTGCCGGTGCCCCTCACACCCAACCCGCAGCCACTGCTAGCCCAGCCCTGCCCCCCCAGCTCTGCCGGTGCCCCTCACACCCAACCCGCAGCCCCTGCTAGCCCAGCCCTGCCACCCCCCCCACACCCTATAGCTGTGATTTCTGTCTTTGCAACTGGCCCATGTTCCAATCTCAGCTGGCTGCAAAGAGCTTTTATGGTTCCCAGCATCTCTCACTGCCAATGAGCCCTGTAGAGTCATGGGGGTCCACGCAACACGGGGCCTCACAGCCGCCCCGCGTGGCGCTTGATGCCGGGCTGGGGTGGATGCCTCCCCACGGCATGCAGCGGCCCCACTCACAATGGAGCGATGCCGTTGGCTCAGATCACTGGCTCAAGCCGCTTCCCCCAGCCAGGCCTGTGCCTTTGAGTCCAACCCCCCCATGCCAAACAGCACGACCCAGGTCCCTGAAATCACAAGACTGGCTTGAATCGTAGCCAGCACTGCCTCTTCGCCTCCTGGTGACAGCTGGGCGTCCCCGTTCCCAGCTTCTCTCCCCAACCAGCAGGGACGGAAACGAGCCCTGTCCAGTTAAAACCAAGATTCTTGCCTCATCCCAGGACTCCAGGAGCTGGGGCTTTCACAAAACACCAGAGATGGTGAGAGTTGGCAGCACCATGGAGGGAGCAGCTACTAGAGCCCAGCCAGGGGAGAGTGCGGGGCACGGGGGGCGGCCTGCCGCTCTTCTATTCCCAGAGCAACACCCGCGGAAGTGACAGACACCCTCTGCATCCGGCGTCCTCACTGGTCCCCTCCCCAGCCCAGGGCTTAACCTGCTGCCCAGGGGAAGGAAGCATCAGGCTCCAGCCTGAGCCAGGGCGCCCCCCGCGCACACCTGCCCCAAGCGCTGCTCCCACCCCAATCTGCCCTGGAGTCCTGGGCCTTGCTGGCCTGGGCGCGGTCTCTGCTGCCCTAGCATGACGGCTGAGTGGACAGGGACTGAGCCGTGTGCTGGGGCGGCTCAGAGGGCACTGGGGCTCTGGGGCCAGGGCTGCGTCCCCCAGAAGCCTTGGCCCCCAGGGCTCCCTGGCCACTGGGGGCTTGCACATCCTGGCTGCGGAGTGGCATGTTCCCAGCCTCCCCTGCAGTTAGAAGGATGGTTCTGGGCTCGTCCTGGCATCGTCCGCTCAGCACCGCCCCTCACTTGCCATTCCCATGGCCATGGGGCCCTGTGAGATTACCCAGCGCTAGCTGCCGAGGCACTAATCCACCACAGGTTTGGAGCTTCATTAGGTCCCTGACCCACTTTCCCTGTAAGAGGATGAGCATCTATATATAGCGGTCCCTCAGGCGTGGGCTGCATTAGCTCCCCCAAGGGTCGATTAGTCTAATGAGATCGCCCACAAAGACCCTGATCCCAGCACACCACCTGCCCTGGCACCGCTTTCCAGGGTGCCAGGCCAGAATGAGATTAATCTCCCAGGAGGAGAGGCAGCTGCAGTGGGAGGGCAGACAATAGCCATCTCCAGAGCAGCTTGTGGATCCACTGGGGCTGAACGACCTGGGACATTCAAGGCAGGGGTGTCAGAGAACTTGGCAGCCCATGCTCTGAGCTTCAGGGCCCCCATGTGCTGGTCTGTTACATAATCGTCCGTTTGCAGCAATGACCGTGGCCCTGGACCAACGTAACTAGGCAGGACCATCAATGCAGCAAAGGGCTCCGTGACCTTGGGGGAGCCTTTGCTGTGGGTCAGACCCCATCCATGCCCTGAACCCTAATGCACGGTTAGTCCCTTTTGCACCTACTCCTGCAAATACCCCCTATGCGGGGCACTGACCCATGGCCTGATGGGGCACGGTTTCCACGATTTGGGCAAAACAGCCCTTTGCTTGATCTCACCTCCTCGCCCCAGGCTGCATTAAGCTCTGAAGCACTCGGACAAATGCCATCAAATGAAGGCAAGTGAGTTGGGCCAGGTCCACACTAGGAATGGCTAAGTCATTATGCAAGGTAACCTATTTCCCCTTGTTTTTTCCTATCCCCCCCCCCTTCCTCAGAGTTCTTGTTAAACCCTGGATTTGTGCTGTAAATGGCCCACCTTGATTATCATACACATTGTAAGGAGAGTGATCACTCTAGATAAGCTATTACCAGCAGGAGAGTGGGGTGGGGGGGGGAGAGAAAACCTTTTGTAGTGATAAACACCCATTTTTTCATGGTTTGTATGTATAAGAACATCTTCTACACTTTCCACAGTATGCATCCGATGCAGTGAGCTGTAGCTCACGAAAGCTTATGCTCAAATAAATTGGTTCGTCTCTAAGGTGCCACAAGTCCTCCTTTTCTTTTTACTAGGAAAGAGGTCGGTCTAACTACATAACTCAGGGTATGAACAATCCACCCCCCTAAGCGATGCGGTTACCCGGTGCCGACAGCACTAGGCAACGGGAGAAGTCTCCTGTCGACCCGGCTACCCCTCTTGGGGAGGTGGATTAGCTATGCCGACAGGGGGTGGCCTAGGCAGCGTCTCCACTGACGCAACGCAGCTGTGATGTTTTAAGTGTAGACGAGTCCTAAGTCACGGTCACAAAGCCCTGTGCAGTTCCACCTCTCCCCAGGCCCCAGGCCCCTATTGCTACGAGCCGGGCGGGTGCATGCCAGGGAGCTCCTGTCCCCTGTCCCACCCAAGTCTACCAGTAACTTAGGGCACATCTACACTTGAACTGCTGGAGCGCCCCCGTCTTGTGTCAGCGTGACACGGCCTACGCTCCCACTGAGCTGTTCTCTCGCCCCTCCGCATGCACCAGGCCCTATTACTGCCTGCACAATCTGGGCCCCGCATTCTGGCTGCTGTGGGTCGGATCCCGCTCGGCTATGGGAACGTTAAGGCCCCAACGCCAGCCAGTGGTAGGGAGGTGTCATGGCACCACCTAGAGGGTGTCGGGGTTAGAAGCAACACGCAGACAGCAAAGAAACCCGTCATGCAAAAGACTCTGGGTGTCCCACACCTCGCAGCAAAAGGTGGCTGTGACGAAGCGGGACTGTTCTTAATGTTTCCTCTGAATATTGAGGGGGTGCCTCAGTTTCCCCTAGGCAGTTCTTAAGTCTCGAGGGGGTGGGATAAGGGGGTATGATCACTGCAGAGCCCTAGAGGGCAGGTGTGTGCAGGGGTCTGGACACAGAGAATGGCCGACACCCTGTTTCCTGGCCACTGATGGCCTGGGCCCTTCCCCCCTGCAAGGTGAGAGCTAAATGGCTGGAGAACAAAGGAATCCGGTGACCTCCTGGCCCGGAAAAGGGACAAAGCCCAGAGGAGGAGGGGCTGGAGGGGGAGTTGGTTTGGGGCTGGCTGGGGACATGGAGTGAAGGGCAGACGTGGTTGTCTGGCTCCCTGCCCCCCAAAATGGACCCGGCTGAGGGGTCCTGTTCTCTGCACCTACAAGCTCTGTGTTAGACCATGTTCCTGTCGTCTAATAAACCTTCTGTTTTACTGGCTGGCTGAGAGTCCCGTCTGACTGCGGAGTTGGGGGGCAGGACCCTCTGGCTTCCCCAGGACCCCACCTGAGCGGACTCGCTGTGGGAAGCACACGGAGGGGCAGAGGAGGCTGAATGCTCCGAGGTCAGACCCAGGAAGGTGGAGCCGGGTGAGCTGTGTGTCCTGCAGACAGGCTGCTCCCAGAGAGGAGACTTCCCCAGAGTCCTGCCTGGCTTCGTAGGGAGCAGGTCCAGAGCATCGCCCAGGGACCCCATGACAGTGGCTGTAAAAAGTTTTTGGGGTCTGATTTCCTATTAGCTGAGACAAGATGGGACAACTTCTGATGGTGAGAGACATGTTTTGGGGCTTACACCGAGCTCTTCTTCAGATCTGGGGAATGTACTCAGTGTCACAGCTAAATTCCTCCAAGCTAGGCTGTTTCCAGTCCTAAGGAGGATGGGGAGGCGTTTCAAACTCTACATCGGCAGTGATTAGATCGCCTGCCAGCTCAGGAGAAATCCCAATTCCCTGCGCAAGGCTCCTGGGCTCTGTTCTCTGCTTATCTATAGTGAGCAGGATTCTCAAGTGAAAGGAATCTGGTGGCACCGGCAGCTTTTATGGGCACCCTTCACAGAGGAGAGAGCCACAACCCTGCATGAAGTATTTTGCAGTAGTCAAAGATGCTAATGAACCCTGCTGGAGAAGCCAGTGAAGGGCTGCTCCCTACAGTCCATTCCCCATCCCTTTTCCAGTTCTCTCTCAAATGTCTCATGCATTGCAGTTTCCATGCAGTCCCTAAGAAAATTGTCCCACAGCTTCATTGTCTGGAGTGGGCTCCCGATATTAGCCATGGAGTCATTATCCTACCCCGCACAGCGATAGCCCCTCTGTAGCCCCCTCAGTCTCCACCCACTCTTCCACTGTGCAGTGCCAACCTGCCTCTCACATCCCCTCCTGGCCACATCCAGGCTTCCGGATTGCCCAATTTCTCCCAACTGCCACCATCCCTTCAGTACTACTGGGGCTTGCCCTCATGTGGTCTCAGCATCTACTGGTGCTAGACAGCCACGCTTAAGGAAGAGGAAGGACAGGCTAGGGTGCTGGACTGGGGCTCAGGACACCTGGGTTCAATTCTTGACTCTGCCACAGATGTCAAGTCACTGAATCCAACTGGTGTGGCAATTCCCCGATAACGGGGAGATGATACCTCAGAGGGGGAGTGTGAAGATAAAGTGCCCGGTTGTGAGGTGCTCAGGGCAGAGAGACACACAAGTGCTTGGACAGACAGCAAAGCCACCTTCTCTTAGCAACTCTTTCCTGAGAACACGATCAACCCCTTTAACCCTGCCATTATTTCTCTACCGTCAGCACTCCAATATTCACAGCCAGGATTATTGCTGTTCTCCAAACAATGTTACATGCCTGAATAGAATTGGATTAAAAAAGAACTGGAAACATGCCTGCAAAGTGCGTGTCCTCCCACCCCATCTGTTAAACACAGAAACAGTGAGCGGGTTTAAACTCTCCCCCATTCTTCAGACCGTAGAACAGTTCTGCCCAAAAGAGTGCTGCAACGAGAAGAGACGGGATTTTTTAACTCCCCTATGAAAATGAAGGGTTACAACTACTTTGTTGCTATAATTTGTAAAGAGCTATCAGGAAACACGTATGTAGTTAACCCACGCGTGAGCCAAATGAACCAGAAACCTTTAAAATAACTGCATCCTTTAATGGCAGTAATACAATTACAGAGGATTAAAGAGCTCACAGGAGAAATATAGATGACATTTTTGGAAGACAAATGTGCAATAAAAAAAGGGAAAAAAAAACACAAAGCCATGCAACGAAACAGTCATTGTAAAAACCCCAAGACAGTATATACATATTTGCATCAACAGCTTCAATTCTGAAATAGTATTTACAGCTTATTACAATCTCAGTTAGAGCATTATTTTTTTTTCTCGTAAAGCTCTGGCAGATGGAAAAATATGAATGGATTAACAACGGGTGACTATATTCCACAATAGAGCGTCACTCCTCTTCATATTCTGGATTGGGTTTAATAGGTTTTTTTTATGTATGTTACAAATGTTTAGGGTTATGGTACAAACGCCACTGAATTCACATCTCTCTCACTAAAAGCAATCTCACATGGAGGAACAGGACACAAAATGATTGATTTCACTTCTCTCTTTTTTGTTATAGTGATACCAGCCAAACTCCAAAGTCATAAGTCCATGTCACACTTCACTGCAGGTTAAGAGCTGAGGCTATACCAAGAGAAGGCATGAGGTAAACCACTTCAACAGTGCGCTAACTACTACACACATAGATGCCACACTGATTCATTGAAAACCAGTAAACAATTTCAGGGAGAGATGCAAGCAGAAATTTTAATAGATTAGATCTCCATTGGACATCCACATATCAAACAGATGGGCACAATCCATCGGCATCTGAATTTTCTGGAATCCAGCTGGTTTGAGAGACATTGTTTAGAGTAAGTTTGATATAACCTTTTGCTCAAATTAAAGTGGGGTGCAGGAAGAAGTAAAACACATAGCATCCAAAGGGAAGAAGACAAGTAAATTAACACCAAACATAAACATAACAAAACTTCAGAGTCCAGACTGGGTTTTGTTAATTGAAGAGAGTTAATTTTGGCATTATTAATGTTAACCTCACATGCACCAAAACCAAAGAACACCCATTATCTGTAGAACTGTTTCAAAACAAATTATACGCTTACAGCAAAACTGAGTGGGTTTTTAAGCAGCTGTTCCACTGTTGGACAATTCATCCTAAACCAGATTCAATGACGGTAGCCAGCGTACTGAGAAATGTTTTCCCTCTCACACTACTCCTTATGCAAACACCAGCCGGATGACAAGCCACTGTGACATGATGCAGTGGATGAATTCTCAAACCAGACAGGTACAGCCACTTGGGAAATATTCTACAAAAAAACAGGAACCTCTCTTGGTGAAGGTGGGTCAGCTGGGATAGCCTGGCACCAGATCCCCATCTAAGCTGGTGTAGCACTCCCTGTTGCGAGGCTCTGCAGAGGGAGAGTTACGACACGCACACTGTGCCTTTAAAACACTCACCAGCACCAAGTATTTGGTCTCTCTGATAAAAGTTCTGGCTTGTGCCTCCACCAGAAGAAAGCGCTGTACTCAGTTCACACGCCACAGACATTTTTCTAATCGTACCACAGACATTGAGCTGGCTGGAAGCGTCAAGAAGAATACACCTGGCTCAGCCATGGTCATAAAACTGTGTTTAAAATTTAACTTAGTCTCCATTATTTCACAGGAGTTGATACTGCATGTTGGTCATGTACATTGTACAGATCCATGTCTTAACATATGGCTAAAAAGGTGCGAGCATTTTAGCTTTTCCTTGCTGCAGTTTATGCTGTAAAGACACTTTGCATAAAATGTCTTTATCTTCCAATACTTGTGAGCATGTTTGCTACAGGCTTTGCCAGCCAAATACTTGTGAGTGTGGGGTACTATCAATATTCCCGTGACAAATGGTGGAATCCAGTTAGCTCCACAGTGATACCGCTATCAAAAAACCAAGAAGTAGGGGGTAGGGGACACCGTGACATCGAGTAACCACAGAGGCTACCAAGGGGAACGTGGGAAGGAGAAAAAAAAAGGTTTAACACATTTTCATCGTCAGAGGCAAAAGGAATTCTGCCTTTCTGTGTGCAGCGTATTCTAGATTGAGAACAATCTGGGCCTGTGAGATCAGCGGTTTTGACCTATACAAAGAGGCAGCCTCACAAAGATCTAGCACGTCTACGACAAGTGCGGGGCTGAGGGATGATCAGGAAAACGTAAGCTACAGACTCGTCTGTTGGAAAGGTTTATAAACCTGTGACCCCTTTACTCACTGAAACAGCCTGTAGCAAGAACACTGAGCCACAGAAAGGAGTCACCCCAGATCTTCCTTCCCTCAACAACCATTTTCATAACCACAGATTCTACAGTATCCCGTTCATCTTTTGAAAAACTTGATTATCTGCCACTCATGTCCCTTCCCCTGTAGCTGCTTTTCCCTGCACACACTGAAAGCACAGTTCATTGTACTCAACACTTCCATCTACACATTTGTTTCTAAACACACAATGAATCAGAAAAAGTACTCAGCACCTAACATCACTTTGCTATCTTTTCTGAAGAACAGCCTCTCTTTCTTAGGGTGGCACTATAGGACAAAACTCGGCCTCCTGAAACGCACGGCATGCAGAGTTCACCCGTCCCATCTGGATGGAGATGGGTTTTACCCCTGGTGGGGTGGGGATCGTCTACTGAAAATCTTAGAACACAGATTTGTGTTTATGGAAAAACCCTCCATACGCAAAATGCATACAAGTGAAATCTGATTGAGATTAATAATTTAATTTCAATAATACACCCTGTTTTTGGTAGACTGCACAACTTTTTGGGATGCAAATACTCCATGGCCATCCACGGACGACCTTGAGAACGCGAGTCCTGTTACAACCCAGCTGGGTCTTACAATCAAACCACCTCCAGAAAATGGCATAAAATATTTACTTAAAACAAAAGCAAACAAACCCCCCACAATTACAAAAATAATCCCACATGGTTATGTTTCCATGGTAAATCTGTTCATTGTACTAGAATTTTAAAAAAGACTATGATACAAATACTTTAGTTAGTTACAGTTCAGAAGTGAACACATTCTACTCATCTGCATGGCTCACAGCTTTAATCTGCTAAGCAACACGTATGAACCACGTTTCTCTGCCATCCAGTCTGTCACTACCCTTGTCCTGAATGTAGTATAGGGGACTTGCTCAGCTACTGCAAAGAGAGAGGACAAAAGGGTGGAATGACAGATCGGCCACAGCTTCCCAAGGAGATTTCAGACAATTCATTATTTTCCAAGAATGATTTCAACTGCATTTTGAAAGAAAGCTCTAAAACAAACGATTGGGGTAGTCAAAGAAAATGCTGGTTATTACTGCACAAGGATACTTTGATTATTAATTTAAAATGCACCTTTGAGACTATATGTTACAGCACTGACCAGAACCAAAACGATTTATATACATGTTATATGGCTAAAGTGAGCACTAATGGAATAAAAAACGTTACCAACACTGTGCGCTGCAATTCAATACACGGACGCAAGGTCAGTCCTTTAATACTACTGGCAGAATGGTGAAGCTGTGGGATCAAAGCCCTTAAAAACATCTTTCAGAGACCCAGCATCCTGCTGCTCACTGTCCTGGGCAGGACTGTTGCCTGCAAAGGGGCTGCCTGACCCAGGCTTTGTGGTCTGCTTAACCATGCCATAGACGGAGGGCACAGGGAGGTTATGAACCCCTGGCTGAGGTGCAGTCTCCTGGGTGGGTGTGGAGGAGGCGGCGGGGGCGGTGGAGGAGGAGGAGGCTGCCTTGGGACGCGGCCTGTTATAGCTATTGTATCTGTCTGTTGCAAGATCAGCGCCTGCCTTCTCGGCCTCGGGCTGATCCAACGCAGACCTGCGCACAAACAGAGGCTCCTTGGCCTTGTTAGTGCTCTTGCTGGCCTCTGGGCCTTTCAGCGATGCATTCCCTTCGCTGGGAGACTCTGCGGCTTTGCCACCTGAACTCGGAGTCCTGGGGTCATACAGGCTAATCCCACTGAGCACGCTGCTTTGGCTACTCCCTTTGCTTAGTCCTCCAGCTGTCAGCAGCCTGGGGTCGTAGGGAGCAATGGCGGGAGCTGTCTCGCTGCTGGGTGTGGTAGCAGCTGTTGGCTGAGCTGGCTCTGCAGGTTTAGTGGCTCTGGCAGCTGCTGGCTCTGCTGGTTTCTGTAACCTGGGATCAGCTGGTGCTTTGCGCATCCGAGGGTCACTCGGTTTATCGCTCTGCCCGGGCCCTGGACTGCCAGACGCATTCACAGTCTTTAATATTCTTGACAACAGCTCGAAGTCAGGGATGTTGGTGCCAGAACTGGTGGCAGGCTCTGCTTGGGCTGCTGCTCCTCGCTGTCTGGGGTCAGAAAGGCCTGTATTTTGGGGCCTGTTGAGTCGCGGGTCAAGGGCAGGTAATGACTGGAGAGCAGCTGGGACAGGAACAAATTCTTGCTTTGGGACAGGCAGTGGAATCAGATCCTCTGGGCTCCACAGGACCATTCGGGCAAAGTTTGGCTTGTTTAGGATCACGTCTTTCTTTATGTGGCTGAACTGCTGCAGCTGAGACCTGGGGTCTCGCAGAGCGTGGGCTGGCAGTGCGTCTAAGGGGATATTGACCGGTTTGTCCCTCAGTGCTCTTTCCCCTTCTTCCTCCTCAGGAACCAAGGCAGCCTTCTGACTGGCAGCACTGCTGGAATGAGGAGCATCCGGTTTCAGGGCAGGCGTGGGAATGTGTCTTGCTAGCCTTGGGTCAGTGGGCCCTGCGTCCCCAGTGCTAGATGGACCACAAGTATCGGCATTTCGAGACAACCTGGGATCCCGCAGCACACGTGGATCCGCAGGCCGACTGCTCCCTGCTGGCTGGGCCTTCTGCAGGCGAGGGTCACTCACACCTGGGCCGATGCTGCCACTGATTTCTCCATGGGATGCCTGGGCATGAGGCCTGCTTGAACTTTGCTGCCTTAGGGTTTTCAGTATGGAAGTGACGCTACTTCCACCGTCATCCTCGTCACTGGAATACCAGTTGCCAGGATCACCTGGGAATGAGGAGAAGAGAGTAAGCAAATGCCACAGTGTACACAGCTACAGCTAACCGCAGGGTAACTGGTTCTGTTAGGGTCTGCAGCAACCGGTCTCACACGAACAAGCAGCTCCCTCAACCCCTTGGCAGCTCACGATGCTGCAATGCTAGAAAGGGGGATCCACAAACATTTAGCAGGCACCCAACCTCACCAAACTACATTAGCTTTGCTGGATCTTTCAGCCAGCTGCTCTTATTTCTGTATCGTACTCTTGCCATTCTTCCTCTCACCTATTTCATCCTTCATGAGCACCTTCATCCTCGGTGCTCACCCCAGGCCCTCCTTACGAAGGGAGTTTCTGAATCAGTGCTTGGAAGATTTTTTGGCAAAAGACCCGAGTGCACATTCTTCAGAAACCTCCAGTGCCCTTCACTACAAAACCAAGATGGCCATCTGCAGAGAATATCTCCCCAGCTCCAACGCGGAGGCCCACGCTGGCACCAGCACTGTCTGTTGAGATCACAATCTCTATAGCTCCTCTTTTTGTTTTAAGATTTGTCATTTGTAAAATAAAAGCACAAACCCCACCGCCAGCCTGAGCTGTCAAGTATGTTCAAAGAGGAGCTGGGGATGGAAGGGTTGGGATGCAGAATGACATTCCCACAGGGCTGCTAATTTGGAAAACAGGGAGGATATCTGCCCCCCAAGACATCTTAGCCCTGACAGGGAGGGGCTGGGCAAAGACAGATCTGGGATAGCACTCTCATCCCTGTCACTGACAGACCTGCAAGCGTAGGAATGTTGCAAACACAGCATGGAAATGCAGATGTGCCAGTGCTCACAGCCCACATGGAGGGGGAAGGCAGCGACCAACTCCAGACAACCAGAAATGGTGCCACTGGACTCTGGGAGGAAACAGGCCAAGGCCTCCTAAGCCAGGACAGCACGTTAGTCTGGTGTGGGACCCCTGGTGGGTAGGGTGCAGGGGCATCCTTCACAGACATATCTTTGAACAAGTCTGGTACTCTGCCACTTGCCTTCCTCATTCTCCCGCTCCTGCTTACTGCTCTCGGCCAGTCTTCGAGCCCTCTCCTCCTCTTCCTGCTGCTTCTGCTGGATCCTCAGGTACAGGGCTCTCTGGGCAGATGGCAGGAAGTCAGGGATGTTGGCTGATGGTTTGTGTAACCCTGGAGCCCCTCCTTCACACAAGGAATCGGGTTCCAAGGACTGGTCAGGGAAAAGATGCTCTGCCAGAGGCTCGTCCATATCCTCGTAATTCCCATAGTCCTCTACATAGAAGGAACAGGGCAAACATTCACAATCACAGGACACTGAAGTTATTTCTCATACAGCTGAATATAGCGGCCGATTCTCAAGAAAGCAGTAAAGAGAGACTTATGCCCATGAAACCAGCCAATGTTTGAGTCTTGTCTGGTGCAAGTTCTGCCCAGCCACCCAAAGCAGCACGTTAAGTGCTCACAGGCAGCTAAAAGAGACCAGGCCAACATGGCATCTCCAGCCCTCCCTGCATCAGACCAGCTCCTGTCATGGTAAACAGAGACAACCCAAGGACAGCTAGTCAGAGGAACATACCTGGGTCACCCATCAAGCCAGGGTCCATGTCCAGGCCCCCCTCTTGCTGTTGGTAGAAATTATCGTAAAAGCTTTGTGCAGGTGGGCCAGGGGGCATCATTCCGGAGTGTGGAGAATCGTCCGGGCCATATGGCATCATTGGGGGCCTGGGACCCATTGGAGGCCCAGGATTCATCCCTGGGCCCATAGGCATATCTGGGTGCATGTCGGGGTGCATATCTGGATGCATGTCTGGGTGCATGTCAGGGTGCATGTCGGGATGCATGTCCAGATGCATGTCAGGATGCATATCCGGGTGCATGTCAGGATGCATATCTGGGTGCATATCCGGGTGCATGGGTCCTGGCATAGGCCCAGGTGGTCCACCAGGCCCAGGGAAGCGGGGAGGTGGTGGAACTGGGTGCCTGGAAGAGAACAGAGGGAAATTTAACTTTTAAAATGCAAACTTGAGATCAGTCACATTTCCCTACAAAGAGCAGGGCTTGCAGCAGGGTCCCCATCAGAACTGGAAGGACAGGCACAGTGCTGCAGAGATGCCTGTCGAGGCTCCCTGCAGGAACGGACCATGTTGTTTTAATGCACCCACCACAAGAGCTGCCAGAAAAGCCTCATTTCCACACAAAAGGTGCCTATTCCACATCTCTCCACTCCAGCAGCCAGCTCTTTACTGTCGAGTTTCAGGAGCAGCAGGACTGTGTCCTCAGCCCTTCTGTACACTGCTATGAAATGGCAGCAGGATGTTGAATTCACACAGTGCACCCCCCTCCTGCCTAGACCATCATGCCATGGCACAGAGGTCTCTCTGGGCAAGGAAGACAGGCTAACCTTGTAGCAAACCAGATGTCAGGAGCAGAACCTTGGCTGGCCTATTTCCGAGCCTACTCCATAGAGAGAGAACAGGAAATACAGAATGTTCTGATTACACTGTCTCCGTGACTGCAGTAAGGGGTCAGTAGCACTCTGCGTGCAGTGAAACAAGACACAGGTTCCTATTCACCCTGTACTGTCTCTAACGGAGCCACAGAAATTCCGAGATGCATACAGGGAGAATTTTACTACTATGCCAATAACACAAAGAAATTCCATATATTAACTACATTAAATAACAACTAGGCTACAAGTGGGAACATTCTGCTTGTGACTGAGAGAGGCTGTGGATGAATTTCATCCTGTAAAACTACTTTAAGACCCTCAGAGAGACGGGTATGAATAATGACCTATCAATGGCATACATAACCCCCCCTTCCTATTCCTGACTCTCCCACTGAGCGTTATTCCTCTTAACGCATCCATAAATAGTTGGAAGGGAGGGTCATGCTTACCGCACGCCTAGTTTCTCTGCCAGCTGCCCAGTGGGCCGCACCACAATCTCAAACAGAGATGGGATTTTCTTATACATGTCCTGCTGCTGCTGAAGCTGCTGTGGTGAGAGAGGCTCGTGCGGCGGAGGTGGCAGCTGGGGTGGCCCTGGCGGTGGAAGGGGGGGCGGTGGAGGAGGTGGTGGTCCTCCAGGAATTGGCCTGCCATTGGGAGAAGTTGGAGCTGGCGGTCCAGGAGGACGAGGGGGTGTGGGCAGCAGGCCCACTCCGGGTGGAGGTTTTGGTAATGGATTGATGCCCTGTTTCTTTAGCTCTTCAACTTCCTTCTCATCTTCTGCACCTGCTTCTGCATCATCAGCCAGCATCTGAGGGAGAGAGAGAAATGAGAGGCAGTTAAAAGCAACGCCCTGAACAGCCCATGTTGGTCTGAGTTTGCCACGTCTCAGCACGGCTGCTCAGACCATGGCCTAGGCCCATGTTTCTCCAGGGCTGAGGCTGCATATGAGAGTCTGCCAGCACGGGCTTGTCTCTCACGGTACATTAAACAGTGTTCTAGCAAGCTGAAAGTGTCCCAAAGCATGGGGCTTCTGCTCTGCAGAGTCAGACCAGGCTCCCTGCACTTCCCTTTTCAGAATTCAATCTCAGGACTCCAAATGACACCCTTGTTACCCCATCTTACAAACTCCTCTCTCCTTGCTGTGAAAGTTTCGCATGGGCAGCAAAATCAGCCAAGGAAAGCCACTCCGAAAGGAACCCACATTACAATTCTCTTTTACCTTGTCCAGCAGCTCCCGCGTTTCGTCTGTGAGCGGCTCATGGGAAAACATACAGTCGTCCCCATTGATACAATTCCCAGTGGTGTGGAACAGTTTACAAGGAAAGTCTCGTACAAAGTGTTAAGGAAAATAAAACTCCTTTGAGTAATTAATAAAAAATCTGTCAGTGGGCAGACAGGTTATTTTTAACAGTGCTCCACCAATGGCTCTGATGTGGTACATTCTTACTAAGCACGTGAAATCTCTGTAGTCCCGACACAGAAAATAAAACACAACTGCCCCACACCCCACATTTTCCTTTTCTAAAACTCCTGCAAACCCACCTGCTCTGTGCAGCTCTGCGGCCTGAAGACCCCTTCCCTTGTGCTTACTCCATACTGTACTGTTCGCAAGCTGAGCCCACCTTCACCAGCATGAAGCCACTCTTGTCCCTGCAGCTGTCATACACTGTTAAAAGCCTACACATCTTAAGGTATACGTCTTCCACACTCCCATGGCTAGTCCTAGCCTCCCTCCCCGCAGGGAAACATTAGTGCAGATCTTCATCATGAGACCCTTCCCTTCCTTTTGACACGCTCTGGTGAGCAGTGAAATAATGAAGATGCCATCACTGGCCTCTGAGTCAGCACCCACTGAAATGAATGGGGCTGTTCACACCTCAGCGTCCAGGCTCTCTGCTGGCTCAGGCAGGCATAAGTTACACTCAGGGTAGTCTCTCCCCCAGTTCCTCCCCTGTTTCAGGCTCTCTGCAAACTTAGGTAGACGTCTCTGCATCAGTTAACTCAGATCACAATGTGAAGGGTTTGTCTGCAATTCTAACAGCTAGAGACCGACTTTTTTTAAACCGAAAGCTGAGACTGAAGAACAAATGAGAGGTCTGTCTCTACCTTCAGCTAGCCCCTCACGGCCCCCTCCCATAAGCCGGTGCACCCCACATTCTGGGAACCAATATCATACAGGCACTTGCCTGTAGATCGTAAGCCACTTGGTGCAGGGTCCTACTCTTCTGGCCCATTTTCCCTGTTGCACAGAGCCGCACATGACTGACTTAAAGCCACTGATCTCCGTGGTGACTGGGAACACAGTGAACAAGAGGAAAGGATATCATGCATGTAAGGGCAATTCTCTGCCCTCGCACAGTAACCAGTGATGTAAAACTTGCACAGTTCCCGTTTCTTTGGTAGTTCAATGTCATGGCTGAAATTGCAATGCTCCCCCTGTATAGAAAAAGTAAAACACCCCCACTGTTAATGAAACAATAAAAGCATACACAATAACAGGGGGAAGCAAACACCTATAAGGCACTTGTTATGGAACTGATTCTCTGCTGGGGTTCTGGCCCTGAAATCCTTGAAAACTGGGCTCTGTGGCCCACGGTTATCCTGTGTTTTTAAAATCTGAGAATCAGGAAGTAGAAAGTAAAACAAGTGTTTGTCTCAGATTGGTGTTTGCACACTTGATTTTCCTTACACTTGGTGTAACTCTCCTAGCACTCAGCACGTTATCGCTTTCAACATATATTCTAGACTCTATGTTCTTTAATGCAAGGACCAAGTATGTCTCAGTCCATATCTTGTACAGACCTGGATGCATTTTAGGTACTACTGAAATGCTTAACAGTAAAGTCAAGGCCACCATTAATTATCTCCTTACCCAGGTACACCTGCCTTCCACAAAGTATTTGCAGATAACTTTTCCTTTTTTATCCGACTGCTGATGGGGTTTATCATGGTCATTCCGCCTGTAATTTCCACCACTTCCTCCGTCCTGCAGGAATTGTAAGGGTGTAGTTAACAAGCACGAAGAGGCAAATCCTAGCCATGGAAAGAAATTAACCATCTTCCTACAATATGCATTTCAAAGTGCACATGAAGGTCTTGCAGGAAGGCAGCATAAGACTTGCAGCCTGACCAACTGTAGCTAGATGGAGAGACAGATTTCAACTTGGTTTGTCAGTCAACCCATCAGAATCCGAAAAATCCATCCTGCCTAGAAAAGGGATTATTGTCATGAAGCCTGGGCCAGTCCCACTTTTACACTGCTGGGAAATACACAAAGATGAAGTCTAGACTTTGGGTTCATTTCAAGGTATTTCAGAGATCATCTTTTTGGTGGGTGGGGAATGGGGGTCATTTTCTGATTGTAAGGTCAGTGCATACATTTGGTGACATGAACTCCAATAAGGGCTCCCCTGAGATGCCTCCCTCTTTTTAGCATTACTTGGTGCCAGTCAAACAGTGCCTGAGAGCACTACTCATCCCAGACAAAAACAGGCAGAGGACCCCTTGAAAGAAGGGAGAAAATCAATGCTCGAGGTTCAAAAATTGGGCTGCTTGGAAGCTTGACTGCCAAGCTCAGGAGTACGTGACCGATCGCCAGTCTCCTGCCACTGAAGTGCAGCTAGGATGAGAAAAGTGGCTAGATAAAAGGAGCCCAGCCTCTTGGCAGATCCGCTCTCTGTGCCTGTCCAGTGTCACTTTACTGAGCAAGACCAATAGTTACTGGCTTTACCCCTGGAGGCCCTGCCGAGCCAAACCCGGTGGGAAAAGGAGCTGGGGTATGCTCTGCTCTGCATCATCAGGACTGTTAATTATTTCCCAAGTTCTGTACTCCAATGGGGTTGCAGAAGCCCGAGGTCTGGATCTTTACTCTCAGCGATGATGAATGAGATAGAAGGAGGTCAACTTGTGGCTCTGAGCCTAAGGCAGTATGCAGCACTGGCGGGCAGAGAGCCCTGGGCAGGCTCAGAAAGTCCAACTTCAGTCCCAAATTTCAGAGTTCAATAGATGCAAGTGAAATTATTTCTGGGGAAGCCTGTCTGGTATGTTGAAGAGAAACCCCATGGGCACCTTTCCACAGGTGACCCAAGTGCAGCAAGACCCCAACGGAGACAAGGCAGAGCTGCTTACCCCCATGTCCTCATCATAGTAATCGTCATCCTCGTTCATTCCGCCACCTTTCCCCATTCCACTTCTGCTCCCGCCTCTTCCTCTTCCCCTGCCCATCCCCTTGCTTCCTCTCCCTCTGGGGCCACGGCCACGCCCCCGATTTAAACCTGCAACAGAGCAAAACAACATCATTATTTATACTCCCCCCAATCAAACCTGACCATTATGATACCACAGGCTGGCTCTACTCTTCGGACTGCGCAGAGCCCCCAAGCACCATCTAATTCACTCTGCTCTGGGCTCAGTCGTGTACCTCGCCCTCTGCCCTCTTTGCTCCTCCGGTACTGGTTCAACTCTTTTGAATAGTCATCGTACTCCTCGTCACCCATTGGCTCTTCATTGTCACCATACTGCAATTCAGAAAGAACAGAGTGGTCAGTGCACCGGACTCTTGGCCCAAAACTAATGCTCACCCCACCGCTTCTAATTCCAGAAAAGAATGTTCTCCCACTTAACGCTCCCCATCTCTGGGGGACTCAGATACAGCTCAGAAACGGGCCTTACTTCCATTTCTTCTTCATACATTTCCTCCTCCTCTTCCGGATGTTCACCTCTCCCTCTCCCACGGCCTCCTCGGCCCATGCCTCGCCCTCTCATTCCACCTCTGCCTCCACGTCCTCGGTATCCTCGGCCTCGGCCTCGACTGCCTGTAGAGCGAGCAAACAAGCGTCAGTCTGCTACCGCAGTACTTGAACACTCCGACAGCCGTGTGGCACCACGCCTGACGACCGGCTGTCTTTGGAGCAGGTATCAAGTCAGTTCACAGGAGTAACATGGTTGTCTCTCACTTACAGAGGACAATCGGATCAGATTATGACAGCAAACGATCTCTTAGTTACTGCTAGTGAGATCAATGAGTTTGCGAGGGCGTGCTGGGGCTTTTTAAGCCTACTAATACAACATAGGGTCATTTTCCTAAGGAACACAAACGTAAATGCATACCTAATTGAAAGGAAAGTCAATGGCATTCCAGTAAGGGTTATCCGTCACATTTAAATAGTGAAGAATATGGCAAAGACAATACATGCCAGGTACAATATCCGTACTATGGTTCTGTTTCAGGCTCTATGAACCTGTAACCAGAATCCATCCATTTGTGGTACTTACCTGCCCCCATTACCACAATATCTGAGGGCATCACAATCTTTAATGTATTTATCCTCACCACACCACTATGAGGGAGGGCAGGGCCACTCTCCCCACTTTACAGACAGGAAAACAGAGCTACAGAGAGACACAGTAACCTGCCCAAGGTCCCACAAGAGGTCTATGGAAGAGCAGGGAAAAGAGCAGGGAACTGAACTCAGATCCTCCGAGACCCAGGTTATCACCTCTACCACTCAGCGATCCTTCTAACAGAATGTATATATACACATATATATTACACACCCGCTTAGTAATGACATTAAAACACTGGCCTCCTCCTTGTAAGAGCAGGTTCTGTGTATTTTAGACTTTTCATAGAATAAGTCTTGGTGCTATTTGGTTTTAAGTGGGTTAATGCTTTTTAAAATTCTGAAGCAATTACTTTTAAAGTGGCTAAGATGTAAACATTTTAAAGTAGCCGTTGTGAATGCAGGGCAATTACCGCACATAAAGTTTCATCCTTCATGCAGGATTACCGACATGGTACGCTTCAGAGTTTACTCTGAATACACTTTAGCAGGATGAAATCTGACTTGCCACGTTATCCTGGCTTTGTTTTCTTTGCACATAAAGGACACACACTGTTTTTTAACCTCACCTGTATTTTTAAATCTATCTAGATATAAGAGAAAGAACATGCCTTTAAATATAAAGCTACAAAACTGGGATCTGACCTTTGCCCTCGCAGACTAAAAGATGTAAAGAAATGGACGTCTCTGGGTCTCGCTGTGCAGCACTAATGAGTTATTCGGCCCTGCCACTGCAACTGCAGCAGACCTCTGTCGTACCAGGGGCTCAGAGCAGGCACAGCAGTCCACCTGCATGCCGCCAACTACAAGATCAGAGCCTTACGTGGTGACTGATCATCAGCCTTAATAAGCCAAGAGTTGTAACATGTTGATTAGAAAAGCGTGTTGGTCTTGGAAGCGTGTTGGCAAAGGCAGCCATACCTCGCCCCCGATGTGTCCCCTCCTTAGCTCTCCGGTACTGGTTCAGCTCTTTTGTGAAGTCGTCATACTCTTCTTTCCCCATGTCTTCATCTTCATCCCCCTCGTATTCGCCATAGGCCTCATTCTCGTAATCCTCATACATGCTGTAATTCTTGCTCTCCATTTTGGAGTAGCTCTTCTTTGGCAAAGGGGCACTGTGAGAGGACTGATACTGCTGGTGAGACTGAGAAAAGTAGACAGACAGGAAGGGGTAACAATGAAGCAATGATCAATTTGAAACAGCAGGGTGATGGCTGACGCACAGCAGGTCCCTGGGGCATGCCCTCTTTCCAGACTTGCCAAGGAACTGTGGAAGTAGAGCGGCCTTTATCCCCAAACCTGCAAAGCCACAGCCCCCTCATGGTTTCATTTAATACCTATCATTCATCCCTTCCCTGGCAGCTTTCTCCCAGGGACTCCAGAACTCTGTAGAGACAGACAAGCTCTTCATCAAGATTGTATATACAAAGTGTGGTTAGAAAGGGTGTAACAGACCCATCATACAGAACTAGAAGGAGACACTGAAAGGTGCACTCAAGTCACCTTCCTTCTCCCAACCACTACTCTACAGGATTAAAGCTTGGGAATAGGTAGCTCCTTGAAGAGGGAATCACCAGCATACTTCAGGGTCGCCTCTGAAAGAAAACCACACCTGCTTCAGGCCGAGTTCCCAGGGTAACTGCATGCGGCACCTGCAGTTATCTGCTCATTTCCCTCTGCTCTTCCCTGTCTCTTTGTTGGGAAGTGGCTGTTTCAGGTCGACAAGGGAAGGCCAAAGGGGACATCTGATGTAATGATTCAATTTTTAAAAGAAACGGAAAAAAATGAAAGATGGAAGGGGCTCAGCACCTGGAGCAAAGCCAGGAGCCCATAAGAGTGGCCTTCAGCCCCTGCGTGCAGCGAGACAGGTCTCTGTGTGCAAAGCCTGCAACATTTCCAACACAGTGCTGGAGAGAGCAGCTTTCTCCACAACTGGTTGATCGCGGGTACTTACAAGAGGGTAAGGAGGGCTGTATTCCCGGTACTTTCTGTGCCCCTTCTCACTGGGGCTGAAATCAGAGTCCTCGCTGTAGTCAGAGAAGTCTTCACTGGAAGATGCATGGCGCTGCAAGGAATGGCAAACATATTGTATGATTTTAGTACAGCGGCTCTTGCGCTCTAAGCTTGAATTGCAACTCTGTGGCCAGGCATCTGGACTGCCACACACAATATAAACGAGTCTTTCTTAAGGTAACTCAGATTCTGGCTTGCAAAAATCTTGACAGTGTTCCTTGAATTGACCATTTATGATGCAAAAGACTTCTAGTGTATTTCAAATGTCACAGTAGATTCTGTCCGAATTGGGAACGTTTCCAGTTTGTTTAATTGGTTTCTAATGAAAGCAATTCATATTACACCGTCTGTTAGCTTGAGGGTCTCATAAACATCTTTGACTTTACAAGCCAGACATTCTAATTTACCATATACTAGTCTTCTTGCAAGCACAGGTGTTCACAAAAAAGAGATTTAGTTTACCAAATGAAACTGTTTTTCCTTTCCATTCCACCCATAGATATATGCAAACACAGAAAAAGAAAAGAGATTCCTTACTAGGGTATCTTCTACCTACCCACCGTTTCCTTACTTGTTACCTCCTGCTGGGTTACGTCTAATTTAAACAGTAAGCTCATATTTCCTTGTAGGTGAGGTACAATGCACCACATGGTGCCATAATGATGGGCTACATCCATATGGCAAGGCCTAAGGCAGGGAGATTCTGCCTAGGATACTATAACTAATATGTTCTCTACAACAGTGGTTCTCAACCAGGGTTCTGGGGCCCCCTGAGGGGCCACGAGCAGGTTTCAGGGGGTCTGTCAAGCAGGGCCAGTATCAGACTCACTGGGACCTGGGCAGAAAGCCGAAGCCCCACTGCATGGGGCTGAAACCTGAGGCCCTGAGCCCCCGGGCTGAAGCCGAAGCCTGAGCAGCTTAGCTTAATGGGGCTCCCTGTGGCATGGGGCCCCAAGCAACAGCCCTGTTTGCAACCCCCTAACGCTGGCCCTGACGTTTATATGCAGATGGGCTGTGGAGGTTTTATAGTTTTCGGGGGGGTGGGGGGGGGCTCAAAAAGAAAAAGGGTGAGAACCCCTGCTCTACAAGGTAGGTATGTAAAGGCAGCCATTGGAATCACTGACTCTGTAGGTGAACCATGCTGTGGTCTTGGAGGAGTGGAGTTGGGATCCCTATTACCATACCTGGCAGGACTAAGGTGTGTTTGTTTACTCACTTTGTGCTTGGATTTCCTTTTCTTTTTTGCTCTTCTTTTCTCTTTCTCTCTCTCTCGCTCTTTCCTCCTCTTGCGCTTCATCCGCCGATGAGCCTTTTCCTCATCCGAGTCACTTTTGTGCTTCTCTCCCTTCTCTTTCCGGCCCCTCTCATGTGACTCAGAAGCATTTTGGGGCTCCTCTCCCCCATCGTCCTCCAGCTCGCCTTCTTCCAGCTCCCCATCCTCCCTGCAGAGCAAACACCCACACTGGCATTTCACTCCTCACAAAATCACTCAAGGCACTTAAGCCAGCTGGACATCGTGGGGCTTCCTAAATCTAAAGGTAACACTAGTCCCAAATACCTTGGTTTGAGACATCTGTAACAGTTGACTTTGTTATCATCTGTGTCACTGGAACATACAAACAGAGCCTATTCAACTCTCTCCCACACTCACACACACACACGCCTCAGACCAGAAGTTCCCATCTATGCACATTTTTAAAAAATGAAAGCCTATAAAATAATTCTACTGAACAACATACGACAGCAGAGACTGCAAAATTACAGCTTCAAATCTTAGAGAACATTATCACAAATTCCACCAGCCTTTGAATTGAAGTCAACATACAACAAACCATGTGGTCCTACGAAGATAAAAATAAAACAAATCATCACAGAAACCCCATTATTCCTGTTGTCTATCCTAATTATTATACGCAATCCAGCAAATCATGTACTGAAGAAGCATCTAGCTCCTCTTCCAGGGGTTTTAAACAGGCAACTTCTTATCCAAAAAGCATCTCTGTGTGTAAATTTAAATAAATAAATAAAACATTGGTTTAATCTATAATTATCTGGACTTTTCCTTGGAAAGAATAGCTGTTTGAGCCCTCATTTCCAAGTGAGAATGCTGCCTTAAGAAAATTTAATTTGTCTCTTAATTTTGGATTGGTGAGACAAATCTGGAAACACATGCACTGCTGCTTCCTGATCTTTAGACCACATTAGGGTTCACACATAACTACGGTTATCATGAGATGAGATAAAACAAATCAAGATCGGAAATGTCCTCAGAGAATTTTCCAGTCACATTCAGTTTAAGAATTACTGGGGTTTGGTTAAGGGAAGCTTTCTCCAAGCTCAAAATAAATCAAATTTACAAATCAAGTAAGGGTGCAAGCAGTACTTGAATTCTCTTTTTATACTGCTCACTCCTTCCCGAATCCTACAAATTCTCATGTTCTTAATCTTGTTCTAATTTTCCATCTCTTCTATGCTCTGACCAAAGAAGTACATACTTATCACTGTTCAAGTCTTTATTTAAAATGATGATTTTGAGTATGATGAATGGATGGAATTTTATCCCTGAGTTTGGAGAACAGGATGTATATGGCACCAATTTAAGGGTAACCCTTTCCTCAAATGCCTTAGTAGCAAACAGTACCGCAGTGAAGGGAAACTTCAGAGGGAGTGTCCCCTTGTTGGCAATTCTATATGGGGTACAGGGCATAGGGGCAATTCTCTCCCTCAAGATGCAAACACCTTCAGACCTCAAATAGCTATCATCATGTCTGCTTTCACAGGGATCTTTCTACGTTGTCTTCATTATTTACTTGGCAGAAGTGCCCAAGATTAGCTCGGAGCTGTGCAGACATCTTGGAAGGCACTGTCCCTACCCCAGCGAGCGTACAGTCTAAAACTCATTACAAGATCTCCCCCTCCTTTTTTGTTAAAAGCAACGCACAACAATAATGGTGGCGTGACTGCTTTTCAATGGGAAGAATTCAAACAGAAACAGCATTTAGGACATTAATCTTTGGCCCTGCTACAAAAACATCTATTAATTTCACTGCTGTTGAAATATGCTAAAAGGGACAGCCCTAGAAACTGAAACCATGGCTTTAGCTGCAGGACAGATACAGCACCGATGGTGCAAAGTTCCACTCTCTACACTGCCCCCTGCTAATGTGTCTCACCCCTTCCACGGGGAGACACTGAGCTCTGGGGAAAGAAGGGACTTCAGTCATTCAACCTCCCTGCTGAGACTGCAACCAAGGGGCCCGGTCTGTTTGTGGTTTTGGGGAATGATTTATCTGGATTTTACAAATGGTAAAAGGGCATCCCCCCAACCCCCTCCAGGACTCTGGATGACCTTGGCAATCTCTGCATTACATAAATGAACAGAGTAATCAATACCACCAAATTACATTAAACAACACACTGATCATGTAAATAGAAATTAATCGACCCCCATGCCAGAGTCCCATGTCAGCACAAGCCCTGCCCAACCCCAATCTCCCCGCAAGGCCAGGGAGGACAGACAGTAGGGTGACCATACTTCCCAAAGGGAAAATGGGACACTGCACAGGACTGGCCTGAGCCCTCTCCCCACCCCAGCACCAGCTGGCCTGAGTGCCCCTCACTCACACAGGGATAGCCCAAGTCCCCTCCCTACCCCGCCCCTCTATGAGGCTGGGGTCGCTGGTACCCCTGTCTACCCTCCCTCCATCCCCCCATGCGAGGCTGGGGTTGCTGGAACCCTGCCTGCCCCCTGCACAAACCGTGCCCCCCTGCAAGGGGCTGATATCTCCACTCTTTCCCTCGCATGTTCCTCCGCACAGCACGCCGCTTGTTGGACAGAAGTGGGCATCTGTCCAGTTTGCTCTTGCCAACTGATCAAGTCGGCAAAAGCAAACGGGACAAATGCCCACTTTTGCCAAAAAACTCGGGACGGCCGGGACAAGGCTTAAAAAAGGGACTGTTCTGGCCAAACGGGATGTATGGTCACCCTAACAGACAGGCACTGTAATACACCAGTAGGTTAATAGGGACCTGGGGAGGATGTGAGTTTCAAAGGCCAAGGGCCTTAATAAAAAACATTCCACCAACAAATCCCTCTAGCCTATTCTGATGGGACTCCAGCTCAGGTGCCTCTGTTGACTGCAGCTATGATAGTGTCATGGGACAGAGGCATCTCTTAGACAGGGAGATCCCAGACTATCTACAGCCGTATAAGTCAAAACCAACATCTTAAAATCAATCCAGAATTCAACATGCAGCTAGGGCAGGTCATGCATCACAGGTCTAATGTTCTCAGTGGTAGCTGATGACAGAACAAGGAGTAATGGTCTCAAGTTGCAGTGGGGGAGGTTTAGGTTGGATATTAGGAAAAACTTTTTCACTAGGAGGGTGGTGAAGCACTGGAATGCGTTACCTAGGGAGGTGGTGTAATCTCCTTCCTTTGAGGTTTTTAAGATCAGGCGTGACAAAGCCCTGGCTGGGATGATTTAGTTGGGGATTGAGCCTGCTTTGAGCAGGGGGTTGGACTAGATGACCTCCTGAGGTCCCTTCCAACCCTGATGTTCTAGGATTCTATGATTCTATGAAATAAACACTGATTAACAAGCAAGCCGACAAATTCTGCACCATCGGCAGTTTCCAAATAGATTTAAGAAGCATCCGCATGTAGAGCGCATGGAGGAATCTAATTTCAAAGGCAGAGATGACAGTGGCAGAGTCTGCATATGAAAGGAACGGGCACAACTTCCTAGCTGCCAGTAGATGGAAAAAGGCCAAAGCGGCTGTAGCCACTACCTGCTCTTCTAGCAGCAGGTAGGAATCTCATTAGACACTGCCGTCCCAGGTCAGGAACCAGGTCAACCACAGACAGGCGCACACCTTGAGTGAACAGAAATAATCCCTGCCATCTCCTCTGGTAAACTCACCAATCCAACCAACATCACCACAGTCTTATCTGGGTTGAGCCTCAGACAGCTAGCCCTCAGTCACACCCCAATATCTCCCAGACAGTGAGCAATGCAGTTAACACTTCTGAAGTTATTCTGAACGGACTAAAGTCCTGCAACTCATTACACAGACAGCTGAACAGACATTAGAAGACAACATTTGGTCATCATCCGCTTGGATTGGATGGAAACCAGCTCTAGCCCCTTAGAGATCAAAGGTTTCAGAGTAGCAGCCGTGTTAGTTTGTATTCGCAAAAAGAAAAGGAGTACTTGTGGCACCTTTTAGAGATCAAACACTCTGGATCCCACCATTGCCAATTTCCCTGAGCCATCCATTCCCACTTTAATCCAAAATTCCAAACCTGTTTTGGTTTGTATTTGCAACATATTAATAACAGATTTGTTCAATCCAAGATCAGGCTTGCTGCAGGACTACCTGTTCCTGCAAGCATGTGGAATTTTGAAAGGCAAGCACCAGCTGAATAAACTTCAACTAGTCACTGAAGTACAGTGCCCATCCGGGGTTCATGTTCATGTTCCACACATCCAAATGGCACAAAGGTAGAAACCAACATGAGAGTGCTTGGAGCAATATCTGGTGAATTCAGACCCTATACACATTTCTGACAGAGAATCAAATAATAAATGTATAAAGCCAATGAGAAAAAAAACAGGTAAACAACTCCAATTTTCCCTTCCAGCAGCCATCTCCCTTTGTCCCCACAACAATTACCTCAGATACTCCAGAATCTCAAAACAATGGCTCAGTACAATACCTGGTGCCTGACAACCCTTTCTCCATCCCCCAGCAAATTACGCTTTGCTACTAGTTAAAAACAAAAGCCCCTCTAAGATCACCAAATCTCAGCAAGTTATGATTTCCAAGGAAACACTTCCAAAGTCTAACGCACACATGACAAATCGAAAACACACGAGAAACTAGGAGTACACATAACATGAAAGATTTTCCTCCCTTTAGAGCAGCCAGAGAGAAGGCAAGAATCCCTGAGTTCTAACATTATATGTGCCTGGGGAGTGGCTAGTTGGCTTTCATCTTCCCGGGTAGCACTGAGAAGGCACTATAGGTTAGGATCAGGCAGGAGAATCCTCCATGACTGATCCCTGCAATCACAGGGCACCTAGGACACTGGTGCATCTGACTCCTTCTAGAAAATAGGAAAATCAACCCTGGATTAGATGAATCAACGGTTTTCATGGGACTGGAGCCGGTTTAAAATGGCAGCTTCACAAAGGAAAGAAATAGTGTTTAAACGTTCATACCAGCCTCCCAGAAACAACAGAAACCGCATTATTTCAGACATTTACAAGCAGATGGAAGAACGATGTAGAAACAAAAGTACTATCAGGAACAATCGTGCAGTCTGGCCACAAAGGACTGGGCTTCAAGAGACTCAGGGTATAGCTACACTGGAAATGCTACAGTGGCACAGCTGCACCATTGTCGTGTAGACCCTTACTAAAGTGCCGCAGTGAATCCATCTTGTCAACAGGCGGTAGCTAGACTGACGGAATTCTTCCATCAACCTAGCAGTGTCCAGCGTGTAGCTGGGTACAGTACCGAGGAGAAAAGAAAAGCTCACACTATGCTGTGAGAGAAAACAAGCTGGGCAGGCTATTTACAGTATTCATATTCTCCTATGGCCACTGCTGATGAGCCAGTATTTTAAAGGCCTGCTGTGGTATGGTAAATTCATTCAGCCATGTATGTTTCGGCATGCATGCTACCATCCAAGGGGAAAAAAGGCTACTCCCATTAGCATCGCTCTGCTTAAATCAGCATTACCTTCCCCGAAGCACCTGCCAATTGGGCATTGCAAGGTTGCTCTTAATTTCTTATCTTCCCTGTTGGCTTTAAACAGGAACAAGTGCTCTCATCAATATCATGTTGCAATCACCCTAATTGCAATTCCCAGCAGTAAGAACAACTGGCATTTTTGTTGAGTAAAGTACACAGTTCTTCAGCTCTGCTTTGAATTACTCTGGCCTACGTACATTTTGGAGAAAAGAATTTATCAGCCTGCTCCATCATGGCATATGTGAACAACAAACGTCATGAAGAACAAGAGGACAATCTGGAATTAAGTGTAAAAGCCTGTGGCTACTGCGAGCCAATCTGTGAACCAGTTGCTAGGACTCCAAACAGAACTAATTCTGGTGATACAAGTTACTTCGTCATTGTACAAATCTTCAACAGAATAAGAGAGAGTCTAATAAAGCACTTTTATACAGATGTTTAGATATCAAGCAAAATCTTGGGTGAAATGGCACAGCGTAGCACCCACCATGGGGCAAGAAGCCACACACTCCTGAATTCCTTAACTCAGGTTCTGCCACTGACTCATTTTAGTAGCGTTGGTCCCATTATTTAATCTTTTAACCTCAATTTCCCAGTCTGTAAAATGGAGATTATAATACCTACCTCAGAGAGAGCATGTGAGGGTTAATTCATTAGTGTTTGGGAAAGTGCTTTGAGGTCTTTGGACAGAAGGACTCTAGAAGGCTTAACATTATTTCACCATTAACTTTGGTTTTGGGTTTTCACACAAACAAAATAGAAAGTAACACCAGAATCTGAAATCTGGCAAGTTATAGAGGCATCTGAAAGTTAGGGTGAGTAAAACTATGAATTAAAAAGTGTGACTAAAAACGATTATAAAGTGACAAGGCTGTGCCAATTTCATAAGCTAGCTCACCATTTACATTCACTGTGGTTATACAGTAAAGAAGCCAAGTTGGTAAAGTGGTTAACGTATTTGTAGAGAAGAATGCTGACTGTGGGAAAATCCTTAGCTAAGTGTGTACCCATCTTGGGGCCTTCCTAAAGCCCCCTCACATTTTTTCTACCAAGGGCCGTCTCCAGTACAGAGCACGCCGCTACCTTAACAGAATGCTGAGCTTTATCTATAGCACTTCATCTATGACATCACAATCCTAGTAATGACCTAAACACAGCCCTATGAACCAGCTGCCACCTCAGGCAGACATGGTGTCATAAAGGTGAACTCTCTCATATGACAGCAGCAGAGAAAACAAAAATATTATTCACACTAGCATAAATCCGAAAAAAATTGGGAAAAGTGTCGCCTTTTGGAAAACAATTTCTAATGTTCTGATTTCTTCTTTTTTAACCATTATACATTGTAATCAATTCTAAAATGGGACACCAGTTGTTTAGAAAGATTTTTTTAAATCACAGAAATAAGTAGCAAAAATAATACATGGTTTTTATGTAAAAATTGGAAATTTGGTGTATGCTCAAGGTCTTTCACTACCACGTATTGTTAGAAATTACAGAAATTAGAATGTCACAGTTATCCAAACTATTTCAGAACTTTGAGTGACATTTTTTGTGATGAACTGAAGGTAAACAGGTGTTCAGCCACACAAGGTGTGTTTGTATATCTGCACATATGGAATGTTAAATCATCCATTGGGATTATGGGGATTAAAGCGCAAAATGAAATATTATGCACAAAAGAGAGTTAAGGAAGAATTTTGCTCAGAATAATCTTGCACTTGTGAGCTACTAAATATTATTTTTTTGCTCTCTGTTTTCTTTTAACAATAACTTCTGTTTCATGTGAATACAGGAAACAACAACATGTTTTATGTAATAACAGCATTTCTACTAGGCAAATGTGTCTATTAAAACAATTCATGTACTTTTTAAAAATAATTCAAAATGGCTTAGAAAAATTAAGGGCTAAATATTTACAAAGTTCCATTTCATATAACTAAACAATACTTGGTTGAACTAGGAAAAACTCATATGAAACTGACAAATTATGAAAACATTTTGCACATAACTGACAGATGTAACTGAGATAATTTACTAGTTATGCTAAAGATTTTATAATTATTTTCCTCATCACAGCTACAAAAGTTGGTCCAGGATAACATGCTCTCCCTCATCTGCCAACTTCATATGGAAACAAGTGGTTTTACTATCTATGGAAGCTGGAAATGGAAGAGAAGGAAGTTTGTCTGACCCAAGGGAAAGAAAAATTTCCTCTATAAACCCATCTGTTACAAAACATGGGGGTATCTTATTTACAGTTATAAAAAACAGCTTTATACAAAGTGTTGATCACAGGGGAGGAGAGTTAGGATGGTGATTAATATCTGGGCTGCCAGACTATTGCAGAAAACCTTCCTTTTTACAACAGTTATTTGCACAACAGGTGCAGTTGAGCATGAAATCCCACGTACAGTGCGATCTGTTTTAGCGGAGTGGATCCACAGACTACAAAACCTGAACGTTAACATACAAAGAAAAATGGCTGCAAGGTAACTGAGGTCAGCATAGAAGAATGCAAAAAATGTGGCAAAAATGCATCTTTTTAAAGCAACAGAAGGGGTGGGCTCTATTAGAAAATGAACCACAAACACAGGTTAACAGGAAGTTTACTGGACTGAAAAGTCTGCAAGATCTAATCTCACAATCATGAAATATTAACTTCTAATCTTGCGTGAATTTAAGCCAAATATATGAAACCCTAGCTAGACTGTATAGCACATTTCCCTATCCTTGGGATAAATGTCTTTCTTCAACCTCAAGAAAGGTATCATCAGGAGGGTTTAAGATGAATTTTGTTTTCTATTAATAATCTGATATTTTTACAGCATATTCCATATGGGGAGGAAAAAAACTACACAACAAAATCAGCAAAAAGAAGAATGAACGCTGAAAACTAGTAAGAAAGCCATTAAACAAGCTGAACATGTAGGGAATGGAGAAAACTTCAAGTGGGAGTGGGAAGAGACTATACTAGTTGAGAGCAAGTTTCCAGTCATGCCATGGTGCACCCCTAGCATCTTTCTGAACAAGAGTTAAACGGCTTTTTTCCAGTTTTGCAGTATGTACAGCAGGGTGGAGATCTTGTGTTGTTTTACGGTGCGTTGTGGCTCTTTTTAATGTAGGCAGTGGTACACTGTCTTAGGTTACTACCTGAGTTCTGTAAAGGCCGTCAAAGGCCTGGATGGACGGGAGATCTCTACGTTAAAGATGGGATTTTCAAAGGAACCTTTCAAAGAGAATTATGTGCCTATCTCAATAGGATTTGGAGTCCTACCTCCCTCGATACAAATATTGCTTAATTCACTAAAACCCCAAGAGACTCGGTACAATCCTGAAGTAAAAACGGAACTGGCCAGAACTTGCCTCTTCTCTGCTCCTTCAGAGTGTTGCCATCTTGGATTTTCACCTCAAGATGGTAACAGCGTGAATAAGGTCAACTGAGAAACCAGGAGAATATTCACTTTGCAAACTGGTGTGGCCTCAAGAATGCAGTGTACTTTGTTGCCTACAGAATCATTCAGGTTGGAGCAGAAATTCCATCCCAAGTTTCTCAGCCTTTCTGCAAGCTACATTCCATTCAATGCCTTTCTTCAATTTGGGACATTAACTGTGGGTTCTCCACAGGGAGTTCTACGAGACATTCCTCTCAACCCAAGGTAAAACACTGATGTCATTCCTGCACTGGGGTCTCGCTCACTGCCTCTCAGTTTGTAACCAAGTTACAAACTGCTGCTTTTCTTTTCTATTTTGAAGGGACTTTTATACCGGGGGAAACTTTCACATATGGCTTTAAAACCATAATCCAGCTCTCACTTGGCATGTTTTTGCCCCAATTGCTAACTACTGAAGTCATTTGAGTTTAGACAGTTGGCTCCTTCCCACCCCTGTTACTAGATCCCGCAGCGAAGTAATAATGTTGTTTTGATATTCTAGACATTGCTACAGCACTAGACTGATGTCACAAACCCAGGAGTATAACAAGGCTATTGAAAAGGCTATTCTGGGGTTTGGGATTTGCTTTAATGACTTCTCAACCAGTGCCATAAAGTACTGCTAGACCGAAGGACCAACACTTTGTTTGCAAGAGCTGGTATCTTCTGAAGCAGCAGTTGAGAAATAAAATACCATATACCCAAGCTTTCAACTTTCCAAAGAGGTACACGCTTCACTTCTAGTCCTAGCAGGATTCCAGGTGAAAAGACTAAATCATTCCGAATACCATCTTGCTTCATCTATCTGCACTTCAATTCTCACCTGACATTATTAGTGGCTAATTCAAGAACTGCTAAAACTAGAAATCTTTGCCTTAAACTATCTGAAAGTAACCAAGTAATACAAAATATTAACAAACATTTAGGCATGTGTTGAATTTACTATGAAAAGCAATTCCATTGATTTGCATGGGCCTACTCATGGCAGTAAAGTTAAACCCATGCCTATACGTTTTCATGACTGGGGCCAGAGTCTTGAGTGCTGGATTATGGTCATGACAGAACTGAAAATGCAGGATTGTAATCAGAAGAAAACATTAAAAGATTGAGTGTCACTTCATTTACTAACATTTAAAAAAACTCCAAAACTTGAATGTTCATTTTGTGAAATCTCTCAACAATTCCACAAAACTTGGCAGTTTAAGATTCTACTGCTTTTGATTTTACAACAATTCCTATTTCCATTTCCATGAAGAAGTGGCACTACATTAGCTCAATAAAGTGGAAATTAGTATAAGATTCTCCTCCACCAAATATCTAGTTTCTCAGCTGCATTTGGCCATTCTAGTTCCCAAGTTCCCAATGACAGCTGATTCAGAAACTGCTGATGACATCAGTCAATAGTAGATTAAGACTCAAAAAGCCTTTCAGATTTTGCTTGGAAAATGATCTACTAGGGAGGTATAAAAATTAACTTTTATTTAAATTTTGTGGAACAACTGACAGGTTTAACATGAAGATGTTATTTAAAAAAATATGGCTTTAACAAATTAGGAGAAATCCATACTGTCAGGTCCCACACCTCATAAACTGCCAGGGCTAGAAACACCTTAGCCAGGTACGTAAACGTTTTCCAGCTCTGACCCTGGCCCATTGATCAAAGAGACATTTCAATCCCTATGACTTCATAGCAAAAGTAAGCTGCCAGAGGTAGGATGTTAGGGAGAAAGGTCCCATTATAAAATAAATCTAAAATAATAGTAAAAGGAATAATACAAGTAAATTGCATTTTTGACACCTCCTCCCCCACCAGTTTTACTCAATTGTGAAAGTCCCATTCACAATGCACCAACATTTGCAACAAAAATCCTCCACTAGTCTTCGACAATGGATTAGGAGTGTTTGTGCTGTTTTATAATGGACGTTTTCTAACAAATGTATACAAGTTTCTAATTATTTTTTTTTGCAGTGGAAGAAGAGTAAACAAGAGGGAAATGAAACAACACAATTCCACATAAATATACTTGTGCGTGCTTTTAAGAAACTAATTTTGTCTTTTCCACATAAGAAAAACGTAAACTGGATGGAATACGAATACTCCAGGACAATATGTGTGTTTTTGTTCAATATGAAGGACAGAAGGAATGACTGAGGGTTTTTTTTTAGCAGGGGAGGTGCGGGGGCAGTACACTGTACACTGAGGGGGATACATGAGCTAATTTATTTCATGTAAGTATTGTGAGGAACAAACTTATATGAACTTTTCATTATAATACGTTGGATAAACAAAGGGATCATGGAAACACAGGCCGAAGAGAAACTAGGACATTGTAAAACAGATTCCTATAAACGATGTGCTTATACTGTACAACACTACTTGTCCTGCTTAAACTTCTCCAGGTATCAACTATAACACTGTAAAAGGCAGTTGGGGCAGGGGGAGAGAATGTGTGATGACATTTGGGAAACAGTGATTTCTTTTGCCACAATTTTTTTTGCACACTTGTGAGTTGGTCACCAAATATTTTTAACAGGACAGTCTGCCTGCTTTCAACATAATGGAATGAGGATGGAGTTTGCAAACAAAGTAATGGATCCACATCCTGTTTCTAGATGGAATCAAGGGGTTTGAGCTAGATGACCTTTCACTCTGGTACCCGTGCCGTTTAAACGTCACAGCAGACCTATTTTTGGAGAAAACTGTGTGCTTTTGTGACATTTTTTAGTTCACATCTGCGGGGTGCATGAATCTAAAAGTCAAGTCAACACAATGGGGCAGAATCCCGCTTGGTTTGTATACATACTGTATTAACTCATTCCTTACATGAAATGTATAAAATGATGGTCTCCGGACTTTTTTTTTGGTGGTGGGGAAAAGAAAGGAAAACGTATAATTGAATTATTCAATAAAAGAGAATACTTACCACCCCAACCCCTGCATCACATGAAATACAGAACTCCTTAGAGAGGAAGGCACACTAACACAAACAAGCAGCTCTCTGTACTACACAACTGCCTTCAAAGGGGAGTGGGAAGGGGAGCATCTCTCTCTCTCTCACAAACGTACATGATTAAGCTGTTTATTTTTGTGCACTGCATTCAATAATCTCTGGCTCTACCTTTTCAAATGACAGCAAGTGCTAATACTAACAAAGGGAACAGTTGCACTTATGTTTCTTTGGCAGGGGAAAGGTGCTTCACATACATCTCTGAGGATAAAAGGAGAGAGGGTTTTCCTGGGGGACTATAAACCTTTCAGTACCTTGATAGACTGGGATCACTTGAGATTCCAGCTGTGGAAGAGAGTCTCTCTATATACAGGGGGTACGGGTAGGGGAAACAAGGGGCTCAACACATCCCATACCACTACACACTCCTCGTTACACCCCATTATGCCTTTCTGCCCACACTGCACTCCCTAAAGCCCCCATGTGGCCTGCAGGGGTCCATGAAGCCACTGAGAACAAAGGGGACATTAATGAGGCCAATACTGCCCAGCTGGGCTATGGGGTCCATGACCTCATTAAGGAGTCCATAAAGCCTTCCCTTAACCCCCCCAAAAGCTGGAAGACCAGAAGAGCCCCCTCAGCCCCCCTTCAGAGCCTCTCACTCCCCTCTAGTGCCAGCAGCTCAGCTCCCTGCCAAGCCTCCACAGCTACCCCCCTGAAAATAACCCCTTCCCTACTGCTGCCTCCCCCAGCCCCTAACTCTGCACCCCTCCGCTAATCTCTGGCCTGACCCCCACCTCTGGTTAGTTCCTCCCTTCCTCTGTGACCCCCCCCGCCCAAACCCTGATCCTCCATCCACAGGATCCTGCTACCAGACCCTGTCCCCCAGGTTCCCCCTTTTCCTATGACGCCTGATGCTGCCACTAGGGCTGCCCCATATACAACCCCCCCCCCCCCAGGTTAATGCCCCTGGCTGATCTCAGGCCCTGACCCCCAGGTTCCCCCTTTTCCTATGACCCCTGAAGGTCCCCCCAGGGCTGCCCCATATACAACCCCCCCCCAGGTTAATGCCCCTGGCTGATCTCAGGTCCTGACCCCCAGGTTCCCGCTTTCCCTATGACCCCTGATGCTCCCCCCCAGGGCTGCCCCATATACAACCCCCCCCCCCCCCCGGTTTATGTCCCTGGCTGATCTCAGGCCCTGACCCCCAGGTTCCCCCTTTTCCTATGACCCCTGATGCTCCTCCCAAGGCTGCCCCATATACAACCCGCCCCCCCCCCCCAGGTTTATGTCCCTGGCTGATCTCAGGCCCTGACCCCCAGGTTCCCCATTTTCCTATGACCAATGATGCTCCCCCCAGGGCTGCCCCATATACAATCCCCGCCCCGGTTAATGCCCCTGGCTGAACTCAGGCCCTGACCCCCAGGTTCCCCCTTTCCCTATGACCCCTGATACTCCCCCCAAGGCTGCCCCATATACAATCCCCGCCCCGGCTAATGCCCCTGGCTGAACTCAGGCCCTGACCCCCAGGTTCCCCCTTTCCCTATGATCCCTGATGCTCCCCCCAGGGCTGCCCCATATACAACCCCCCCCCCAGGTTAACGTCCCTGGCTGATCTCAGGCCCTGACCCCCAGGTTCCCCCCCCCGAGGGCCCCCCCCCCCTAGGCAGGTCCCGGGCACCCCCTGCTTCTGGCGCCCCCCCCGCCTGATCTGAGCCCCACCCCCACCGCCCCCCCGGCGCCCTGCCCCGGGGCTCTCTCCCCTCCCCGGCCGCCGCCCCCCGGGCGCCCCCCGGCTCAGGCCCTGCCCCCGTCTCCCGGGCGGGCGCCGCCGGCGGCCCGCGGGGGGCCCCCGGCTCCGCGCCCCCCGCGGCGGCCCAGCCCCCCCCAAACCTGGTCCGGCGGGCCGGGCGGACCCGCGGACGGGCAGAGGCGCTCGGGAGAGGCGGTTACGGGACCTTTCGTCCGGGCCGTGGTGGTGGAGTTGTGGCGGCGGCCGGGGGAGGCCGCAGCTGCCGCTGTCGTGGTGGCGGCAGGACGGAGATGGGGGGGCGGAGTGCGGGCTGGGGGGGGAGGCGGCGGCGGCGGGGGGGGCACTCGGGCTCTCCACGGCCATAGGGGGGCACACGGGGCACAGTCACTGTACGGGGGGGCTCACTCGGCGCGGCCCCGCGCTCCGCGGCCAGGCCCACAAAATGGCGCCCGCCGGGCACGCAGCCGCGCCGAGCCAGCGCCCCGCGCGGCCGGCGGAAGCGGCCGGAGGTTGCCGAAGGGGAGCCGAGCGGCCGGCGGAAGGGGCCGGAGGTTGCCGAAGCGGAGCCGAGCGGCCGGCGGAAGCGGCCGAGCCCGAGCGGCCGGCGCCGGAGATGCCCGAACGGGGAGCCGGGTAAAGGGAGCGGCTGCGAGGGGGAACTGGCTCCCGCGGGGGTGGGGTGCGACTTGTTCAGCCCCACCCCCACGGTACCTGGTACTCCCCCCTGTACCCCCCCATCTCCGGGTCACCGACCCCCCACCATGCACCTGGCGCCCCCCTGCTGAGCTCCCTCCTCTGCACCCCCCCATCTCTGGGTCACTGACCCTCACCCGATTACCTGGCGCCCCCCTGCTGAGCTCCCTCCTCTGCCCCCCATGCACCTGGCGCCCCCCTGCTGAGCTCTCTCCTCTGCACTCCCCCATCTCTGGGTCACTGACCCCCACCCCACTACCTGGCGCCCCCTGCTGAGCTCCCTCCTCTGCCCCCCCTCAGGCCCCCTGAGCTCGCCCCGGTCCCCTCCCGCCGGGCGGCGCGGCCAGCAGGCAGGCCCGGAGGCCAAGCAGGCGCCTGGGGCAGGGCATTGCTCAGCAGACGATGGGCACCACGGGCGCTGTGTCAGACGGCGGGTCCCTGGAGGTCCGTGGACCCTGCCCGGGGTGACCCTCGGGACTGACTCCAGCCTGACGCACCGGGTGCCCCGAAAGACGTGTGCTAGGGACACCAGGCTCCCCTGGCCCCGCTCCGGACAGGAAGGGGGGTCCGCTCCACCTGCGCGGGGGCTCGTCTCCCGGGGGAAGGGCTGCCCGGGCATCGGGCACTGCGACGTGCTCGCGCGGGGGCAGGGGTGACTTAAGGAGCGGCTGTATGTGCTCAGTCACGGGGGTATCTCCTATGGGGGTAGCGGGGGGCATAGTCCCGGGGGTCAGAGCAGGGGGGCTGCCCCGTGGGCGGGGGCCGGGGTCAGGGCCGGGGGAGGGGCTGCCCCGTGCGCTCCGTCCAGGGGGGGTCAGGGCCGGGGGGGGCTGCCCCGTGCGCTCAGTCCGGGGGGCGGGGTCAGGGTCGGGGGGGGGCTGCCCCGTGGGCTGGGTCCGGGAGGCGGGGTCAGGGCTGGGGGGCGGGGCCGCCCCTTGCGCGGGGGCGGGGTCAGGGCCGGGGGCGGGGCTGCCCCGTGCGCTCCGTCCAGGGGGGGTCAGGGCCGAGGGGGGCTGCCCCGTGCGCTGGGTCCGGGGGGCGGGGTCAGGGCCGGGGGGCGGGGGGGGGGGCTGCCCCGTGCGCTCAGTGCGGGGGGCGGGGTCAGGGCCTAGGGGGCGGGGCTGCTCCGTGCGCTCAGTCCGGGGGGCGGGGTCAGGGCCGGGGGCGGGGCTGCCCCGTGCGCGGGATCCGGGGGGCGGGGTCAGGGCCTAGGGGGCGGGGCTGCTCCGTGCGCTCAGTCCGGGGGGCGGGGTCAGGGCCGGGGGCGGGGCTGCCCCGTGCGCGGGGTCCGGGGGGCGGGGTAAGGGCCTAGGGGGAGGGGCTGCCCCGTGGGCGGGGTCCGGGGGCGGGGTCAGGGCCGGGGGCGGGGCTGCCCGTGGGCGGGGTCCGGGGGGCGGGGTCAGGGCCTAGGGGGCGGGGCTGCCCCGTGCGCGGGATCCGGGGGGCGGGATCAGAGCCAGGGGAGGGGCTGCCCCGTGCGCTCAGTGCGGGGGCGGGGCCAGGGCCGGGGGAGGGGCTGCCCCGTGCGCTCAGTGCGGGGGGCGGGGTCAGGGCCGGGGGAGGGGCTGCTCCGTGCGTTCAGTGCGGGGGCGGGGCCAGGGCCGGGGGCCGCCCCGTGCGCTCAGTCCGGGGGGGCGGGGCGCAGTCACGTGACGCAGGCGCGGGCGGGCGCGCGGCCCCTGTCACGTGGCGGGGCGGGCGCCGGAGTCACGTGGCCGGGCGCGCGGCGGCGGCGCGATGGTGGAGCAGGAGGGCGGCGGCGGCTCGGGCGGCATCAGCGAGGAGGAGGCGGCGCAGTACGACCGGCAGATCCGGCTGTGGGGGCTGGAGGCGCAGCGCCGGTAGGGCCGGGGGGAGGGTCAGAGTGAGGGGGAGGGGAGCAGTGGGGTGGGGGCGCTGCAGGAAGCGGGGGCGAGGGGGGAGGGGGATGGGGAAGGGTCAGTATGATGGAGTTGGGGGGGATGGGGAGCGGGCTGGGGGGGATGGGGAGCAGTGGGGTGGGGGCTCTGCAGGAAGCGGGGGAGAGGGGGGATGGGGAAGGGTCAGTATGATGGGGCTGGGGGGGATGGGGAGTGGGTTGGGGGGGATGGGGAGCAGTGGGGTGGGGGCTCTGCAGGAAGCGGGGGAGAGGGGGGATGGGGAAGGGTCAGTATGATGGAGTTGGGGGGGATGGGGAGTGGGTTGGGGGGGATGGGGAGCAGTGGGGTGGGGGCTCTGCAGGAAGTGGGGGCGAGGGGGGATGGGGAAGGGTCAGTATGATGGAGTTGGGGGGATGGGGAGCGGGCGGGGGGAATGGGGAGCAATGGGGTGGGGGCGCTGCAGGAAGCGGGGGCGAGGAGGGAGGTGGATGGGGAAGGGTCAGTATGATGGAGTTGGGGGGGATGGGGAGCGGGTGGGGTGAATGGGGAGCAGTGCGGTGGGGGGCGCTGCAGGAAGCGGGGGCGAGGAGGGAGGGGGATGGGGAAGGGTCAGTATGATGGAGTTGGGGGGATGGGGAGCGGGCGGGGGGATGGGGAGCAGTGGGGTGGGGGCGCTGCAGGAAGCGGGGGCGAGGGGGGATGGGGAAGGGTCAGTATGATGGAGTTGGGGGGGATGGGGAGCGGGTTGGGGGGGATGGGGAGCAGTGGGGTGGGGGCGGCGCAGGAAGCGGGGGTGAAGAGGGAGGGGGATGGGGAAGGGTCAGTATGATGGAGTTGGGGGGGATGGGGAGCGGGTTGGGGGGAATGGGGAGCAGTGGGGTGGGGGCGGCGCAGGAAGCGGGGGCGAGGAGGGAGGGGGATGGGGAAGGGTCAGTATGATGGAGTTGGGGGGGATGGGGAGCGGGTTGGGGGGAATGGGGAGCAGTGGGGTGGGGGCGCTGCAGGAAGCGGGGGCGAGGGGGGAGGGGGATGGGGAAGGGTCAGTATGATGGAGTTGGGGGGAATGGGGAGCGGGTGGGGTGAATGGGGAGCAATGGGGTGGGGGCTCTGCAGGCAGCGGGGGCTGGGGGGATGGGGAAGGGTCAGTATGATGGAGTTGGGGGGGATGGGGAGCGGGTTGGGGGAATGGGGAGCGGTGGGGTGGGGGCTCTGCAGGAAGCGGGGGCGAGGGGGGATGGGGAAGGGTCAGTATGATGGAGTTGGGGGGGATGGGGAGCGGGTTGGGGGGGATGGGGAGCGGTGGGGTGGGGGCTCTGCAGGAAGCGGGGGCGAGGAGGGATGGGGAAGGGTCAGTATGATGGAGTTGGGGGGATGGGGAGCGGGCGGGGGGAATGGGGAGCGGTGGGGTGGGGGGCTCTGCAGGAAGCGGAGGCGAGGTGGGAGGGGGATGGGGAAGGGTCAGTATGATGGAGTTGGGGGGAATGGGGAGCGGTGGGGTGGGGGGCGGCGCAGGAAGCGGGGGCGAGGAGGGAGGGGGATGGGGAAGGGTTAGTACGATGGAGTTGGGGGGATGGGGAGCGGGTTGGGGGAATGGGGAGCAGTGGGGTGGGGGCGCTGCAGGAAGCGGGGGCGAGGGGGGAGGGGGATGGGGAAGGGTCAGTATGATGGAGTTGGGGGGGATGGGCAGCGGGTTGGGGGAATGGGGAGCAGTGGGGTGGGGGCTCTGCAGGAAGCGGGGGCGAGGGGGGATGGGGAAGGGTCAGTATGATGGAGTTGGGGGGGATGGGGAGTGGGTTGGGGGGAATGGGGAGCGGTGGGGTGGGGGGCGCTGCAGGAAGCGGGGGCGAGGGGGGATGGGGAAGGGTCAGTATGATGGAGTTGGGGGGATGGGGAGCGGGTTGGGGGGGATGGGGAGCGGTGGGGTGGGGGCTCTGCAGGAAGTGGGGGCGAGGGGGGATGGGGAAGGGTCAGTATGATGGAGTTGGGGGGGATGGGGAGTGGGTTGGGGGGAATGGGGAGCAGTGGGGTGGGGGGCGCTGCAGGAAGCGGGGGCGAGGAGGGAGGTGGATGGGGAAGGGTCAGTATGATGGAGTTGGGGGGGATGGGGAGCGGGTGGGGTGAATGGGGAGCAGTGCGGTGGGGGGCGCTGCAGGAAGCGGGGGCGAGGAGGGAGGGGGATGGGGAAGGATCAGTATGATGGAGTTGGGGGGATGGGGAGTGAGTTGGGGGGATGGGGAGCAGTGGGGTGGGGGCTCTGCAGGAAGCGGGGGCGAGGGGGGATGGGGAAGGGTCAGTATGATGGAGTTGGGGGGGATGGGGAGCGGGTTGGGGGAATGGGGAGCGGTGGGGTGGGGGGCGCTGCAGGAAGAGGGGGCGAGGAGGGAGGGGGATGGGGAAGGGTCAGTATGATGGAGTTGGGTGGGGTGGGGGCGGGGGGAAGGGGAGCAGTGAGGTGGTGGGCGCTGCAGGAAGCGGGGGTGAGGAGGGAGGGGGACAGGGAAGGGTCAGTATGATGGAGTTGGGGGGATGGGGAGCGGGCGGGGGGAATGGGGAGCAGTGGGGTGGGGGGCGCTGCAGGAAGCTGGGGTGAGGAGGGAGGGGGGCAGCGCTGTGTTATACGTAAACCACTGAAGGAAGAAAGGGAAGGCAGGTTTTTGTGCTGCGTGGGAACGTTTCCAAGCTGTGTTCGTCAATGGTCCGTTGTCAACGTTGGAACGAACCGTCACGTTTTGTTCAGCCTTGGGAACAACCTCCCTTCCCACGGCGTTCGCCTCTCGGAGACTCTCCTGCCGTTCCGGGCCTTCCTAACCCTGGCTGTGCCACGGCCTGGGCAGCAACTCCTCTGCCCCCTTCGCTGCATCCCCACTCCGTGGCCTGGCCCTGTGACCCCAGAGCCCACTTCACATAGCAGGGTTGGGGGTGGCTCGCAGATCCTCGGTTGGGCCTCCCTTGCCTGGAGGACGCCCCTGGTCGATTGGGGCAGCGCTCGCTGCTTTTCCTCGCGTCGTTGGTCCTGTGAGATGCTGGTTATCCGTGTGTGCTTCTCTCCTTGCCATCCTGTGGCTGGGAATGCAGAGCTGTTCTCCTCGCCCGCCGAGTCTCAGCTGGTGCCGTCCATCGTTAACGCTGCCCATGCATATCGTTGCAGGCTGCGAGCGTCCCGGGTGCTGCTGGTTGGCATGAAGGGTCTGGGAGCAGAAGTGGCGAAGAACCTCATCTTGGCAGGCGTCAAAGGCCTGACCATGCTCGACCATCAGCAGGTAGGAGCTCTTGGTTCGTCTCCTCTGGGATTTCTGAGCACACAGGTCCCTGCAGACTGCCCCGCCCTCCGAGGCACAGCCATGCTGGAGCAAGCGGAGGGGGAGGGCTTGGTTCCCGGGGGTCCTTACGGCAGGCTCGTTGCAGGTTGGGGCAAGAAGTTCCCGTCTGGGTGCTTCTCTGACCCCCGTCATGGAGTCTCTTAGTGCCTCTCAAACACACAGGGATTCTATCCCCACCAATCCCTGTATGCGCCTGGATCTCTGTTTGGGGAGCCACGGGGCAGAGATAAGTGGATCCCCAAGGTCACACAGGAAGTGCGTGGCGGGCCTGGGAATTGAACCAAGGTCTCCCCTGTCCAGCACCCGATTCCCTGGCCCTCCCTCTCAAACTGTCCCTTGGAAACCCTGCTGCTCGCCCAGCTGGGGCCATGCTTCCTTGTCGCTGCATCATGCTGGCATCCTCCCAGGTTTGTTACCGCTCAGGGGCATAGCCTTTGCCAGATGGCTCTCTCTGACCTGGTCCCTGTAGTCCTTATCAGTGCTCTGAGGTGTGTAAGGTATGGAACAGGGCAGTTCTGGAAGTGCTGATAGCCTGGGGGCTTGCCACTTCTGCTTTAGCTGGGATGGAAGGTGGGTCATGGTAAGTAAGTGCCTCAGTTGAGTATTTCCATTCCTTGCCCCTCACCCCCCGGTGTGCAGCACCCTGAGGAGCTGACTTTCCTTCTGGGGCTGTGTCACGGAGTCCCCGGGCGATGCTCTGGAACGGCTCCCCTTGAAGCCAGGCAGGACTCTGGGGGAGTCTCCTTCCTGTGAGCAGCCTGTCTGCAGGACACACAGCTCCCCCGGCTCCACCTTCCTGGGTCTGACCTCGGAGCATTCAGCATCCTCTACCCCTCCGTGTGCTTCCCACAGCGAGTCTGCCCAGGCGGGGTCCTGGGGAAGCCAGAGGGTCCTGCCCCCCAACTCCGCAGTCAGACGTGACTCTCAGCCAGCCAGTAAAACAGAAGGTTTATTAGATGACAGGAACATGGTCTAACACAGAGCTTGTAGGTGCAGAGAACAGGACCCCTCAGTCGGGTCCATTTTGGGGGGCAGTGAGCAAGACAACTACATCTGCCCTTCACTCCATGTCCCGGCCAGCCCCAAACTGAAACTTCCTCCAGCCCCTCCTCCTCTGGGCTTTCCCAGGCCAGGAAGTCACCGGATTCCTTTGTTCTCCAACCCTTTAGCTCTCACCTTGCAGGGGGGAAGGGCCCAGGCCATCAGTTGCCAGGAAACAGGGTGTCGGCCATTCTATGTGTCCAGACCCCTGCACACACCTGCCCTCTAGGGCTCTGCAATGATCATACACCCTTACCCCACCCCCTAGATACTTAAGAATTGCCTAGGAGAAACTGAGGCACCCCCACACTATTCAGAGAAAACATTAAGAACAGTCCCACTTCGTCACATCTCTCCCCCCTTCGAGATCGAACTGAGCGGGGTCACTTTAGCCGGTGACCTGGGGAAGTTCGAAGCCGCCAACGTTCCCAGGGATGCCCCAGCATCTCTCCCATTCTTTGGTAGGAGTTACACCAGGCCCTTCCAGTTTCACGCCCTCCCTTAGGTCGGGGGGGTTGGTCGATAGCACTCACAGGCCGCATGTGGGAAGGTTTATGCGGCCTGTGCCCTTTGGCCACCCCAAAACCCCAGGGGGTCAAACTGGGATTGGGTCTTCTCCCCAACAAGTTGGCCAAACACAGCCACTTGGTTATAGTACTGTTTAACTTTCCTAACAGCTTTCACTCCATCTGAGACCTTCTCAAAGCTATCCACACTGGATCTTTCAACAGGAAAGTCAGTGGATCCATTCACAACAGAAAATTTCTGGCTGTTAGGAACTGAAACTTTCTTGATTAAATCACTTTCACACCTTTCAGTTGCAGTAAACTGCTTGCAAAGACTCCATGAGGATTCCTTTCCCTAGGGCTTTTCTATGCAACCATTCACCCTTCACAGAAATTCTGCTCTTACCCTCTTCACCTAGGGCTTGCTCTAGAGGAACACTTTCCTGAGCAAAAGCAGACTCTTTCTGGGTCTCCCTTACATCCAGAATTACCTCTGGCCCATCCGGCGGATTCCTACACAATCCCCTTTCAGGCAAACTGACAGACTTCCTAGATAAAAGGCTAGAAGCATTCTCCTTCCCTTTGCCACACACAAGTTCAGGTTTTAGAGTAGCAGCCGTGTTACTCTGTATTCGCAAAAAGAAAAGGAGTACTTGTGGCACCTTAGAGACTAACCAATTTATTTGAGCATGAGCTTTCGTGAGCTACAGCTCACTTCATCGAATGCAAGTTCAGGAATCTTTTCCTTCTTGGTACAGGTTTCCACACCCTCAGTAGGTAACACAATCACATCACCTTCATGCTCTCCTTGTGCCCTGGCTAGGATCTCACCCTGATCAGACAGAGTTGCGACACCCTTTCCCAACCACACACGAGCAACAGGCAAAATACAAACACCAGAATTGTCTGGTCTCTGGGATTTTACATAGACCCTAACTGGATGCGACCTAGTTACAGGGCCATTCTCCCGAGCAGACACAAACTTAGGACCCTTCCCTTCCTGGGCTTTAGCTGAATCCAGAACCAACTCTGAGACAACTGCACGACCCTCAACCATCACACACTGAAAGGCCCCTTCTGTCTGCTCCACAGACAAAGAAGAGCTGGACACACTTTCTCCTTTCCCAGACACACAGCTTGGGATCTCATTCCCCTTGTCCCAGCACACAAGGCTGGTCACAGACAACTGCTTGGAGGTCAGGGTAACTCCCTCCACAGGCAAGTCAATACCCCTGACCGACACAGGCACATTTCCTTCCCTGTCACACTTCTCTACCCAGCTAACAGGTAAGGTCCAGGGACACTCATCGTCCACTCTCCTCGCCTTCCCACCCTGCTGACTAGACAAAGCCATCAGCTCACAAGGCTGCCTAGGCTCATCCAGACTTTCCTTACCAAGCACCTTGCCACTCCCCACAGATCCCCTGCCCTGCCTGTGTCTCCCCCCACTCAGCTGGGGTCTCAGCTCCCACTGTGCTCAGCGCTGCCCTTGCTGTCCCAGAGGGGTAGGCAGCGAGCTCGCTGCTTTCCTCACAGCATCAGAGCCAGCGTGAGCCCCCTGAGCCCCCCTCTCCGGTGTGCAAGGGGGCAGGGAGCATCTCTCTGTCCCACCCAGCCCCAGGGGTCTGGTTACAGGCAGGCAGGTAGCCTGAGCCTAGCCGCTCCTCCCTGCTGCCAGCCAGGTCATCTGCATTTTCACTGACCATTTCCCTCTCCGCCTATTGGTTCCCTGGATTCAAATTCAAACCCTTGGCAGTTACAGGAGCAAGGCCTGGATCCTGCCCCAAAGAGACACAGTCGCCCCACAACAGGGTCTCGCAGCTGGTATCCTGGAGAACCCCAACGGCCAGCCAGCACCACCCCTCCTGGGTCTGCACAGGGATCTGGGCCATAGGCAGGGCGAGGGGCTTCGTCCCTGGGACCCTCACCCAGCCCCTCAGCATCTGAGGCTGCACCCCCCAGGGCCTGACAACAGTTCTCTCTGTCCCAGGATCTCGCCACCCCAGGAATGTCTCCCCATTGACCATCACCTTCCGCTCCCACTGGAGGTCCGAGGGGCCTGACCCCAGGAAACTCCACACAGACATATAGGTTGGGGTCAGGAGGGGGAGCGTGTCCACCTCCCCACCCATCTGGCTGACGGAGTCTATGGCCTTGGGACCCAGCAAGGGAGCTAGACACCGGGGCTTTTCCGCAGGGTCCCCGTGGTTCAAATCGCCAGCCTGCTCAAAGGCAGTGAGGTGGGCATCCACATCCCCCCCTCCTTAACCAGGGGCAGCAATTTAGTCTCGAGGTTCCCTGCGGAACTGGCCCCCCGGGGTCTATCCCCACTCACACCTGGGAGGTCCCCTAGGCCTCTCCGCTCCCCCACCGCCAGTTCATGCTGCTGCTGCTGCTTCTGCAGCTCTTTCTCGGGCTCTCGCTGTCTCTCACAGTCCTCTTGCTCTCTCGGACTCAGCTCCAATCCCGTCCGTCTCCGATCCCCGGATGGGAAACCCGATCGTGAAGACCCTCGTGTGGTCGGGGACAGGAGTCTTGGGGATGTCTGGCTCCCACTCCAGCTGCTCCCAGATCCTGCCATAGCCCCATTTGGGGTCAGGAATCTGTTCCTTAGAGCGGTCATCCTCCTCCAGCTGCATGATGAACTGTGCTTTGGTGAACTTTCCAATGCTCAACCCTCTCTTTCTGCACAGGGTTACAATGTCCTTCTTAAGGAGATGGTGACAGGCCATCACTCTGCTCTTCCCAAGTTGTTGTGGACTCACAGGCCTGTGTGCTCTCAGCTCCCCACGGTTTCCAGGGAGAACTTCTCGTGTGCCAACCCTTCTCGAGGTCACCCCCTCTTTGCCAGGGTCAAGCTGCAGACGCCTCCGCCCCTGGGACCGCTCGCTGCAATCCCCCAGGGGACCCTGTTACTGCAAAAGTCCTTCTCTCTGGTCACACACTCCCAGGAGTTAACCGCCCCCTGAAACCGTCTCTCTCTGAATCTTCAGCACGCCTGGTCCGCGTCAATCCCCCTTCGTTTTACTGCTCCCCAGTCACTTACTGCAGGAAGTGCCATCCACGGGGTGCAGTAGATCGCACCTCAGCCACCAGTTGTCACGGAGTCCCCGGGCGTTGCTCTGGAACTGCTCCCTACGAAGCCAGGCAGGACTCTGGGGAAGTCTCCTTTCTGTGAGCAGCCTGTCTGCAGGACACAAAGCTCACGCAGCTTCCGCCTTCCTGGGTCTGACCTCTGAGCATTCAGCATCCTCTGCCCCTCTGTGAGCTTCCCACAGCGAGTCCACCCAGGCGGGGTCCTGGGGAAGCCAGAGGGTCCTGCCCCGCAACTCCGCAGTCAGACGTGACTCTCAGCGAGCCAGTAAAACAGAAGGTTTATTCGATGACAGGAACATGGTCTAACACAGAGCTTGTAGGTGCAGAGAACAGGACCCCTCAGCTGGGTCCGTTTTGGGGGGCAGTGAGCCAGACAACCACGTCTGTACTTCACTCTATGTCCCCAGCCAGCCCCAAACTGAAACTCTCTCCAGCCCCTCCTCCTCTGGGCTTTGTCCCTTTCCTGGGCCAGGAGGTCACCGGATTCCTTTGTTCTCCAACCCTTTAGCTCTCATCTTGCAGGGGGGAAGGGCCCAGGCCATCAGTTGCCAGGAAACAGGGTGTCGGCCATTGTCTTGTGTCCAGACCCCTGCACACACCTGCCCTCTAGGGCTCTGCAATGATCATACACCCTTACTCCACCACCTAGATACTTAAGAACTGCCTAGGGGAAACTGAGGCACCCCCACACTATTCAGAGGAAACATTAAGAATAGTCCCACTTCGTCACAGGCTGGAGCTTGCTGAGGGGACAGGCCCCGTTGTTCTCATCTAGAGCTGCCCACTTTAGAAGATGCGCCAGTCTTTAAGCACCCCAGGTTCTCAGAGGTGGCTGCCATGCTGCCACCTGCCTTCTACGACAGGCTGGCAAACGGAGACCAGGGCGCCTCTGCATGGTGTGTCGAGAACACAAACGAGCAGCATGGCTTGGTGGCTAAGGGAGCACTCGCCCGCAGCGGTGAAGTCGGCACCGAGACGTGTCTGCAGGGCAGGCGGAGACCACGGTCTGTGAGTTCGGCGAGGCCAAGGCTGAGTTCTCTCTGCCCCGGCATGTGGAGCAGGATCATTTCCCTGGTCTGAATAGCAGCCGGCGTCCTCCCTTGCTGTGCCTCGCTTTGCTTGCAATTCCTGGTGCAGGCGCTAGGCCGCGGTGCTGGGCCGTGCAGTGCGGCTGTGACTTCACATCGGGCACCAGGTGGAGCTCTTGGCTTTAGAGCCGCTCGCTGGCTAAGGCACAGAGCGCAGGAGGAAGGTGAGTGGAGGGAGAGCAGCTGAATCTGGGAAGCTTCCCCTTGTACCTGATGCATGTGCCCGAGGGGGCTGTCTTGGAGGGCACGGCAGTGGGTCTGAGCCGCTCTGAGCACAGCTGGGGTTCCCTGGTGTGACTGGGGGCTCTGACTGGTAGGATGCGACACCCCCAGCTCTTGCTGTTCGGCAGCTCCTGCTCAGGCTGGCTGGAATTGTACCATTTAACCCCCAAACCAGCCCCTTCCTTCATGCCTCATAACTGTCACTCTTCTCCCTAGTGGCTTTGGATGAGTGTTTTAGTTCCTGCCGGACAAGAACTGCGCCCTGCCAGCGGGGAAGCTGGCCCCTTGGAGGCCCATGTCTCCTGTGTTCCCACTTGTCATAAATGGCCCGTGGTGTTACTGCCTCTCGGGGTCCTGCCACTCGCCAACCGTTCAGAGATGGGTTGGTTTTGTTTCCCCCTGCCCCAGGTATCGCAGGAGGACACGAGAGCTCAGTTCCTGATTCCCGTGGGCTCGCTGGGCCGCAACAGAGCCGAAGCCTCTTTGGAACGGGCTCAGAACCTCAACCCCATGGTAGACGTGAAAGCTGACCCGGAGAATATCGAAAACAAAGCCGAAGATTTCTTTACTCAGTTTGATGCTGTAAGTGGAAGGTGGGGTGGGGGGCATTGGGCAGAGGTGTCCTTGGGTGGTTACTTGAAGTTGGTATAAAAACAGATGCAGTTAAACTAGTATGAATCCCTGTGTAGATGCTTTTAACTCGCTGTAAAGCTGGTTATGTCAGTTTAGCTTGCACCTGTATGTTTCCAGACACGAGCTAAACCAACAGACCAGGTTTAAACGGATTTAAGCACAACCCTGCAGGGATTCACACCCGTTTAACTAAACTGGTTTAAACCATTATCTTTAGTTAACCTGGTGCACCTTTGTGTGTAGCCAAGGCTGTGAGTTGGCATGGATGGGGGAGGATCTTTATAACATTTGTTTCCTGTTTGCATATGTTCTGTTTGGATGGGTTTACTTCATTTTCTGGCTCCCCTGGGCTGGCATCTTGTGGGGCCATTGAGTTTCCAGCACTGCAGGAAAATTTTTCAGGGAAAAAAAATCCTGAAAATGCAAACCTGTTACCATCACACAGTTAAGGATCATGACTGGGGCTGCTTTAGTCCCTTTTCCTGATTTTATATTATTTCTGTCCAAAAAACCACCCCAAAACAGTAAAATCCATTCCTGCCCGACCTAATTTTTGGGCATAAGCTAATGGAGAGTGTCCCTTTAAATCTGTGTCACCTGGCTTCTACAGAATGACTGGGTTGGTCTGTGGGTGCTTTGCTGAAGGGTTGTCACTATGCGTCTGGTTTGGCAAGCTGAATATCTGTTTGTAAATAGCATCTGCTTCTGTTCTGGCCTGTCTCTAGTCTGCAAAGCTGGAAGATGGGCAGGAGGGAATAAGGCCTTACTTATCCAGGAGACTTGACCGGAGTGGCTATTACGGCACACGCCGGACGCTAGCTACTCTGGGATATGTCTCCACGCAGGGAGTGACTCTGGAGTAGCCATGCTGGTCCATTGCCCTGTGTGGACACGCCCTGCGTTTAAATTAAATGAAAAGTGTCTGTGTTTGGCTTTGTTGCCTGGAGCAAGCTGGGCTCTGCCACCTCTCAACTCCTTATCCTCCCTGGAGAGGAGCCTGTTGGAATTAGCAGCCGTCACAACGTAGTGCCCTGCTGCCAGGAGGGATAATTGATAGTAGCTGCATGTAAAGCACTGTTCTTTGTCCCGCTGTGAGTGGAGGGCTGCCCTGCCCAAGACCCCTGCCATTGCCCAGGAGGGGCGGGGGTTCACTCCCTCCTAGGGAACAGGGCCTGTTTATCTAACCCTGGTCCTCAGAAGGGGGGTGGGAGGGCGGGGGGCGGAGGTTTGTAAATGTGCAGGTTCTGCTGCTCCTGTCCGTGTCGGGGGGGGAGTGACTGGTGCTTCTGCCTCCTCCCAGGTGTGCCTGACCTGCTGCTCCCGCTGCGTCCTGGTGAGGGTCGATCAGATCTGCCACAAAAGTGGCATCAAGTTCTTCACCGGGGACATCTTTGGCTACTATGGCTACATGTTCGCCAACCTGGGGGCGCACGAGTTCGTGGAGTAAGTCTGGCTTTGCGGGAGGAGAGCGGCCATCCCCCGAACACCCCCACGCTCGGGGGGTGCACTGAGGCCTGTGGTACTAGCACAAGCATGTTGGCAAAGCCCCAGGCAGCACCTGGTATGTGCAGAACGGAGCAGCCCATGAAGCCACAGGCCGTGGCGTGCAGCTGGCAGCTCCGCGTGCTGGGCTCTTACCCTTGTTGGCCATGGTTCCATTTTTGGGAAGTCACCGTGAAGGCCTAACAGGCGGGGGAAGCTAAGTTACCAAAGGGGGCGGTCTGTGTGCTGGGAGGTGAGGGGAGATGCGCTGTAAATGGGTGTAATTGTGGCCATGATGTTTTGTGAGACAGTTCAGGCATGGAGGCTCTTCTGTGAGCCAGTGGGATTCTCTTGCACAGATCATCCGCTTCAGGGCGGATGGGTTTTGCCGCATAGCAGCCTTTCTTCCCCTCAGCACACAGCTGTGTGCGGAAGCCCCCTGCCGACAGGCTCGGCCTGTGTTAAAGCTGAGACCTAGTGTACTGTGTCCAGGACTCGGAGGTGCTGGGCCTGCCGTCTTTCTCATGAGAACGTGAAATATGATGGGTTCCGGTTCTGGCCTCCCTCAGCCAGGGACTGCGGTAGTAAATCTCTCCCTGTCTCTCTGCAGAGAGAAGACCAAGGTCACCAAAGCCAGCCAGGGAGTGGAAGATGGGCCCGACACCAAAAAAGTCAAGCTCGATTCAACAGAGACAACCATGGTGAAAAAGGTGCGTGACAGCGCCCCTGTCAGCCACCAGAGAGCACCCATGTTACGGGGAAACGTCAAGCCTACGTCTAGGTAGATTCCCCCCCCCCCGCCCCCCAGCAGAGGCGCTGGGTCTGTCTGGTGGCTTGTGGTACACAGGATGCAGTTGTTAAGACAGCAGCTTCAGGGTGTGCATGGTGAGCCATGGGTGGGATGATTGCTGCGTTGGGAAGGCATTATGGAGTTCCTGGCTTTGCTTCTGTCTGTTGCTGGTGAGCCATGTGGCCTGGGTCTGCACCCCCTGCCTCATTTAACTGTGTGAGCTCAATGTCATGAGAACATAAGTGTCTTCCTCTCCCTTTGAAATGAGGGGCTGTGATGGCAGGTTACCTATCCCAGCTTGACAATGCGTTGTCTGTAATGGGGTTTGGATGATGGACCTGTTGTTTGCAGGAACATCTCTTTGTCCTGAGGTCTCTGTGGTCATTCAGAACTCTGGTCCTTTCTTTATAACCAGAGCCTAGATCCTCTGGGGGGTTCTGAATGGAGCCCTAAGAATTATCCCGTGGTAACGTAAGGTAGCCCCAGTTGGCCAGAGCCAAGGGTGGAAGCCATGGGTAATGTCAGTACAGATGATCTTGGGAGGTGTTGAGTGAGTGAAGGAAGTGTAAGGTGCCACGTTACCCTGGTGGCTGCAGAGTTTTCATCCCCATGAGAATCTCCTTGAATGGCTCCAAGCCAGAAACTTGCTGTGGAATTTCCCAGCTGTGTGTTGGTGTTCACTCTGTCAGGCTGGGCTATTGAGAAGCCAGCCTCGGTATGCAATAAATGAGTCTCCTTGGCCTTGGCTCGGGTCAGTGGCTGTGCATGTTGAATGGCAGGGGTCCCTGAGCTGGTTCTGTCTAAAATTCAGCTTCTGGACCCAGCCTTCTGTGACTAGCTTGTTGGATGAGTTAGGCTCCATCTACTCCCCCCGGCTTCGGGTGGGGAGGGGTTTTTACCAATATACTTGCTACGGGAACAGCCCCTAGCATGGACACTGCTGTACTGTGATAGGTCGTTCCCCTTCCTCTCTGGGAACAGCTGTGCAGGTGGAAGGCAGCATTATCCTGGTATCGCTGTGCCCTGCTGTAACTAGACGGGTACACCTTGGCTGTGTAGCCAAGCCCTCCGCTCCCCCCCGAAACGCCAGGGCCAGAAGCTGCCACGTTGCCTCTGTCAGCTGATTGCTAAGCCCCTGTGTAAGCAGGAGGGTGGCTTGGGGGTGAAGGGAGACGGGAGAGGGCAGAGGCTTTCACGTTTAAAAGCCTCAGGCCTGGCCATTGTTAGGGTCTCGCAGCTGGAAGTGGAAATCCCCCGGCTTTATCTGGCTATGAGGAGAATGCGAGCAGCTTAATGGCCTTTTGTGTCCTTTCTCTCGGCTTGTCAATCAGGGGGCGTTTAGTGCACTTCGCCCCAAGCTGGGCCAGATCGGAAGATATGGGAGTATTCCCCGGATGCCGCTGCTAGCCAGCTGTCCTCCTCCCCCGATCGGGGCTGGGATTCCGATCCGTGTCAGCTCAGGTTTAGTATGCAGCAGATTCCTATAGAGAGTTTCCAGCATGCCGATGCCTGGGACAAGTCCCCTCCGGGGAATATGGCTCTAAAGGCCTGGGGGCAAACACAGTGCTTCCTGTGCCTTCTCTGGTGGCTTCGCTGCAAATTCCCGAGCCCGCGGCGCCGTGGTGCGCTGGCAGCAGCCTGGTGGGTTACTGCGGGGGCAGCTTCCCCAAGTGACAGAACGCAGCGAGCGGTGTTTAGCGCTGCTTGTCGAGGCAAGGCCTCCGCTCTTGTTTGGCGGCTCGTCTGTCCTCAGCGTTTCTTGTGACCTGGCTGGGGTTGCTTTGAGGGTCATGTGCCCTCCGGTGGAGCAGAGATGGGGTCACCTCGCAGTCACTCCACCGCCCGTTTCTCTCCCCTGCTGCAAGTCTGAATGCAGCCAGGGCCTGGGAGGGTGGCAGTCTGCAGTGCCGCGCTTTGCCGCTGGGGTGCCAGAGAAACGGGAGCTTCTTGGCATCACGTTTCCTTTGTGTAACCAGACGTGCTGCACAGGGAGGCTCAAGGCAGCTTGTACGTGTGTTCTCCTGCAGTTAGGCAAAAGCAGAGATGGGGGGAGGAATCAAGTGTTGGAACCAGTGTCCTGTGGGCGTGGTGGCCCTTTCAGCCCGTACACCAAGACTGGGCTTCTGCCTGGAAGATCCTCTCTAACTCAGCCAGATGTTCTGGGTGAGACGCAGGAGCTGTTCTCCTGACAATTAATCCGACCGCCTGAGGCAGATGCTTTCTGGGACACTAGTGGCCTGAGCCCTGGTTCTCAGCTCCCCATTTATACTCTGCATCCCGGGAGCTGAGCGCAGTGGGTGGGATTTTCCGGAGCTCTTAGCACTGGCCAAACCCTGAGGACAGGGAGTTTGTCCAGTGATTCTAGCGGGAGAGCCCTCTGCAAAGCGCTCTGAGCACAGACTGTTGTTAACGCTTTACTCCCAAGTCTCAGATTGAAACCTCCCCCTTGTCCCAACTCTACATACTTCCCAGTCCCTGGGCTCTGTGGGCTACTGGGCGGGGGTGGTACACTGCAGCATTGTGCTGAGGATTGAGAGCCGCAGGGAGAGACTGCCCGGGAGGCTCCCCTGCAAGTGACTCATGGCGTTCCCAGGGTCAGAGCTAATTCCTTGACAGCATCCCTCCTCCAGGCTAGGCCGTGTATTCAATCCAGCTGTGGGTAGCGGCGGTGGTTCCTGCTGTGCTCAGCGCTGCGTGTAGCCCCCGGCACTCCTCTGGACCGCTTCCCTCGCGGGACTGCTGTCTGCATCGCAGGTGCGCGTGCATGAGACCGGCGAGCTGTTCTGGCTGGGGCAGATTGCGCTCTGCAGCTGGCAGGAGTTAAATGTTTGAATTTCTGAGACCCCAAGAGGTCTCTAGCCAGATTCCCGTCCGGCTGTGTTCCTGCTCTCTGGAACCAGGGCAAGAGAGTGCCCCTGAGCGGGGCTCTTAGAATACCCCGCCCCAGGTGAATCCCGGACGAGCTTGCAGAGTTTGGGAATCAGGGAGTGATGGTGATCGGCAGAAGCCCCTGCAGACTTTACCCACTTAACCCCTTCATAACTCTTCCCCATCTCTTGCCCCTACAGCAGGCTTTGGACAAGGCACTCGGCTCCGTCCGCTGAGTGGCTAGCTCACTTCTGCCTCCACAGCCTGATCTTGTGTCGGTCCCTGGCCACCTCACACTGAGTCGAGGGCTGGCGTCACTGGGCCCGTGGCTAGTCTTGCGGGCCGGCCTGTGGCCCGGTCACTGAGCCCAGGGCTGGCGTCGCTGGGCCGGCCTGCAGTCTGGTCACTAAGCCCAGTGTTCGTTCCCTGCTCGTTCTGCTCTCTGTAGGCAGGACCCCCCCCCCAGCCCCTCTCACGCTGGCTTTCCCATTGCAGCGGGTGGTTTTCTGCCAGCTGAAGGAGGCGCTGGCAGTCGACTGGAGCAGTGAGAAGGCGAAGGCAGCCCTGAAGCGCACCTCCCCGGACTACTTCCTGCTCCAGGGTAAGGGATGCCTGGGAGGCCTTGTGCTCGCACCCTCCCAAGGAGGGGTGGGGTTGGGGAGCAGGCTGCTTCCCCACTCTGTGACTCAGCTTCCCCATCCTTGCCGGGAGGAGGCCACAGGCCCAGTTCCCACGGGGTGCGTAGTGGGGGTAGGCTCTGAGGCTTTATCCTCCCACACATGCACCCCAGTGTTGCCTGGGCTGGCGTGAGCCACGCACTGTGCCTGGCTCTCTGAATGCTGTGCTCTCCTCCTGGGGAGACGGCTGTTCCCCCAGAGAGCTGCTCCTGTCCTGCTCTTGGCTTGCTCAGGCCTCTGCACTCAGCTGGGAGTGGGGTCTGCTCGTCTCTGCCCAGCGCAGGCCTGGCCAGCGCGCTGTCAGCGCCAGACTCTGCCGAGGGAGCGCCGGGCCCTGCTCAGCCGAGCAAGCACGCGGCACTTCCTGTGGCAGGAGCTGGCTTTGATTTGTTGGCTTTGAGGTTAATGCAAGTTTACCATAACAGCAGTGAGCTAAAAATACCCGGGCGAGTGTGGAAACAGCCGCGCTCCCCAGAGCGGAAGCGCCCTGCCAGCTAGGAGGGACCGGCCCGGCCCCAGCGTGTGGTTTGCCCGCTGCCCTCTCCCTCCAGCGCGCCGCGCTCAGGCGCCGGTGCCCACACGGGCTGCAATCTCGGTGAAGCCACAGCCCCAGGCGGGGTTTTCCAGTGACGTGAGCCAGCGCTGGCTCCCAGATTAATAGCCTACAGCACTTCTGCCCCGGAGCCGGCGCTGTGAGCTCCTGCCCACGCCTGGCAGCGCCCGCCTCCCCGCACAGCAGGGGGTCCAGAGGGTAAAGACAGGGCTAACGCTCGCTGGGGCTCACTGCAGGCATCGGACACGCCTGCGCTCCTGGCTGCCTCGGAGGTATCCAGGCCTCCCCTCCCCTCCCAGCTGCCTGGCTAGGATTCCTCCTGCTGAGTCAGGCTCTGGGGGAGGAGGTGTTGGAGTTGCAGGGCTCCAAGCCTTGTGCTGTCCCCCACGCTGGCCTGTTCCCTCCAGAGCTGCATTGGCGGCTGCTGTGGCCGGAGAGCCAGCGCTGCCTGCTGGCCCGATGCTGGGCGATCGGCTCTGGCTGCCCCTGCGTCTGGGAGGGACTTGACCCTGCCCGTCGCTGGAGACTGTTTTCCCGCTGGCTGTCGGGCAGCACTCGGCGTCTCGCTGCTCGCCCGTGCTCAGTCCCCAGCCGTGCGGGGCTTTCCCCGGCCATGGGAGGCAAAACACCTTAAACAACAGGAGAACGTGGCTGTCAATTGGCAAATCGTCCCCGGGGCTCGCAGGCAGGGGTAGGACGGGAATGGATTCAAAGCCCCCCTTTGACATGAACGCCGTCTTCGTATTCCTTTGTTCTGGCAGCGCCCGGGGCCCGGACGGAGAGCGGGGCTCCATGGGGCCAGGGCCTGCACAGACAGAGTGAGCGAAAGTCCCTGCCCCAGAGAACTTGATCTGAACCCACAAGGGAGACACGGGAGGGATTGAGTCACTGAGAGGGGCAGTGACCAAGGTTAGCTAGCAGGTCAGTGGCAGAACTGAGAATAGACTCCTGGATCCCTGAGCTCCCATCACACTGCCTGGTACACGTTGGTGCCTCTGAATTGGCCTAGGTATTCAGCAGTCGCAGGAGCTGTTCCCGCCTCTGCCAGGGCACTGGCTCCCAGTGAGGGTTAGTGGTGGCCGAGGTCCCTGTTCCTGGCTCTGCCGGGGTGCTGGCTCCTCGTGAGGGGTTGGTGGCTGGGGTCCCTGTTCCCGGTTGTGCTGGGACGCTGGCTCCTCGTGAGGGGTTGGTGGTGGCCGGGCGCTGGCTCACTGTCGGGGTTTCCTTCTCTGCTGGCCTGTAGCGGGCTGCAAAGTGCTGACGCTCCCAAAAGATGAGTTAAAATCGCTGCTCCTGTTTGCTTTACCGTAAGTCATTGCAGACACGCTGGGCCTCTTGGCTGCTTTCCCAGCAGCCCCCAGGACCCTGTCAGATGTGGCAGGGGAGGTAGCCGCCCGGTGCCAGCCTGCCCCCTCGTTAGCACCCGGGCAGACGGCATGGATGGCAGGCAGGCAGCCCAGATAAACACCAGGCCCAGCTGCTGCCTGTGTTCTCTGCCCTTCCTGGATCTGCCGACGTGATCTGTGCTGGGCTGGGAGTCGCTCCCCTGGCTCCGGGAAGATGGATGGCGGGGCCTAGACTGACCCTTCGTCTCTATCGCCCGATGAGCCAGCAGCTCAGAAGAAACGAGCAGACCTAAGGGCTTTGGCCTGTGGGGTGGCTGGAACCGCAACAAGCCAGGCCAGGGTCTGGGTGGGGAGAGAACCAGCCTTCAGACCTGGCGGGGGCAGTGATCGTGCCGCTCCGGCACCGCTGTGCTAGGAGGGGGTTGGGCGGGAGCTCGGCTGCTGAAGGGTTTTGTTCCAGGGCGGTGCTGGAGCCGCAGCTTTGCCCAGCTCAATCAGAGCCCGTCCAGCCGGCAGTGCTGCCTCCCCAAAGCACTCTGCGTAGCCTGGGGGACCCCGGCACCGGCCTGAGAGCGAGCGTGTCCCTGTTCTACAGACGGGGCGTCCAGCGATGTGCTTGGGTCACTAGGCCTGGCCTCTCGCCATGTCTCCCCTGAGTTATTCTTTGCCGTCGGTACATTGGCAGTGCTCCGTGCCAGCCGAGATCAGGGCACTGTGTGCCCAGCATGACACAGGCAGACAATTCTCTCTTGCCACCCAAACAGGTCTGTTGAGGAAGGTGTGCTGGGAATAGATCCTAGCCCTCCTGAACCCCAGGCCAGTGCTCTGTCCACTGGTCCAGGCTATCTCCACCTGGCATGAACCGTGTGCATGTGCATCTCTGACCCAGGCACGGGGCGGCTGTGCCAATGCCCTCGGGCGCGCACAGGGTCCGTAGCAGGGAATTTTCCTGCAGGTGGAGCCGTGTTCTCTGGATTCTCCCATTAGCACTTTTCTTGGCCCCCGGCGCAGTAAAGGTCTCCCCAGGCAGAAGCCCAGTGAGGAATCTCGTTGGTTATCGGAGAGGGTAACTAGCACGCCCCCAGGGATTGGGATTGTGACCTCCCCCTCTTCCCCCCCCCTCCAGTGCTGCTGAAATTCCGGACGGATAAAGGGAGGGACCCGTTGCCGGAGAGCTGTGCCGAAGACTCGGAGCTGCTGTTGCAGATCCGAAATGAGGTGCTGGACTCCCTGGGTGTCAGTGCAGACCTGCTGCCTGACGACTTCATCAGGTGCGCTGGTTTGGCTGCAGTCCAGTGTCGGGGCTGGGATCGGGACTCTAGGCCTGGTGCCAAGCATGCGGTTCAGTCACATCCTCACGGGAGAGTACCTTCCCTTGGCCAGGTACCATTGTCCGCCCTGGGTGCTCCTCACTGCCCACATGTAAACCCGAGCAAAGCGGGTCCCAAAGGAAGTGCCTGTCCAATGGGCCCGTCTGCCAGACACACCCCCACCCCCGTGTGTCCCGGCTATGTCCCTTGGGGGCTGCCCATCGTGGGGCACGGGAGCTTGCATGTGCCCACAGGTACTAGACTGAAAACTTGACTTTGTGAAGCACCTGGGGCCTGTGTCCGTGGCTTGTGAATACCCCCCTGGCTCCATAGGGTGTCTTGGTGTCTCTCTTCCGTGGGTGCAGGGACTTCGGGGGGGGTGGAACTGCCTTTCCTGTACCAGCTCTGCTGGGGTTCAGAGCCCCTCGTGAGGCGCAGCTCCTCCTTGCGCTGTGAGGGGGATGCCTGCTCCAGACCAGCCCCTCCCAGGGTCCGGGCCCCACTGCCTGGGGCCCAGCGTGGGCCATGCCGCTGCCTGCTGCGCTGAGCCAGCCCCACAGCAAGGAGCGCATCACAGGATCATTAATCTGGCTCTGATCCCTGCTGGGCAGCCGCGGTTCTGCATCACCAGTGACCTGAGCCGTCTGGCTGCGCCGCCCCGTGGGTGAGCACAGAGCCTCCCGGCCACGCCTGGCTGGGCTCCGCTCCCTCGCCCGGGTCGTCTCGAGCGCTGCTCTGCCCTGCTTGGCTGTGTGGGCCGGCACATCCTACCCTGACGCGGATGGATGGGCTGCTGGGAAGGCCCGGCTCCTCCCTGCTCTCCCAGGCTGCATGCGATCCTGTCCCTGCAGCTCCAGGGAGACCCTGGCTCACTCTATCCAGCGAGTCCCGGTGCTCAACGGGCAGATGAGGGCTGGACGCAGTCCCAGCTGCCCTGACCCAGGAACTGCCCCATTGGGCGGAGGGGCCCTGGGGCAGTGATGCCCTGGGCTGAGAAGGCCCAGCTGAAGCTGTGGACCTGGGGCAGAGATGGCTCCAGTCAGCCCTGAGCACATGGGAGAGACCCGGGTACCTGGGCCAGGTGGAGGCAGTGATGGGCTGGACCAGCGGGGATGTGGGAGCCAGGGCGGATGCTGCACGTTCCCCTTTCCCCCGTGAAGGGGGAGGGGTGCTGCGGGATGGGAGCTGCTCCGTGGGGGGGGTGCATGACTCCCCACCCCCTGACCCTGCCGTCCCTTCGTGTGTGTGGGCTGGAAGGACCCTCCCTGCGCCCCCGGATTCATTTCAGCCTGAAAATCCCACCCCGCCTGCATGTTGCCACACGCTGCCCAGGGAGCTGCAGGCCGCTGTGCACCAGCAGGAATGGCGGGAATGCGCCCGGGCACACGGCAGATATTTCTGGCCCTATTTTTAGAAGGGTCGCATGCAGCATGCGAGGGGCTGGGACAAGACACCCGTGTGGCTAACGAGCTCCCAGCAGTGACGGCTGGTCAGTGCTCACCTCTCGAAGGCCCTGGACCCCCCGGGGCCTCGTCGCACTGGGGTCTGTCTTGGGCCCGCTACCCCGTCCCCTCTGGCCATGGCTCCTGCCCCTGTCCAATTGTCCTGTCTCGCTGCACCCCTGCCCACCTTTTCTGTCTCTCAGGGCCCCTCCCGATCATCTCGGGGGTCGGGCCAGTTGATGTACCCAGCTGGGAACTACTGCCAAGGCAGCCCTTTCCCTGAGGAGCCCTGTGCCCCCCACCCCCCAAAACGCTTCACCCTTGGCTCAGTCCTCGCTCTGGTTCTCTGCCCCCGCCCATGGATCTAACAGTCACGCTCTTTGCAGACCCCAGCGTTCCCCCTGCCCGGGAGTTTTCCTGCCAGGCCTGCCTGGCAAGGGTCACCCGTCTCATCCCTTCCACTGGGCTCCATGCCTGGGCCAGTGACCCTCGGGCCGGGCTGTTAGTCGCTTCTCTCTCATTCACCAGGGCGGGAAGGCTGGGTGGCTGGTCTGGTCACGGCACGGGGCAGCTGGCACCACGTTGGCGCTGGGGCTTGGGGTGCTGAGCCAGTCGGGCACTGACCTGGCGTGTTTGTTCCTTCCAGCTATTGCTTCTCTGAAATGGCTCCCGTCTGCGCAGTGCTTGGAGGTGTCCTGGGACAGGAGGTCGTCAAGGTAACGGGTGTGGGGCTAGGCCCAGCTGTCAGAGATAGGGTAGTACACCATGGCCGGGGGGAGAAATTTACCCTCCATCACACAGAGTCAGTGGCAGAGCCAGGATAGAACCCAGGTGACAGTTCCCAGCCCCCCCATCTCTAACCACTAGCCCCCCCTCCCCTCCCAGTGCCTGGAATAGAACCCAGGTGTCCTGTCTCCCAGCACCCCCCTTCTCTAACCACTACACCCCACTCCCTTCCCAGAGCCGGGGATAGAACCCAGGAGTCCTGGCTCTCAGCTCCCTCATTTCCCCAGCTTGTGCAGACAGAACGGGTGGGGACCAGGAGAGGCTTTTGCGGGGAGGTGGACCTCTCCCGCCGTGGGCCGTGCTGGGTTCTTGCGGAGGCGCTGTGCCCCCTCCCAGCTGCCTGGCACAGCTGCTGGGCAGCAGCCTGTCGCTGCTCCTCCGGCCTGGGAGCCCTGAGCATTCCTGGGGCTGGGTGTGTCTGGAATCCCCGCCCAGCCCGGCTTGGTTGGGAAGCTCGGTGCCCTGCACCAGGCGCGGCCCTCCCTTCTCCCAGCAGCCTTGGCGGCGCTGCTCTGCTGGGCCCAGAGGCCTGGCGGGCAGCTGGTGGGAGGGATTCCTCTCCCTGCCCCCTCCGCTCTCCGCTCGGTCGGCTGGTACCAGTGGAGCACCCTGGGAGGGGTGCAGTGTGGCTGGGGGTCAGGACTGCTGGGTGAGTCCCAGACCGGCCACTGACTTGCTGTGTCCAGGGCTGACCACTCCCTGCCTCTCCTGGGGTCTTAAGCTGGGCCCCGTCTCTGAACTCCCTGTGCTGGGTTTGGGCCCTGGCGCCCCTGGCCGAGAGCCGCTCTGCAGCGGGATTAGTGCTGCTTCCCCTGCTGGGCCCCTGCCCGACCTCCTGCCCCCTGTGCAGGAGCTGCTTCCGGCTGTGCTTGCCCCCACGCTCTGCCCCCCACAGGGTGCTCTGCCCCCCACGGGTGCTGGGCAGCCCTGGCATGGGTATTGCTCTCTGCAGGGCGGTGACACAACATCCCCCTCGGCGGCTGCTTCCCTGTGGCTGCTCTCTCTGCTGGAGCGGCCTCTGCTCCTGGGGCCGGGAGTAAAGCAGTGTGAGCGGGTGTGTGCCCCCATTTCACCTGAGGTGGGGGACAGTGGGTGGCAAGTGCCCCCCTGGCTGATGCTTCTCCACCCCCCCAGGAGCCGCCCATGTGGGGTGAAGGAGTTGCCCATAGAAGCTTCTAGCAAGGGGGGGGCTTTCCCCTCCCTGCCCTGGGTGGGTTCCTGGAGCTGGGATTTCGGCTCCAGCCAGGCTGTAACAACACCCTTCCCCCCCCCCCCCGCAGGCCCTGTCCCAGCGGGATCCACCCCACAACAACTTCTTCTTCTTCGATGGCATCAAAGGGAACGGGGTCGTTGAGTGCCTGGGTCCCCGCTGAGCCTGGAGTCGCTGGCCTCCCAGTGCGTCTGCCTGCAGCTGCGGGTCAGCACCCGGTGCCCCTGGAGCCCCCGCAGCATAGCCCTGGAGTGCCACTTGCACCACCGTCCCCTCCAGCTGCAGCCCTGCGGCCAGCACAGACATGGCCCCCACGGGTGCCGGAGGGGCGTAGCCCTGCTGAGGCCTGTGCCCGGGAGGGGGAGCAATCCTCCACTTGCTCGCCCTGTGCATTCTCCTGGGCTCTCAAATAAACTCTCTTCTTCCCAACTGGCTTCTTTCCTTCCAGCGCAGCCCCCTCCAGGGCGGGAGCCCGGGCTGGTGGGGCTGGCAGTGCTGGGGCCCGCCGCCCCCCTCGCTACGCTGCTGTAAACGCACCCCAAGCTGTCCGGTGCTGCTGGGCCCTTGCTCCCGACCCACCAGCTGCTGCTGGCCTGGGCCCTGCTTTGCCCTGCTGCAGGGGAAGCTGCCTCTGTGCATCTCCTGTCAGCCATGGCTCAGGGGAAAGGGCACAACCAGGCCGGTGTAGGGCAGGCCCCTCACCCCTGGCCAGCCTCCTTGCGCAGAGCTGCGGGGTGGCTGGTGCAGGGGAGCGGCCCGCAGCTCCTATCTTGAGCTTTAGGAAGCACTTAAGACTAAAATAGCTGGGCTAAGTGGCACTTAGCTGGGAGGGGGCCGGGAAGCCATGGCTTGAGTCCAGGGGCTGGGCTCACCCCCTGTGCCAGGGCTGGCCGTGCTGCGGGGCTCCTGTAACTCCTGGGCTGCCCAGCAGCCAGGGGGCCTAGGGCAGGGGTGGCACTGCTGTTTTCCACATGCCCCCACCCCCATTGCACTACCGGACAGGAGCTGAGACAGAGCCAGCTGTCCCTTCCCCAAAGCTGGCACTGTGGGGGGTCGGTTGCTCCCTGGCCCTCACTGGAAGAAGGTGGGGTCAGGCAGAGGGGGGCTGGGGTGAGAAGTCTGGGCCATGCTGCACCCCAGGTGGTGGGCAGGGGTGCAGCACTGCAGGGCCTGTGCCCTGGGATGGGTGAAGCCAGAGGCCCCTGGCAGCCATTCCCTTTCCACACCCAGCTCTGGCTCCGTGGGCAGGGGCCCTGGCTGGGCCAAGTCGGCATGTGGCTTCCTGTTCTAAAACTGGCCTTGACCTAGCTCTGAAATAGCCCCTGAAAGTGACCAGGCCAAGGGCGCTGGGGATCCCCCACCGCTGGGAATGACAGACGCAGGTGCCTCTTTGCTTAAATCCAGTTTTATTGAAAAGGAAACGTACAAAAAAAAAGCCACTGGTCATGTACAGCAAGCACGTCCCCCTATGTACAGTGTCCCCGTATGTACAGCACCTCTCCCCCTGTACAGTGTGCCACTCGGTGCAATATTTACAGTGTGCGACTGCCACCCCCACCCCCCACCCCAGGACTCCCCCGCCCACCTGAGCGCACCCACCGCTCCCCCTGCGGTGAACCTTGGCCAGGGCCTCACCTGCCCTGACCCCCGGGGCAAGGCAGAGCTCTGGGCTGGCCATGCCTGAAGCCCTGGCAGCAGCGCCCCCCCCAGCAACCTGTGCGCGGGGAGGGGGTGGCACCAGAGCCAATGTGGCAGGGGCATGGGGGGTCACAGGTCCCCCTCCCCCAGATCTCTCAGGACACCCAGCGGTCAGGAGGCAGCAGCTTGCCCTGCAGTGCAGGCAGGGAGGGAGCAGAGGGACGGCTGGCTGAGCCCCCCTTCATAGTTTGCCTTCCCTGCTGCTGGAGCCCCAGCGCTTCCTGCTGCCCCGAGGGGAGTCGGGGTGCAGGCAGAGGCAATGCCTGGGGCTGTCATGTGCCCCCCCGCCACAGTTACGTGGCGCTCCCCGAGAGGAACAGTGGGGGGGGGCTGAGTCCCTGGAGCACCAGCCGAGGGCTGCGTCTGCAGGGGCCACTCCCCATCATGGGGCCCTGCGGGCACATCCCTGCCGTGCGGGGCTCCCAGTCAGTACTTGGAAATAAATAAATAAATAGACAGTGCCCGCGGTCGGGGCAGCAGCCTGGGGCCCAGCCCGCAGGAGCCATGGCTTGCCCGGGGGGGGGGGGATTTTTGGTTACGAGAACCAGTTATGTGCTCTGGAAGTTGCTACATTTTGCCAAGAGGCTCCGCAGTCTGCGCTGGGGGCTGGTCTCCCCCCACGGCTCCGGCCCCTGGGCGGGCTAGTTGGGCTGCAGCTCGGCCATCACGTCCACGGGCATGTTGTAGAGGGCGCCCAGCAGCTGAGAGATGAAGTGGTAGAAACGGGCCCAGAGGGCACCTTGTCGCTGCCGCTCCCGCCACTGGGAGGACAGAGAGAGGCCAAGTTAGCCCTGCAGCAGGACCCTCTGCCACCCCCCCCGGCCCAGCCAGGCAGAACCCCCCGCTCCCCATGGGGCTGGCCCTCTGGCAAAGGCCTCCGGGCACGGCTGGCACTGGACTCCCTGCACTAACCACCAGGCTCCAGTGGGGCTGGCTGCCTGTTTGCTAAATCCCTGGGGCGCCCAGGGCTGGCCGTAGCCCCAGGCAGCCTCCCAGTCCTGCGGCTGCCCCAGAGGGCGGTCAGGGCGCCCTGCTGCGGGGGTGGCATGGGGCTGACCAGCTACGCGGGGCTGGTGGGGGAGCCGGGCTGCCTCTCCCATGCTCACACTAAGCTGCCTGCCGCTCGCTCCCTGGCCTTATATACCCAGGGCTATTTATAGCTCGTGACTCAGCGGCTCGCTTGCCCAACCACCCCTTCCGCACGGGGAGGGGTGGTGTGAGATTCCCGTGCCTGCAGGCCAGCCGGGGGCTGGATCAGCACAAGCGTGCGGGCGGGGGGGGGTCCTACCCCTGGCTCTGGGAGGGAAGTGGGGTGCAGGGGTGAGAGCAGGAGGGTTGGCAGCCAGGACTCCTGGGTTCTATTACCACGTCTCCTTCCCTGGGAGAGCCACTAACCCCTTCCAGCGCCCACCCCGTGGAGCATGACTCCAGCAGAAGCTGGGCCACTCTGCCCTGAGCTCACTCCCCCAGCAGCAAGACCAGAGTGCCCCCTAGGCTGGACAGGTTCCCTTCAAGGGTCACCACCTGCAGCCCAGGCTCCCTTCCCTGGGCACCGCCCCTGCCCCCTCTGATCTTCCCCCACCACCCCGGTCTCTCTGATGGGACTCACCTGCCTCTCGTGGGCCTGGTGGAAGGCGTCTCCCATGCGCCGCAGCTGGGCCCCCAGCGCATGCTCCGGGTCCAGGGGCTCCCTGGGGAGGCGGCCGTTGGACACGGCGCCCTCTGGGGCTGGCTCTATGGGGGGCTGCTCTCTGTTGGGCCCCTCATCCTGGATGGGCTGGAGCTCTCCTGTGGGGTGGCAGAGCCAAGCGGTCAGGGCCGCAGGACCCACGGGGGGGCAGCAGGCTGCAGGGCTGGTGCCCCAACAGCCCCGCCCAGGAAAGAGGTGAGCCCAGCGCCTGCCCTCCCCCCAGTGGTTGACACCCCAAATCCAGGCAGGACCTTCCCCAGCAGGCTGGGGGTGGCAGGGGGCTCTGACCCTCACCCCGTGGGGAGAGCAGGGCTGGCAGCGGAGCAGGGGCCGGTGCATGGTTGCTGAGGCCTCGCTCCCAGCGCTGGCGTCGGGCCCAGAGGGGTCGGGCCAGGATACGGCTCCCGATAGACACAGGCCCCAGCGCTCGTCAACAGGAAAGCCCAGAACAATTCCCACGTACGGGGTGGGGGTGGGGGGCAGCCCCAGGCCAGGGGATCAGTAGCCCCATCTCCCAGCTGATCTGCGGGATGCCCGTTTCAACCGACCTCTGGCAGCGCCCCTGGCCCGAGCTCAGCAACGGGCGCGTGCGGCTGCTCTGGCCATGTCTTCTGCCCTCGGTCACCGCCCCGGGGCCCTGGCACCTGCAGCCTCGTGACCACGGCAGTGCGAAGCTTGGGGGAAGGGGGTACAGACCTGCCCCATGCCCAGCCTAGAGCTGCACTGCCTGTGGAGACTCACCCAGCCCCCCTGGCATGGCACCCGGGGGGAGCCCTGCAGAGATGCAAACTCTGCCCGGCTGGGACATGCCCGAGCTTGTCAGCCCAACTGAGCTGCCTGGGTCGACCTCCCCATCCCCACAATCACACTCTGCCATCTGCCTGCCCGGCTCCTTGCCTCCCGCCTGCTAACAAGCAGCCCCTCGTTAGCCAAGCGAGCCGGACGGCGCCCTGGGGGAGGAGAGCCATGAGTCAGCAGCGCGGTCTGGGGCCGTGCACTGTTTACTCAGACACGAGGTGTCTCAGCTCCATGCGGGCAGGGAGCCTGTCGTCGCTGGCTTTGCTGCCGGAGCCCCAGCCGGATGGTGACATAGATCCTGCCGGGCTGGGGCAGCACGGCGACTCTGAGCCGCCACGGGAAGCCTCCGGCAGGGGCTAGCAGGGCCACGGCTAATGGTGTGTGGCAGCTGGGGGCGCGGGGGGGGGGCCGCCCCGCAGGAAAACCCAGGGACCAGTGCAGCACAGGGGAGCATGGCCACCCCCGAGCCCCGCGGGCTCTGATGGTGCATCAGCCTGCACGACAGGTGACACTGGACCTGTCCCTTTGGTGCTCGTGCGACCGCACTAGGGTGGGGGTGGAGACTAGCTGGGGGTATCTGGGTTGCCCCCACTCCCCTGAGCTCAGCTGCGCTGCATGGGCGAGTCAGAACGTGGCCCGGCCCATTCTCCCAGGCTGCCTTAGTCCTGGGGTCGGAGGGTCAGGGCCTGGCGCTTGCCCTGCCTGTGACCCCACAGGGCTCCAAAGGGTCCCTGTCTAGGGAGAAGACAACCAGAGCTGGTGCCCCTGAGAACATGCTGCTGCCAGACACAACGGGGCTGGGCAGCCATGTGCCCAGCTCGCCGTGCCCGGCACATGCCACCCCTCCCAGAACCACTGCCCGGACCGAGCCTGCCCTGGCCACAGGCTGCCTACGGCACCCACTGGCACCTGCAATCGGGGAGCACGATTAGGCTGCAGCTGTGGCCACAGGGGCAGCTGCCCCTCAGGGAGGAGGAGTGGGAACCAGAGATGCCCAGGCTATAAAAGGGGGGGGCTGCTCAGGGCAGGAGCTGACCTCTAGGGCCAGGAGGTCACATGCCCAGGGCAGGGCATCCCCTCATTGCTGGGTTTCCTGCCCCTTTCTCCACCCCCTCTGGCCGCGCTGGTCCCCAGGGAGAGAGCTGCCGTGCCGGGTAGGGGGGCACTCGCAGGGAGACTCACCATGTGCCCTGCTGCCCCTGGTCCTGCCAGCTTCGGGGGCGTCCCAGCGCCGGGCACCGCGGCCGGCGCTGCGGCTCCTGGGGGGCTCCGGCCCCCGGACACAGCGGTAGAGCGAGCAGGGAGTGGGGCCGTCGGGGCAGAGGCCGCAGTTCAGCCGGGGTGGCAGGGCGAGGCTGCCCGGGCAGACGGCGGGCGGCACGGCCACCGGCCCCCCCAGCAGGAAGGCTGGGTCCCCGGGCAGGGCGGCTGTCGGCTCAGAGCGGCTCCCCTCCTGCAGTGGTCTGGCCATGGCGCTCGGTGAGCTCTGCGAGGCAAAGGACGGGGCGGTCAGGGGACCGGGCAGGACCCGGGCAGGGGGACCGCGGCCGGCTGCCTCCGGGGCGCAGGGCCCGCGCTCCCCGCCAGGGGTCGCCGCAGAGCGGGCGGGGGGGGGCGACACCAATGTTTGTAAACAAACCCAGGCAGCCCCAACGGGGCCCGACCCCCCTCCCGCCGGGTGCCAGCCGCTCCCGGCCCGGCTCAGCCCGGACGGGATTTGGTGCAACCGGCGGAGGGTTTTCAGGGGAGATCTGGGGGTGGGCATCTGCTCCCCCCATCCACAGGCACCGGACCCCCCAGCTCCCCACACACTGCCCCCAAGCCACGGACACCCCAGCGCCCAGGCGCTGCCCCCCGAGCCCCAGCTCTCCTAGCAATCCCTGCCCTGCGTCCCCCCAACACCGCCCCACGCCCCGGGCGCTGCCCCTCCGCAGGACCGAGCCAAGACACCCGGGCCCCGCCCCGGCTGCGTCCCCGCCCGGCACCAAAACAATCTCCATGTGCCGCGGGCGCCTGCCTCCGCCACCCGCGCCCCGCCGCCTCCGGACCCTGCTCCACCGCCCGGGCCTCGCTTACTGCAGCTGCATGAACCCTCCCGGGGCGGCTCGGGGGTCGCTGGGTCCCGCGGAGGCTCCGACTGTGCGCGGCGGGCGCGGGGAGCTCAGCTGCACCGGGACCAGCGAAGCCACAGCAAGTCGCGCGCGGACCCCGGCCGCTCCCGGGGCTCGAGGCTGGCGCCGCCCCCCGGGCCGTGACGTCAGCGCCGGCCCGCCCCCGCGCGGACAAGTTCGGGCTTGTGCAGGCGCCTGGGGCGAGCGGGGATCCCCCGGGGGGAGGGGTGCAGGATGCGCGTCCGGGGGTGTCCGGGCTCTGAGAGGTGGAGGGGTGCATGGGGGTGCAGGGAAATGGGGGTGCCAGGAGGGGGAGGGAGATTGTCGGGGGGGGTGCGCATGGGGCTGCAAGCCCCGGGGGTGCCAGGGAATGGGGGGTGCAGCAGGTGTGGCGGGGGGGTGCAGCAGGTGTGGCGGGGGGTGCGTACCTGGGGAGCAGGGTGGAGGTGCAGGCTGCATGCCCTGGGCTGTGGGGGTGCATGCATAGGAACGGGGGTACCGGGGGTGCGCTAGGGTATTGAGAGAGGGAGGGGTTGGGGCATGCATGGATCGTGGGGGCGCACAGTGGGGCATGGGGCCCCATGGGGTGAGGGCTGGGGGCTTAGGATACGGAGAGAGTGGGGGGCCGGCTGGATCCGTGAGAGGGAAACGGGGCCTGGGGTGCCCGGGGCATGGTGCTGCGTGGGAATGTGGGGCAGCGGGGTGCACGGGATCGGGACCCCGCAGAACTGGGGCGGAGGGCGGTTGGTTGGGACGCGAGATGAAGTTAGTCGGAGCCCTGCTGGGCAGAAGAAAACACTCAGCTCAAGTCAGTCCCTGCCCCCCCGAGGGGACGTTTAGAACCTGCCGCCCCCCAGTGCAGCCATACCATGTGCCCCCCCCTTCCGCCACGCGACCCTCCCCCTCTCCCCGCACTGGATGCCCCCGCGCCATGGGCAAGGCGGGTGAATGGCACGGAGCAGCGTCAGTACGGCAGGGCGAATCCCCAAAATGCCGCCCGGCCGACGGCTGAGCTGCCGGTGGCTCCGGAGCCCGGGCCTCACCCACGCTGTGTCGCCGCGCGCTTCCCGGGGCAGGTTAAACATGACACCGAGGGGACCATGGCGGTTACAGACGCCCCCTCTCCTTGTCACTTCGGTGAGAATAACCTTAGCTCTGACCCCCGGCTTCCCCCCGAGGCAAGTGACACGTCCCGCTGCCTCACAAACCTGAACTGTGTCCCTGTCCTCTGAGACCACAGTCCTGTGGCTTGTACCGTTAGGACAATTGCTATTCGTCATCTGTGCTGCAACAGTGCCTAAAGAACAGAGTCCCCGCTGTGCCGGGCGCTGCCCAGACCCCACCGAGATCGGGGCCCTGTAGGTGCCGGGCGCTGCCCAGACCCCCACTGAGATCAGGGCCCCGTCGCGCCGGGCGCTGCCCAGACCCCAACCAAGATTAGGGCCCCGTCACGCCGGGCACTGCCTAGACCCCGACCGGGATCAGGGCCCCGTCACGCCAGGCGCTGCCCAGACCCCAACCGAGATCAGGGCCCCGTCGGGCCAGGCGCTGCCCAGACCCCAGATGAGATCAGGGCCCCGTCGGGCCAGGCGCTGCCCAGACCCCAACCGAGATCAGGGCCCCGTCGGACCCAGAACAGCACAGTCCCTGCCTCAAAGACCTTACAAATACACATGAATCTTGCATGAGTTCAGGCACCAATTTCAGGCATTTGGGGCACCTCGGGCACCTGCGCTGGGCACTACAGGTGACAGCAGGTGGGAAGCTGGACGGATACAGACCCTGAGACGTCTCTACCCAACCCCGCGCGCGCTCTCCGGGGAGCAGCAGGCTCCAGGCTGCGGTGGCCGGCCCAGCATTCAGCAGGAAGCACCGGTTCCCAAAGCCGCTCAGGGCGTGTGACTCCGCGGTGACTTGTGTCAGCTTTGTGTTTCCGTCTGAAGGCTGCGGGGGGAAGAGCCGTGCTGCAGCGACACGGCCCAGGATGCACCCCCCGGCCTGCGGTACGCAGGAGTGGCCGGGGGGCCAGGACGGAGGCAGCATGGGCTCCTGGAGAAGGAGCTCGCTGCCGAGGAGAGCTGGGTTCAGGCCCCGGCTCTCCCATGGGCTCCCCCAGTGACCAGGAGCAAGTCCCTGCCTCTCCCAGGCCCTCAGCTCCCATCGCCGCCGCGGGGAGAATGCGCCAGGCTTTGCTGTTATGCCCGACGTGCGCCGCACCAGGGGCCGTGCGCCGCACCAGGGGCCGTGCGCTGCACTAGGGGCCGTGCGTCGCACCGGGGGCCGTGCGCCGCACCAGGGGCCACACGGGACGACTCCAGCACGCTCAGGGCAGCGACTCCCCCCGGGCTCCGAGTTCAATGGGGCGGCTCTGGATTTGCCCTGCTGTGATGCTGTTAAAACCCACATCCCCTGGGCCGACACCGACACACTCACACCAGTGGGGGGCCCGCAGGACTCTTGGGGGGCAGCAGCGCTGGCCTAACACCAACTGCCAGGGTCAGGGGCACCATTTCTGAGGTGTGTGGGAGGGGGTCTAGTGGCCAGAAGGGGGGGCTGGGAGCCAGGACGCCTGGGTTCTCTCCCCAGCTCTGGGAGGGGAGTGGGGTATGTTGGTCTGGTGGGGGGGGCTGGGAGCCTGGACGTCTGGGTTCTCCCCAGCTCCGGGAGGGGAGCGGGGTCGGGTGGTCACGGTGGTGGGGGCTGGGAGCCAGGACGCCTGGGTTCTCTCCCCAGCTCTGGGAGGGGAGTGGGGTATGGTGGTCCAGTGGGGGGGGTGGCTGGGAGCCTGGACGCCTGGGTTCTCTCCCCAGCTCTGGGAGGGGAGGAGGGTATGGTGGTCACGGCACAGGGGACTGGGAGCCAGGACGCCTGGGTTCTCTCCTCAGCTCTGGGAGGGGAGTGGGGTATGGTGGTCACGGTGGCGGGGGCTGGGAGCCAGGACGCCTGGGTTCTCTCCCCAGCTCTGGGAGGGGAGTGGGGTATGGTGGTCTGGGGGGGGGGGGGCTGCGAGCCAGGACGCCTGGGTTCTCTCCCCAGCTCTGGGAGGGGAGAGGGGTATGGTGGTCACGGCGCGGGGGGCTGGGAGCCAGGACGCCTGGGTTCTCTCTCCAGCTCTGGGAGGGGAGCGGGGTGTGGTGGTCACGTTGGGGGGAGCTGGGAGCCAGGACGCCTGGGTTCTCCGCAGCTCTGGGAGGGGAGCGGGGTCGGATGGTCACGGTGGGGGGAGCTGGGAGCCAGGACGCCTGGGTTCTCCCCAGATCCGGCATGCGAGGGGCCGGGCCCAGCCACTCAGCGCGGCGGCTCGGAGCAGGCGCAGCAGCGCGGCCGGTTTCCAGGCGAAGTTGCGGCGGCAGAAGCCGCGTCCCCCGGTAACAGCGGCCGGGCCAACCAGGGAGCGGCGCCGGGCGGCGAATCCGTGCGGCCCGCCCGCGGGCGGCGATGGCTGGGACCGCCCGCTGCAGCCCCCGCCCGTCTGTCCGCCCCGCCCTGTGCAGCCTCCGCCCGCCCCCCCGTGTCTGTCTGTCCCCCCCCGCAGCCTCCGCCGCCCCCCCGTGTCTGTCTGTCCGTCCGTCCCCCCCGTGCAGCCTCCGCCCGCCCCCCCGTGTCTGTCCCCCCCCCCGTGCAGCCTGCGCCCCCCGTCTGTCCGCCCCGCCCCGTGCAGCCTCCGCCCGCCCCCCCTGTGTCTGTTTGTCCCCCCCCGTGCAGCCTGCGCCCCCCCGTCTAGCTTCCGCCCACCCCCCCTGTGTCTGTCTGTCCGCCCCCCCGTGTCTGTCCCCACCCCGTGCAGCCTGCGCCCCCCGTCTGTCTGTCCGCCCCGCCCCGTGCAGCCTCCGCCGCCCCCCCGTGTCTGTCTGTCCCCCCCCGGGCAGCCTGCGCCCCCCCGTCTGTCTGTCCGCCCCCCCCGTGCAGCCTCCGCCCGCCCCCCCGTGTCTGTCCCCCCCCCGTGCAGCCTGCGCCCCCCCGTCTGTCCGCCCCCCCCGTGCAGCTTCCGCCCCCCCCCCGTGTCTGTCTGTCCGCCCCCCGTGCAGCCTCCGCCCACCCCCCCGTCTGTCTGTCCGCCCCGCCCCGTGCAGCCTCCGCCCGCCCCCCCTGTGTCTGTTTGTCCCCCCCCGTGCAGCCTGCGCCCCCCCGTCTGTCTGTCCGCCCCCCCCGTGCAGCTTCCGCCCACCCCCCCGTCTGTCTGTCCGCCCCCCCGTGCAGCCTCCGCCCGCCCCCCCGTGTCTGTCTGTCCGTCCGTCCCCCCCGTGCAGCCTCCGCCCGCCCCCCCGTGTCTGTCCCCACCCCGTGCAGCCTGCGCCCCCCCGTCTGTCCGCCCACCCCCCCGTGTCTGTCTGTCCATCCGTCCCCCCCGTGCAGCCTCCGCCCGCCCCCCCGTGTCTGTCTGTCCGTCCATCCCCCCCGTGCAGCCTCCGCCCGCCCCCCCGTGTCTGTCCCCACCCCGTGCAGCCTGCGCCCCACCGTCTGTCTGTCTGCCCCCCCCGTGCAGCTTCTGCCCACCCCCCCGTGTCTGTCTGTCCGTCCCCCCCGGTGCAGCCTCCGCCCGCCCCCCCGTGTCTGTCCCCCCCGTGCAGCCTCCGCCCCCCCGTCTGTCCGCCCCCCCCCGTGCAGCTTCCGCCCCCCCCGTGTCTGTCTGTCCGCCCCCCGTGCAGCCTCCGCCCACCCCCCCGTCTGTCTGTCCGCCCCGCCCCGTGCAGCCTCCGCCCGCCCCCCCTGTGTCTGTTTGTCCCCCCCGTGCAGCCTGCGCCCCCCCGTCTGTCTGTCCGCCCCCCCCGTGCAGCTTCCGCCCACCCCCCCGTGTCTGTCTGTCCGCCCCCCCGTGCAGCCTCCGCCCGCCCCCCCGTGTCTGTCTGTCCGTCCGTCCCCCCCGTGCAGCCTCCGCCCGCCCCCCCGTGTCTGTCCCCACCCCGTGCAGCCTGCGCCCCCCTGTCTGTCCGCCCACCCCCCCGTGTCTGTCTGTCCGTCCGTCCCCCCCGTGCAGCCTCCGCCCGCCCCCCCGTGTCTGTCTGTCCGTCCATCCCCCCCGTGCAGCCTCCGCCCGCCCCCCCGTGTCTGTCCCCCCCGTGCAGCCTCCGCCCCCCCCGTCTGTCTGTCCGCCCCCCCCCCGTGCAGCTTCTGCCCACCCCCCCGTGTCTGTCTGTCCGCCCCCCCGTGCAGCCTCCGCCTGCCCCCCCATCTGTCTGTCCGTCCCCCCGTGCAGCCTCTGCCCGCCCCCCCCGTCTGTCTGTCCGTCCGTCCCCCCCCCCGTGCAGCCTCCGCCCGCCCCCCCGTGTCTGTCCCCCCCCGTGCAGCCTCCACCCCCCGTCTGTCTGTCCGCCCCCCCGTGCAGCTTCCACCCACCCCCCGTGTCTGTCTGTCCGCCCCCCCGTGCAGCCTCCGCCCGCCCCCCCCGTCTGTCTGTCCGTCCACCCCCCCGTTCAGCCTCCGCCCGCCTGCCCCCCGTCTGTCTGTCCGTCCGTCCGTCCCCTCCCCCATGCAGCCTCCGCCTGCCGCCCCATCCCCCCCGTGCAGCCCCCGCCCCCCGTCTGTCCGCCCCGCCCCGTGCAGCCTCCGCCCGCGCCCCCGTGTCTGTCCGACCCCCCCAGTGCAGCCTCTGCCCGCCCCCGTCTGTCTGTCCGCCCCCCCCGTGCAGCTTCCGCCCGCCCCCCCTCTGTCTGTCTGTCCATCCCCCCCCCGGTGCAGCCTCCGCCCGCCCCCCCATCTGTCTGGCTGTCCGCCCGCCCCCCCGTGTCTGTCTGTCCACCCGCCTGCCCCCCCATCTGTCTGTCCCCCCGTGCAGCCTCCGCCCGCCTGCCCCCTGTCTGTCTGTGTGTCCCCCGCATGTCTGTCTGTCCGCCCGCCCCCAAGTGTCTGTCTGTCCATCCCCCCCCGTTCAGCCTCCGCCCGCCTGCCCCCCGTCTGTCTGTCCGTCCGTCCGTCCCCTCCCCCGTGCAGCCTCCGCCTGCCGCCCCGTCCCCCCCCGTGCAGCCTCCACCCGCCCCCCTCCCGTGTGTCTGTCTGTCTGTCTGCCTGTCCGTCCCCTCCCCCGTGCAGCCTCTGCCTGCCGCCCCGTCCCCCCCGTGCAGCCTCCACCCGCCCCCCTCCCGTGTCTGTCTGTCCACCCCTGGTGCAGCCTCCGCCCACCCCCCGTCTGTCTGTCCGCCCCCCTGCCGTCTGTCTGTCCCCCCCCGTGCAACCTCCACCCACCTGCCCCCCTCCGTCTGCCCCCCCGCTGGCCCCGCTGTCTGTCTGTCCGTCCCCCCCCCGTGCAGCCTCTGCCTGTCTGTCCGTCCCCCCCACTGCAGCCTCCGCCTGCCCCCCCTGCCAGCCCCCATCTGTCTGTCCGTCCCCCCCGCTGCAGCCTCCGCCCCCCCACCGGACCCCCGTCTTTCTGTCTTCCACCCCCGCTGCAGCCTTCGCCCGCCCCCCCAGTCTGTCTGCCGGCCCCCCCATCTGTATGTCCGTGTCCCCCGCCCGCCCCCCGACTGTGTGTCTGGGAGGGACACATGGCCTCCCATGAGGCCACAATTGTGTTGTGAAGAGTGGAAGGGATGCCAGGCTGGGGCCGGTCTCATGTCTGTGGCCAGGCGCCGTGGGGAAGGGGGGTCCACACGCCCCTCGGACTCCTGCCTGGAGGGCAGGGAGCAGAGAGAGCATCCCCCCCCCGTGTGTGTGTGTCTCTCACACCCACCCACCAGTGCACAGACACAGGTTTGCACGTGAACTCACACGCAGACAGGCATACAGGTGAACACACACGCTAACGTGCAGACAGGAGTACAACACACGACTGTAAGCGCACAGCCATACAGGTGAACGCACACACACACGCACACGCTAAGGCACGGACAGGCATACAGGTGACCACGTGCACAGACCCTAGTGTGCAGACACACCCAGACAGGTGTGCATGCGCACAAACACGGATGTTCACACAGGCATATGCAGGAACACACAGTGCTCGCACACACAAGGTGAACACACGCTAGTGCACTGGGACAGATAGGCACACGCATGAAAACAAACACGACTGCTCACGCCCACACCCGAACGCACACACCGAGCCTTGCTCCGGCTCTCCCCCGGCATGGCAGGTGGGGCCCCGCCGGGCCCCGGGCTCCCAGCACCCCCCCTTGCAGCGCCTGACCTGCTGCCCACGCGGTGCACACATGACACACGCACCCGGGTCCGGCACAGACACTCTCAGACCCTGGAACAGAGGGGGATTGTGCCGGGCTTGAATCCCCCACCCAGCTGGGCTCCCTGAGCCGCCCCCCTCCCTCCTGGCACCGAGCTGCCTCCAGGAGCCACCTTCATCTGCCCAGACCCCCGCCCCCCGGCCAGTCCTGGGCTCCTCCAAGCTCTGCCGGTGCCCCTAACTCCCGACACGCAGCCCCCTGCTAGCCCAGACCTGGGCTTCCCCTCCCCCCACAGCTCTGCTGGTGCCCCTCAGTCTGGACGTGGGGCCTCTGACTTTGTCGGGGGCTGCGGGGATTTCCCACCATGGGGCTAAGGGAAGGAAATTCCTGCTTTGGTGGGGAGGGGAGGGGCTGCCTCGCAGCTGCTGGAGGCTGAATCCCCCCCCCCCCCCGCCATGTGCCTAGAACAGGCTCAGAGTTGGGGAGCGCTCCCCAATGTGCCCCCCCCACCCCGCGGGGACCCCTCTGAATGGGGAGCTTGGTCTCCCTGGCCCCAGGTCTGCAGCTGCAATAACAGGGATGGTTAGCGCTGCGGAATTGGGGTCCCCTGGGAACGGAGACCCAGCAAACTCATAGCACTTTCACCGCTTTGCACGCTCCTTGCATTCACTCACTGCATTGCACACACTCATATTGCACGCTCCTTCTGGTCAGACGGTGTGGCCCGCTGCCCCCTGGAGAGCTGTGGGGGGCAGGTGCATCCTCCCCCTTATGCCCCTGGGGCAGCCTGCTGGTTGCATCAGCTATGGGGCCCGTGGGGAGAGACCCTGCGTGCAGCTCCTTCGCAGAGTTCTCTGGTTGCACCCGGGGGCCCAGGAGGAATAGCGGCCGGACATGGGGGAGGGGGCGCCCCCGGAGCAGCTCATCCCGGCAGCTGGGAATGCAGCTCCCCATCCCAGGTCTCCTCCGGTCGCCTCGCTTGAAGCCCCGGATGTACCTGCCCCAGGAGCTGGCGGGGAGCCCCATGCCCAGCTCTGATGGTGCCCCGCAGCCCCCACCCGCCCCCCGTGATTCCCGTGGCTAATCATCCCAGCTCAGGGAAACGATCTGGTGCCGCGAATCTGCTGAGCCCCAGCCAAATCGTTGTGACGGTGACCTAGATCTGGGGGTGTGAGCTCGGGCGGGCGGGCGAGGTCACCGCGCTCGCTCAGCCCCGGCGGGTGGGATGATTCATTGCTCTCCTGATGCGACCGGAGAGGCGGGACACGGAGCCGAGCCGGGGCCTGCGTCGCGGCAGCACCCGCCGGGGACGCGCCTGGACCAGCCGGCCCGGGGCCTGCGGGATCCCGTGCCGCAGAGGGGAGGCCCCGGCTCGGGCGCCCGAGCCAACAGGCAGGCTGGGCAGGCAGCAGGCCCCCTGGGCGCCCGGCCTGGCCAATCGCCGCCTCCCGTGCCAGCCGGGCCCCCGGGGAGCCCGCGTTAGTCACTCGCCCGAAGGAGGATGCTGACATCATGGCCTGTTTATTCCTCCCCACGAGCCGGTTCCCCGGTGGCCACACGTGCGCCCGGCGCCCCCCAATGCGTCAGGCTGCTGCCAAGGTGAGTTTACCCAGCGACAGCACCGGCCATTCAGCAGCTTCCCGGCTCACATGACGCAATGCACGTGCGTGTGCGAGCGTGTGTGTGCTACCAGCACGCCCACCCCACGGGCCCACGGTCGCTCAGACAGCGACTGGACCTGCTGCCTCAACTAGGACCGGACCGGCTTAGCCGGGGGGCGGATGCTTGTGCTCCCGGACAGACAGACAGACAGCTCCTTTGCATCCCGCTCGGCTGATGGGATGGGGGAGCTGCATTCCCAGCTGGTGCAGGCTCTGCCAGGATCCACCCCCCCTTCCCCAAATCATCCTGGGCAGCCCCTCTCCCCCCGCAAAGGGCTCGTTTTAAAATGCACCAGTGACTGCAAATGGCCCCGGCCCGAGTCAGGGTAGCCGGGACCCCTGGCCGAGTCTGACTTCTACCCTCAGTGGGGCCCGATTCTCCCCAGCCCCGCAGCCTGGGCCCAATTCTGCCCTGCCCAGACTGGGAGCGTTTTACACCCGGTTCGTGCTGGCCCCAGACCTGGGCACAATGGGTATGAAATTCTCTGGGCCAGCAGAGAATCGTGCACACGAGGTGCCAGGCAGAAAGTAGCCAGAGTCAGGCGCCTGTGAGAAGGAACAATTCCCTGCTCCAACTGGGGGTCTTCAACCGAGATCGGGGCCCCGTCGAGCCGGGCGCTGCCCAGACCCCGACCGAGAACAGGGCCCCGTCGCGCCGGGCGCTGCCCAGACCCCGACCGAGAACAGGGCCCCGTCGAGCCGGGCGCTGCCCAGACCCCGACCGAGATCAGGGCCCCGTCGCGCCGGGCGCTGCCCAGACCCCGACCGAGATCAGGGCCCCGTCGCGCCGGGCGCTGCCCAGACCCCGACCGAGATCAGGGCCCCGTCGAGCCGGGCGCTGCCCAGACCCCGACCGAGATCAGGGCCTCGTTGAGCCGGGCGCTGCCCAGATCCTGACCAAGATACAGTCCCCGCCCCAAAGAACTTTCAGTCTAAATGGACAAAGGGTCGGTGGGGAAACCGAGGCACGGAGCAGCGACGTGGCTTGCGGAAGGTCTCCCAGCTGGTCAGAGGCAAGACTCCCAACTCTCTGCCCGAGCCACTACGGTGCCCTCTCGGCTCCCATCCTGGGGCCTGCAACTGCCCCTTTGGCCAGGTCCTTCGGGCCGGCCGGGCGGCATTCACCTCCGCTGCAGAGCGGGGCCCTGATGTCATTGCCACGGCGATGACACCCGCCTCCCGCCAACCGCTGTCACCCGAGCCGCCCGCAGCCCTCCAAAAAGCCCCTGAAAATGAGCTCACCGGGAGCGTGAGATCAACACGCCGGAAACCACCCGCTGATTCAACTTCCATCCAGGTGGCGGCTGTGGCTGGGGGCTGCTGGCCCACGAGGGCAGGACGCCCCGTTCGCAGGCGTGGCTGAAAGCAGAACGTGGCAGCAGCCTGGAGCGAACGTGACCAGTGTCGGACCGGGAGTTTGGGGGCACCAGCCCCATGGGGTGGGGTCCTTGCGGGGAGGGAACAGGAGACGCAGTTTATAACTGAGACTGCCCAAGAGGTACAGGGGGCCCCTCCCGCGCTGACCCTCCCCTTAGCCCCAGCCCTGCCCGGAGTCCAAGGGCTCTGCACCCTGCTTCCCCACTGACACCAGGCCCCTAATCTACCCACTAGCCTCCACTCTCCTCCCAGAACCAGGGGTAGAACCCAGGAGTCCTGGCTCCCGGCCCCGCCCTGTGACCCCCCCAGCTCTAACCCACTTAACCCCATTCCTATCCCAGAGCCGGGGATAGAACCCAGGAGTCCTGGCCCCTGACCCCACCCTGTGACCCCCCCCAGCTCTAACCCACTAAAGCCCATTCCCATCCCAGAGCCGGGGATAGAACCCAGGAGTCCTGGCTCCCGGCCCCACCCCGCGACCCCCCAGCTCTAACCCACCGGACTCCACTCCCCTCCTTTCACACCCACTTTACACTGGTGCAAACAGCTGCCCGAGGGGCAAGGCAGCTGGGACCCGGCACCCGGCGCCCAGAAGAGGCCAGGGGATGCGGTGCGTCCTGGTGGGGTGCCGGGGGGCCAGGGCTGCCGAGGAGACGTCCCTCGCACCAGAGGCTGGCAGCCGCCAGTGGACGGACCCGTCGCTCTGACCCAGGGCAGGAAGGGGGGGTCGGGTGGACAGGCCTTTACTCCCCCGCCCCCCCCGGCCCATTCCTCCTGCAGACCCCTTGTGGGCTGCGGCGCAAGGAGCCACTTTGGGAACTTTGGCTGTCGTGTTGTGTCGTCTCCCCGAACCCGCCGGCCCCAGCCCCACGTGGACCCCCAACCCCGCTGCGCGCCCCATCTCCATCTCCCTCGCTGACCCCGCACAGACCCCCTGTCCCCGGGTCTCCTCACCCTGGTCTGCCCTGCCCCTGTTCGGTGCCCCGAACCCCACTCTGCCCCACCCCGTGCCCCTGTTCTGTGCCCCGAACCCCGCTCTGCCCCACCCCGTGCCCCTGTTCTGTGCCCCGAACCCCGCTCTGCCCCTGTTCTGTGCCCCGAACCCCACTCTGCCCCTGTTCTGAGCCCCAAACCCCGCTCTGTCCCTGTTCTGAGCCCCAAACCCCGCTCTGCCCCACCCCGTGCCCCTGTTCTGTGCCCCGAACCCCGCTCTGCCCCTGTTCTGTGCCCCAAACCCCACTCTGCCCTGCCCCTTGTCCCTGTTCTGTGCCCCGAACCCCGCTCTGCCCCTGTTCTGTGCCCCAAACCCCACTCTGCCCTGCCCCTTGTCCCTGTTCTGTGCCCCGAACCCCACTCTGCCCCTGTTCTGTGCCCCGAACCCCGCTCTGCCCCTGTTCTGTGCCCCGAAGCCCGCTCTGCCCCACCCCGTGCCCCTGTTCTGTGCCCAGAACCCCACTCTGCCCCCCCGTCCCTTTCTGCTCTCCTGACCCTGTCTCCCGCCCCCACTCTGACCTCTGACCCCCCCCCCCCCCGCTCTCTGATTAACGCCGCCGGTTCCACTTGGCTGCGCTCCCCCCCAGCAGCTGAGACGGCCCCCCCCAGCCGGGCTCTCATTGGTGCGAGCTGCTCCCGGCGCAGCCAATAAGCGAGCAGCAGGGAGCCTGTCACCAAAGGAACAAGGGCCACGTGCGGCTGCGGGTCCGGGGCGTCTGCTCCCAATTCCCCCGCGCCCAGCCTTAGAGCGGGGGGTGCATCCCTCCCCCTCCCCCACTGCACCCCCAGAGCCCCCCAGCCTTAGAGCGGGGGGTGCATCCCTCCCCCTCCCCCACTGCACCCCCAGGCCCCCCAGCCTTAGAGCGGGGGGTGCATCCCTCCCCCTCCCCCACTGCACCCCCAGGCCCCCCAGCCTTAGAGCGGGGGGTGCATCCCTCCCCCTCCCCCACTGCACCCCCAGGCCCCCCAGCCTTAGAGCGGGGGGTGCATCCCTCCCCCTCCCCCACTGCACCCCCAGGCCCCCCAGCCTTAGAGCGGGGGGTGCATCCCTCCCCCTCCCCCACTGCACCCCCAGAGCCCCCCAGCCTTAGAGCGGGGGGTGCATTCCTCCATCATTGCACCCCCAGGCCCCCCAGCCTTAGAGCGGGGGGTGCATCCCTCCCCCTCCCCCACTGCACCCCCAGATCCCCCCAGCCTTAGAGCGGGGGGTGCATCCCTCCCCCTCCCCCATTGCACCCCCAGAGCCCCCCAGCCTTAGAGCGGGGGGTGCATCCCTCCCCCTCCCCCATTGCAACCCCAGAGCCCCCCAGCCTTAGCGCGGGGGGTGCATCCCTCCCCCACTACACCCCCAGAGCCCCCCAGCCTTAGAGCGGGGGGATGCATCCCACCCCCTCCTCCATTGCACCCCCAGAGTCCCCCAGCCTTAGAGGGGGGGCTGCATCCCTCCCCCATTGCACCCCCAGAGCCCCCCAACCTTAGAGCAGGGGGTGCATCCCTCCCCCACTGCACCCCCAGAGCCTCCCAGCCTTAGAGTGGGGGGTGCATCCCTCCCCCTCCCCCACTGCACCCCCAGAACCTCCAGCCTTAGAGCGGGGGGTGCATCCCTCCCCCTCCCCCACTGCACCCCCAGAGCCCCCCAGCCTTAGAGCGGGGGGTGCATCCCTCCCCCTCCCCCACTGCACCCCCAGAGCCCCCCAGCCTTAGAGCGGGGGGTGCATCCCTCCCCCACTGCACCCCCAGAGCCCCCCAGCCTTAGAGCGGGGGGTGCATCCCTCCCCCACTGCACCCCCAGAGCCCCCCAGCCTTAGAGGGGGGGCTGTATCCCTCCCCCTCCCCCACTGCACCCCCAGAGCCCCCCAGCCTTCGAGCAGGGGCAGGCAGGGCTGAGCCTGGTACCCCAGATTATCCCAGCCTCCCTCCAGCGCCCGGCCCAGCGGGGGGCAGCAGCTGTTTGTCCCGCACATCTGGCAGCCCTGGTGTCCGGGAGCCGAGCCCACCTGGCGGCAGGACAAGGCCAGGTCACGGGCGGCTGTGGCTAATCCCCTGGCTCTGCAGAGCAGGGCAGAGGAAGCCTCAGCCCACTGAGCCAGCAGCCAGAGCTCCCCGGGGGGCCTGGGATGGGTCCCCCCAGGCTGGGGACCCAGGGAGGGGGGTGAGTTTATCAGGGAAAGCCCCTGCTCCCTGCTGTCCCATCTCGGGGTCTATGGGGTGGGGGGAGTTACAGCAGGCCGAGCCCGGTGCTGGGGGATGCTCTATCGCTTCCCCGGGGCCTTTCCCCCCAGGCCTGTAGGGGCCCCACCGGGGTCAGTCTGGCACCACCGTGGCATGTCCAAGGCTCCCAGCGCTGATGCAGCCAAGCACCACACGCATAGCCCCCCCCCGCCGCCGACATGCAGCCTCCTCTGGGGTGAAGCGCCCCCGCTACTTAACAGCTGCACTAGGCCCCCTCAGCTCGTGCTGAGGTGCAGCCACCTCTGGGGTGGGGCACAGGGGCTGTTTATACAGGGACCCCTCGCCCGGCGCTGAGATGTGGCTGCCTCTGACCCTGACCCGGGCAGCCCCACTCAGTGCCCCCGTTTGGAAGCCAGCCCGGGCCCAACCAGTGGCTGCCAAAGGGAGTGAATCTGGGTTCCCGCAGGGCGGGCTCTGAACGCGCCACCTGGCGACGGTGGCAGATGGGAGCCTGGGCTCGTGTTCGCCGGACACCTGGGTTCCGTTCCCGGCTCTCGCCGGGTGAGCTCGTCTCTGGGCCTCAGAGCCCCCCCGTAACAGGGCTGATGAGCCTCCCCCATCAGTTTGGGTTGTGGGGCAGGGCCCCCCTCTCCCGCTGGGCCTGTGCAGTGCGTGGCGCCAGGGGCTCCAATCTGCACGGGGCACGGAGAAAACGGCTGGCGGGGGGAAAGGAGGGGCAGGTCCTGGTGCCCAGGTGAGCCGCTGCCGAGGTCTCAGAGACCCCGTGGCCTGGCTGTGCTGTGCAGCCCCCGTTCCTGCGGCTGGGCAGGGGGGTCTCAGGCTGGACACTGAGCCCCTCTGCCCCGGCAGCTCCTACGCGCTGCGGTGGCAGGAGGGGCTGCTGGGTGCCCTGGGCAGGGCGCAGGGGGAGAGGTGCTGGCCTCGGGCACCAGGGCACCTGGGGGGTTCCCGTGCTTGGGTGGGGTGCACCCAGCCCTCCCTTTGGGGGCTTGCTGCGGTGGGGGGCCTGGCTTCACCCCCCACCCCACCCCGCCCTGCTCTGGGGCCGCACTCCTGACCTTCCACCCTGGGTGAGTTCTTCCCCCTATAAATCAGTGACTATCCCTCCCCCGTGGCATCCCCCCCCCACAACTGGTCCAGCCCTCTTCTCCATCTGGGTTGCCCAGGCAGCGGCAGCCAATCGGTGCCCGCGAGCCCAGCAGGAAGAGCAGCTGCCATGGAAACAAGGGCTGGATGCTGCGCAGGGTGAAGCTGGCAACACCCTCACGGGGCTGGCAGGGGCGTGCAGCTCACTGCAGCGGGGCCCCTGGGGCTGCTCGGCTCCACATCGCTCCGGCATCCCGGGCCACCAGCAGGGACAGAAAGGTCCCCAAGAAACAAACTCCCTCTTGGGGAGACCCGAACCCCTCACATAGGGAGCGATACACAGGGGGGCTCCATGCAGGGGCTGCAGGTGGGGGGTGAGGGGCACCGGCAGAGCTGGGGCGGGGGTGCAGGGCCGGGACAGCAGGGGCTGCGGGTCGGGAGTGAGGGGCACCGGCAGAGCTGGGGGGGGAGCCGGGGGCTGGGACAGCAGGGGCTGCAGGTCGGGGTGAGAGGCACCGGCCCAATTAACGCAGGGGCTTCAGGGGCTGCAGCCCAGGGCCTTGGGCTAAGGGGGCCCCATGGGCCGGATGTGGCCCGCTGCTTCTTTCCACGCGGCCCGCAGCAAGTCTCCGCGCCGCGGGCCAGACACCGGTCCCCGAGCCTCAGTGCCCCCCCCGGGCCTGGAGCTGCAAGCGTCAGCTCGCCGATGTGCCCCTGCAGCCCCTGGCGAGGGGCATCCAGGGAGTCTCTGGGTGCTGTCCCCGCCCCCAGCGCCAGCTCCGCAGCTCCCATTGGCCGGGTACTGCGGCCCACGGGAGCTGCGTGGGGCGCCTGTGTGCACGGGCAGTGTGCACCGCACAGAGCGACCTGGCCCCTCTGCCTAGGACCCGGACTTGCCGGCCACCTCGGGGAGCTGAGCGGTGTGGGGCCAGGGCAGGCAGGGATCCTGCCTTAGCCCTGCCGCGCCGCTGACCAGGAGCTGCCCAAGGTAAGCGCTTCCCAGCCGGAGCCTGCACGCTGCACCCCCTCCTGCACCCCAACCCCCTACTCCAGCCCGGAGCCCATTCCTGCACCCAAGCCCCCAGAGGCCCCACAAAATCTAATAGCCCCAAGGCCCACAGGAGAGTTAATCCAGCCCTGATAGCAGGGGGCAGCGGGTTGGGAGTGAGGGGCACCGGCAGAGCAGTGTGGGGTCAGGAGCTCAGGGCTGGGGCAGCAGGGGCTGCAGGTCAGGATTAAGGGGCACCGGCAGAGCTGGTGGGGTTGGGGTAAAGCCCAGCACTTGTTCCTTTTGGGGGGCCCTTTTCACTATTTAACCCAGATCCCCCTTTAGGGCAGAGCGCGCGGCTCCCGGGCTCCCACCCAAGCACTGAGCTGGGCCTGAGGGCCCTGGCGCTTCTGCAGGACACTGCTCAGGGCCCCAGCTCAGACCTGCTCCCAGCTGGAGCATCCTGCGTCACTCCCGCCTGGCTCCCTGCTAGGGCAGCTCCCTGGCTGCCTTTGCTGGCTCTCAGCACCGGCCCACGGGCTCCATCTAGCGGGCTCTGTAGGAGCCGGCAGGGTCGCAGGGCCGCGACCATCATTCTGGGCTGTATTAGCAGGAGTGTCGCAAGCCAGACACGAGAAGTAATTCTTCCACTCTACTCCGCGCTGATTAGGCCTCAGCTGGAGGATGGTGTCCAGTTCTGGGCCCTGCATGGCAGGAAAGATGTGGACAAACTGGAGAAAGTCCAGAGAAGAGCAACAAACGTTGAAAGGTCTAGAAAACCTGACCTGTGAGGGAAGATTGAAAAAACTGGGTTTGTTTAGTCTGAAGAAGACTGAGAGGGGACATGAGAACAGTTTTCAAGGACATAAAAGGTTGTTACAAGGAGGAGGGAGAAAAATTGTTCTCCGTAAGGCTCTGAGGACAGGCCAAGAAGCAACGGGCTTAAATTGCAGCCGGGGCGGTTTAGGTTGGACATGAGGAAAAACTTCCGACCTGTCCGGGTGGTGAAGCCCTGGGATAAATTGCCTCTGGAGGAATCTCCGTCATTCCAGATAAGACAAACCCCTGCCAGGGATGGTCTACATAATACTTAGTCCTGCCTTGAGTGCAGGGGACTGGACTAGACGACCTCTCAAGGGCTCTTCCAGTCCTATGGTTCTATGGAGGGATGGACAGATGGATGGACGGACAGATGGAGGGATGGACAGGTGGATGAAGGGAAGGACGGATGGAGGGATGGATGGATGGTTGGACAGACAGCTGGATGGATGAAGGGACGGATGGATGGAGGGACAGATGGACAGATAGAGGGACGGACGGAGGGATGGATGGAAGGATGGATGGACAGATGGATGGAGGGAAGGACAGATGGAGAGACAAACAGACAGATGGATGAATGGATGGATGGACGGAGGGATGGAAGGAAGGATGGACAGACGGAGGGATGGATGGAGAGACAGGTGGAGGGACAGATGGAAGGATGGATGGATTGATGGAGGGACAGACAGAGGGACAGATGGAGGGAAAGGTGGATGGAGGGACAGACAGACGGAGAGACAGATGGACAGATGAAGGGATGGACAGAGGGATTGATGGATGGTTGGACAGACAGATGGAGGGACAAACGGACAGATGGAGGGACAGACAGAGGAATGGATGGAAGGATGGAGGGACAAATGGAGGGATGGAGGGAAGTATGGACAGATGGAGGGGCAGATGGATGGATGGAGGGACAGAGGGACAGACAGATGGAGGGATGGCTGGACAGACAGACTGAGGAATGAATGGATGGACGGAGGGACAGATGGACAGACGGATGGATGGAGGGGCAGACAGACAGATGGACAGATAGATGGACAGACGGACAGAGGAATGGAAGGATGGATGGAGGGAATCATAGAATGATAGAATCATAGAATATCAGGGTTGGAAGGGACCTCAGCAGGTCATCTAGTCCAACCCCCTGCTCGAAGCAGGCTCAATCCCCAACTAAATCATCCCAGCCAGGGCTTTGTCAAGGGACAGAGAGACTGTCAGACAGACAGAGGGACAGATGAAGGGATAGACAGACGGAGGGACAGGTGGACAGACGGAGGGACAGGTGGACAGATGGATGGATGGAGGGACAGACGGACGGATGGAGGGATGGCTGGACAGACAGATTGAGGAATGAATGGATGGATGGAGGGACAGATGGACAGACGGATGGATGGAGGGACAGACAGATGGACAGATAAATGGACAGACGGACAGAGGAATGGAAGGATGGACGGATGGATGGAGGGACAGAGAGACTGTCAGACAGACAGAGGGACAGATGAAGGGATAGACAGACGGAGGGACAGGTGGACAGACGGATGGATGGAGGGACAGACGGACGGATGGAGGGACGGACGGAAGGGCAGACGGAGGGAGGGACGGAGGGACTCAGGGACAGACGGAGCGGAGAGGCCCCTGTCTCTGGCTGGGGGGGCTGGGTAACCCCCGGCTGCTGTCGGGTCCAGCCCCCCTGACTGAGCCGGGCCGCGGGCGGGGTTTGGGGGCGTGGCTCAGACCCGCCACCTGCGGCGGGCCCACAGACTGACGGGCTGTCGTGGCCCTTTTAAGGCCCCCCCCACGCCCAAGGAAGCGGATGTGGGGCCAGCCACGTGGGGGAGTGGGAGGAGCGCGGCGGCGGGAGCGGCGGGGACAGGTGGGGCGGGCGGGGGGCTCCGGGGTTGGGGGGCGGGGCTGAGCTGGGGGGATTTGGGGGGCGGGGGGGGTAAGCGGGTCTGGTGAGGGGGTCCGGGGTGGGGGGCGGGAGGGATTTGGGGGGCGGGGCTGGTGGAGGGTTTGGGAGGTGAGTGCGGGCTGGGGGGGGGCTGAGCTAGGGGGCTGGGGGGATTTGGGGGGCGGGGGGTAAGCGGGGCTGGAGGAGGGGTCGGGGGGTGGGGGAGGATTTGGGGGGCGGGGCTGGTGGAGGGTTTGGGAGGTGAGTGCGGGCTGGGGGGGGGGGGCTGAGCTAGGGGGCTGGGGGGATTTGGGGGGCGGGGGGTAGGGTTCGTGGAGGGTTTGGGACGTGAGTGGGGGCTGGGGGGGGTTGGGGTGCGGGTCTGGTGAGGGGGTCCGGAGTAGGGGTCTGGGGGGGATTTGGGGGGCGGGGAGGTAAGCGGGGCTGGAGGAGGGGTCTGGGGGCGGGGGTGGGGGAGGATTTGGGAGGTGAGTGCGGGCTGGGGGGGTGGGGTGCGGGGCTGGGGGGTGCTGAGGTAGGGGGCTGTGGGGATTTGGGGGTCTGGGGGGTTGGGGGGCAGGGTTTGTGGAAGGTTTGGGAGGTGAGGGGGGGGGCTGGGGATCTCCCCCCGTCGGTCTCTGTCTTTGCGTGCCCCGGGGCGCCCCCCAGCTCTGTGCAGTGGGGGTCACGGCCTGGCCCTGCCCCACACGGGAGGGGCCAGGCCCGGGACTGACCCCTGGTGTCTTTCAGAGCAGAGCCGCCCGGCCCGGCCCAGGAGATGGTGAGTCCGGGGGCGGGGGGAGAACCGGCAGGGCGGGGGGGTGTTGAATTCACAGCTCTGGCTCCACCCTGCCCCCCCTCGGGCTGGGGTACCCCAGCAGAGTGTGGGGGTGGAGCAGGAGTCCTGTCCTGGGGGTCACGGTGCTGCTGGCGGCTCCAGGGGTTACCCACAGTTGGGTCGCCCCAGTTGCTCTGACCCAGCCCAGAGTTGGGGGGACCCTCCCCACCCCCTGTCAGCCCCCTTACAGCCCCCAATGGCCCCATCCCCTCGCCTCCCCAAGGTGCCAGGTGTCGGGCTCAAGCCGCGCCCCTCTGGGGGGTGGGGGGGATGTGCAGTCCACCTGCCCCGCTTCCGAGTTTGGGGGGGTCCTGCCCCTGTGGGCCCCCCCCAGCTCTCCCCGCTCTCTCCCCAGTCGGCCACGCTGGACCTGAAGTCGAAGGAGGAGAAGGACGCGGAGCTGGACAAGCGCATCGAGGCGCTGCGCAAGAAGAACGAGGCCCTCATCAAGCGCTACCAGGTGGGAGCGGGCTGGGGGGGGCCAGGCTGCTGCCCCGGGAAGGGCTGGGCAGAGGCGTTAGAGGTAGGAAAGCCCCAGGGAGTTCCCAGGTCCCCCTCCCCTGCGGTGCCAGCCCCCCCCCCATCCCGGGGGCCAGCCCCAGGGTGTCCAACGGGCCCCGGGGAGCCCTGTAATCTGGCTCATGGGACACACAGGCCCAGCAGCAGCTTAGCCCTGGGGACGGTTTATGTAACACCAGGCTGGGGGGGGTTGGTCCTAGAATCCCTGGGGGCCCCCTAAACAGGGACATGGGGGGAGGGGGTTATTTTCTGTGAAGCGAAGGCATCTGGTGCTGGTGGGTGTGTGTGTGGGGGGGTTCTGGGCCTGATGTCCAGATCTCGGGCAGCAGGGAAGGGGGTCGGTACCAGTCCAGATGGGTGCACTGGAGTGGGGATACCAGCCTCCAGGGGCAAGATGGGGTGCATATATTGGGGAGTCCTGGCTTTTTGCTCTGGGGATCGAGGTGGGGGGGGCGGGGAGGTACCAGCCCAGCTGGGCCCCGCACCCCCCGCTCGGCCCGGGAGCCCCGTCACGTCCCTGCCGCTCCCCGCAGGAGATCGAAGAGGATCGGAAGAAGGCCGAGCAGGAAGGCATCGCGGTGACGGGCTCGCGCCGGCCGCGCCACTCCGAGGGGGAGCCCGAGAGGAAGCGGGCGGACAAGGACCTCTCCATCACTGTCCAGGTCTTGCTGTCCCCCGGGGTGAGCACTGGGGCTGGCCGGGGGGGACGGGACAGCCGCCAAGTGCATGTGGGGGCAAGGTAGAGTAGCACTGATCAGTGAGGTGGGGAGGCAGGGCTGCTGGGGGGGCGGGGGGGAAGGTAGCCAATGATCAAGAGTGGGGTGTGGGTAAACCAGCGGGGGGGGCAGCAGTGGGGGGGGGGCACAGCTGCTGTGGTGGGGGAGGAGCGTGGGGGAGCCAGTAGGGAGGGGCAGGGGGCATGGCTGCTGGGGAGCTGAGGGGTACGGTGATCAGTGTGGGGGGCACAGCTCCTGTGGGGGGCTGAGGAGAACACTAAGTCGGGGTGCTGCAAGGGAGGAGAGTGGGGAGCAGCTGTGGTCGAGCCCTGGTGTTGCACGCCCGGCCCTGGCATCTCACCCTCTGCGTCTCTCCCTCGCCCCAGGAGAAGCGTGTGGTCAGCGACAGGAAGTCCCCCGGCGCGCCCAAGGCCAGCCGTGGCCCCGGTCCCCGGGGTGTGGGGCGGGTCGGCCCGTACCCCTCCAGCCGGTCGCCGCGGGCGGAGCAGCCTGACCTGCCCGTCTGGGAAGGGGCAGGAGGCGGCGGAGGGGATGGGCCGTCTCTGGGCGGGCGAGGGCGCAGGCCGCGGGGCCGAGGAGCGGCCGGCGCGGTCACGGCGGCAGGAGAAGGAGGCCCTGACAGGAAATCCAAGGTGCGTCGTGTCTTGCGGGCGGTTTGCCAGGCTGGGCTTAGTTCAGCAATAGTGCGTTGCACGTGCGTTCACGCTCGCTGCACTAGTGCTGGTGGTGTGTGTTGCTTTCTGCTGGGGCAGGTGCCGTGGAGCAGAGAGGGATGAGGGGGTGAAGGGCTCGTAGCAGGACTCTCCCCCAGGGGGTGGGTTGCAGAGTGGGACATGGGGTCTCTCTGGGGGGCACCAGCTCTGAGCCGTTGGCTGGCTGAGGCGGTGGGGAATGGGACACAGAATCGTAGCAATGCCGGGCTGGGAGGGCCATCGAGAGGTCATCGCGTCCAGCCCCCGGTGCTGAGCCAGGGCCAAGGAAACCTAGACCAGCCCTGGCGGGGTTTGTCTGACCCAGTCTCTTGGCCGCCCAGAGCTGAACTCCCCCGAGAGTTCGAAGGCTTTTCCAGATGTAGTTATTCCCTGTTTTGTAGCTGGGCGTTTGATTCCACCCAGCCCCCCCTTCCCAAGAGAAGTGCGAATACTTCACCTGGCTGAATTCAGACCAGTTCTCCAATTGGTCAAGGTCGTTTTGAACCCTAACCCTACCCTCCAAAGTGCTGGCAGCCCCTCCCCTCCAGCCTCCCGGGCGTCATATGCAGACTTGATAAGCGTGCTCTCTGTTATCCCTGTCACTAAGGAAAATATTGACCAGTCCCAGGACTGGCCCCGGCGGGACCCCACTGGATCCGCCCTCCTGGTTTGAGAGCAAACCACGGATAACTCCTCGTAGGGTGCTGTCTCCAACCAGCCAGGCACCCACCTTAGAGTAACTCTGTCTAGGCCACGTTTCCCTGGTTTGCTTATGAAACCGCCATGCGGGACGGTGCCAGAAACCTTCCTGAAATCCCAGCATGTCTCCTCTGCTGCTTCCCCCTCGCCCGCGCGGTCAGTAACGCTCTGCCGTAGAAGGAAATTCGCTTGAGTCAAACTCACGCTCTCGCTCTCTCTGCCGGTGTCCCCGGGGCCTGCCACGGTCTCACTCCCCTCCCCACGCCAGGAGTGGGAGGAGCGAAGACGGCAGAACATCGAGAAGATGAACGAGGAGATGGAGAAGATTGCGGAGTATGAGCGGAACCAGCGGGTGAGTGGAGGGCAGGGAGGGGTGGCCAGGTCAGAAACCTCTTTCCCACCCGCCCCGTTTTGCTAGCATTGCTGGGAGGTGCAGGGGGATGGTGGATTCCCCCCAGACCCCCTGTGCTGGGCCGTCTGCACCACAGCGCCCTCCTTGCCGTGGGGCTGGGCGAGACGGTGTGGGAGCCGTGGCTCCGGGCTGACCCTTCCCCTCTGCAGGACGGGCTGCAGGAGAAGAACCCGGTGCGAAATTTCCTGGATGACCCACGGCGAAGCGGCTCCTTTCAGGAGGCCGACCGCAAGGAGGGGAGCCGGCGGCACGTCCGCAACTGGGGGGGCCCCGACTTTGACAAGGTCAAGACTGGCATGGAGCGGGAGAAGGAGTGGCACGCCCCGGTAAGTACCTGGGGGGAGGGGAGCCAAGGGGGGCCCTGCATGGGGGAGGGCCTTGGGGTGGAGGTCTGTGGGAGGGATAGGTGGCATGTGGGGGGTGGGGGTGTATCCCAGCCCCCTGCCCCTCCGACCAGGGCCAGCTGGAGCCCCTCAGGGCAGGGGCTGTGCCTGGGTGGGAGTGTGTGGGGCGGGGGTCCCGCCCCACGGCCCTGTGAGACGCCTGTTTCTGGCTGTGAGCCGCGTGTGTCTCTCCCCCTCCCTGCAGGGCCGCCGGCCAGGCCCCAGGAGCGGGGGGCCGCTGGACATGACGCTGTCCATGACGGGCCGGGAGCGGGCCGAGTACATGCGCTGGAAGAAGGAGCGGGAACAGATAGACCAGGAGCGGCTGGCCCGGCACCGCAAGCCCACGGGCCAGTGGTGCCGGGAGTGGGACGCCGAGAAGACGGACACCATGTAGGAGGGCGGCGCAGCGGGATTCCTGGGGCGGGCGGGGAAGGCCCCGGGGCTGCGCTGGGTCGCTTGGGGAGGGTGTCGCGGGGGGCAAATCGGGCCCGGTCTGAGGAGCGGGGGGGGGTCTGGTCGGTGGGGGGGTCGGCCGTGGCTGCGCTAACCTGGCACGCGTCTTTCAGGTTTAAGGAGGGTTGTGGCACAGCACCAGAACCGGACCCGGGCGCCAGGCGTGGTAAGTGACCCCAGCAGCACCAGGGCCCGGTGGAGACTGGGGGGGCCTCCCCATGGGTGGGGGGATATAGGGGAGGATGTCTGTCTTGGAGGGTGTTTGGTCCCTGTGGGCCCAGGTGCGAGGAAGCGGGGATGGGGGGGTCCCCTGCTGGACAGCATAGCGGTGGTGGGTGGGTGGGGGACACTGTGCCCTGGGGGCAGGACCCCTGTGGGGGGAGGTCCGTTCCTATGCCCTGGGGCGGACCCACTGGTTCTCCACGGGTTGGACTGGAATTGTGGCCCCGGCAAGGACGGACTCTGGGGTGATCCCGAGGCCTCTGCTCCTGGGAAGCGTCATCCAGCCCTTGCCTGCCTCCCCCCCAGCCCCAGGGGCTGGTCCAGGGGCAGCCCTGCTGTGAGCTCCCCTGCCCCGGACCGTTAACTCCTGCTGCCCTCTCCTCTCAGACGAGAACAAGCGCCCCCCCAGGCCGCCCACCTTCGGGGAGTTCCTGTCCGAGCACCGGGCCGAGCGCAGGAGGAAGGGCCGGGGCCGGCCCGCGCCCACCAAGCCCTACAGGTGAGTCCGCCTTTGCCCTGCTGTGTGAGGGACGAGGGCCGGACTCCTGGGTTCCATTCCTGGCTCTGGGCGGAGGGAGTGGGGTCTGGTAAGTTAGAGCACTGGAGGTGCCGGGGGGCTGGGAGCCAGGACTCCTGGGTTCTGTCCCTATTTAAGCCACTAACTCCGTGTGTGACCAAGGGGGGGGCTCTCACTGCACCCCAGTTTCCCTGGGGCTGGTGTGAACCCTTCCTGGGCTAGTTGGCTCTGTTCGTTGGTGTGTCCTGTCCGTCCGTCCGTTGTCGTCCCACCCACCCACCCACACCCACACACACACAGAGCTTGTGGGGCAGTGGGAGCCCTGGCAGTGCCTCCCCGAGCCAGGGAACAGCCCCCTGGGGGCCAGGCTCTGCAGTGCAAGGTGGGGCAGGTGCTGAATGGGCTCTGGCTGGGTTGGGCCCTCCTGATGCCTGTTCCTCCCCCGCCCAGCATGCACGACAACCGGTGGGAGGAGAAGGACGAGGGGCCGGTGGCCAAGGAGCTCGACCCCCGCCACGAGGAGCCACAGGTAAGTGGGGGGCGGGGGGTCCAGCCATGGCCATTTGGGGAGACCCCACCCTTCCACTGGTCCTCTTCATAGGTGGCTTGGTCTGCAGCTGTACCCCATGTCTCCCTACAGACCCCACTTCCCCCAATCCCGTCATGGAGACTCACCCTCACGGGATCAGGCCCCGTCCCCTGCCCCCAGCCCCAGCTCCCTGGGTCCCGCTGCCCCTCGCTGTCTGAACGTCCCCACCCTGTGCCAGCAGGCGGAGGGACTGGCCCCCCAGCTGCCCCCCGAGCCCCAGCAGCCCCCCGATGAGGATGAGGACCAGTGGGAGGATGTCAGTGAGGAGGATGACGATGAAGGCCATCTCAGCTCGTCGGGCGAGGAGGAGGAGGTGCCCCCCGTGGGAGCCCCGAAAGCCCCGCGGGCTCCGAAGGTTGGGCGGGGCCCAGCCCCCAAGCTGGACATGCCACCACCTGGAGCCCATGGAGGACAGGGCAAAGCCCTCAGCCCCTTCTCCCCAGCTGAGGGCTACCAGCCTGTCTCAGACTGGGGCGAGGAGATGGAGCTGAACTCGCCCCGGGGCAGTGTGAGGGACAGCACCCCGCAGGGCCCCGGCCCCGCCCCCCAGGCACAGGGGGCAGGGCCCCCTGGAGAGACTGCAGGTAAGAGGCACTGGCTGGGCTCTGCCGGTGGGAGGGGAGGAGAGCCTGTGTGTTGGGGGGCACGTAGCGGGCTGGTCTGGCTTGGGGCGTTTGCCCTGTAGGGGCAATGTGGTGGTGTGGGATTTGGGGTGCAGTCCCAGTGGGATGGGGGAGCAGGAGTTAACAGTGGGGAGGGGTCACAGGGCGGGAGTACTGGGGGGGCATCACCCCAGGAAATAATGGCTCCCAATCTCCCCGCAGGGCCGAGCCCCCCAGCTGTGGAGCCGGGCGGGTGGGGCACGGCTGAGCCTGTGGAGACTGGACGGCAGGAGGAGCCGGCTCGGGCCGGGGGATCGATGATGCTAGCAGCCCCTGGCAGCACGGAGAGGCGGGAGCTGGCCACCCCCGCAGCTGGGAGCCCTGAGGAGCTGGGGGTTCCTGCGATGCAAGGTGCTGGGGGGGCGGGGTCTAGAGATGGGGGCTCGGGGGCAAGGTGGGGGGGGGGTCTCCCCTTTGGCCTCCGGGGAACCATGGCTGGGCTGGTGGCAGAGTGGGTGGGCTGGGCTACGTGCTGGGCTCAGTCCCCGGGGGCGCTCACCCCCAGCCAAGAGGGAACCATGTGCTCCTGGGCTGGGGTGATGGGGTGGGGGTGGGTTTGCCCGCAGCCCCCAGCTGCTGATGCTCTCTCCCTCCCGTCCCCAGGAGCCGCGGAGACCCTGAGCCACCTGGAGCCGGAGCCGGCACTGGGCGTGGTGCAAATCACAGACGTGGAGCGGGTGTGTTTCCGTAAGACCTCGGCCTTGCCCGCTGGCTGCTAGCGGGACTCGCCCCTTCTCTCTGTCCCTCTGCTTCTTCGCGGCCCCCCCGGCCGGGTGCTCCCGCTGCGGGCTGACCCACCTGCCGTGCTGGGCCCAGACAGGGAACGGCTCGCTCTGTCACGGGGATAGGCAGATCCCCAACGGGAAACCGGCCGCAGCCTGGCTTGGGGCTGCCGCGCGTTCCTGTCCCGGGGCTGGTGGCTGGGCCAGGCCCCTTCGTGCCTCTGACAGGGCAGCTAACCCGGGGCCTGAGTCTGCTGGCAGCGGGGTGGTGGGGGATTGACTTCAGGGGAGCAGGATCAGGCTGGGGTCTGCTCTGAGGACATGGCAAAGCAGCAGCTGCCGCTGGGCCACCAAGGGGCGAGCAGCTTTAGCCGCCGGGCCTCCCACCTGGGAGCTCTCCACTGGGGTCCGTACTGCAGCATCTGCTGGGGTGTGGGGTGATATGTCTCTGTCAGCCGCACTGACCGAAGCCATGGCCAGGATTCAAACTCACAGCACTGTCTGTCTGTCTCTCTCCCTCTCTCCCTGTTTGTCAGGATAATGGAGAGCCCTGATGCCCCAGAGCCACCCTCCCACCCCCGCGACATGAGGCCAGGCGGCTCCCTCTATGACTTCCACAGATCGGTAGAGCCTCTTTCCAGAGCCGTGTGGGCAGGATGTGCTTTGAGGCTCAGCTGTCTGGGTTAACCTCCCTGGGGATGCAGGGCTGGGTGGGTGTGTGGGTGGCCTGGAGGGTTTATTCTGGTGGGAATTGCATGACACCGAGCAGCTGGGTGAGGAGGTTGTTCCAGTAACCGGCGCTAAACGTCTGGGATCCGACATGCGACTGTCCACAATGAACCTCCCCTGCTGGAGTCTGGGATGGCTGCCCCCGGCTCACCCTGCCCCCCTAGCTCCGAAGTCCAAATGAGGGCTGTGTGTTAACCAGGGGCATGTGTGTGGTCCCCAGCCATGGCTAGCCCTGTCCAAGCACTACTAGCCAATGTCTCCTGTGCTGGGAGGGCTGGAGCCAGCCGCGCTTTGCCCCTTCTCAGCTGTAACCATTGCAAGGGGCTGTTCTCGGGCCGGCTGAATGTGTCCCCATCCTTCTGGTCTGCGCTCCTGAGGAGCCGGTTCCACCCACTGCTGTGCAGACCGTGAACCCTTTCCACAGGGGGTAGAACTCCCCCACCCTGCTCGCTGGGGGCAGGAGCCTCGGGCAAGAGGTGTCTTCACTCCCCGGTGCTGCCCTGGGATGCTTGGTTGTCCTGCCCAGGTCTCCCGCGGTGTCCGGCCGCTTTCGATCATGTAAAAGCAATGCCAATGTACTGGACTTTCTTACAATAAAACCTTCACCAAGCCACTGGGCCTGGCTGCGTCAGGTTCTTCCTGGGGGAAGGGGATGGGGTGGCAGCTCGGGTGCTGTATGCCCAGCACAGCTCTGAGAATGCAGCTTGGAGGGGTGGGGGCGTGTGACTTGACAAATCTCTTAATGGGGCAGCCTGCGCTCCTGGGCACAGCCGTGGGGATGGGCAGCCTTGGAGGTGGCCCTTCACTTGGGCACATGCTCCCTGTGGAATCCTGCTGGCTATGCCCAGACGGGCTGTCCTTTTGAGACAGAAATCTGGGCAGCTGGTGCTTTCTGTAACTGTTAAACGCGGGGCCCTGGCCAGATTCCAGCATTGCTAATTAACCCCCTGTCCTAAGCCACCCTCCCGCAGAACGTTTAAAGTGGCTGTGGCTCCATCTCAAGGAAGGGTGCAGCCGTTACGGCTTCCACCCCAGAGAAAGCTGCAGTACAGTGGGTGATCTCTGGGTAAAGCCCCGGAGGGTCCCAGGGGTGACGGGCGCTGGGTAAATGTAGCTGGACTGGTGGAACCAGCAGGAGCACTGGAGTAACATGGGTGGGCCGGTGCTGCCTGCCAGACCCCCGTGCTAAACCTGGTTTCAAATCCATTAATAGGTTTAATCTCCTGGACGTCCGCCCCTACACTGGGGACCGGAGGAGCTCAGCCGGCTGGGTGCAGAGCTGGCCCTCGCTCCCGTCTAACACAGCCAAGCCTCTCTCCCCAGCACAGTTCGGCTCACGGGTGCTTGGGAGGCACTGCAGCCGGTCTGGGTGCTCAGAGCGCTCGGCTCCTGGTGACGTGGGAGCAGTCGCTCTTCGTCCAAGGGGAGGATTGTGGTTCCCTGGAAGCTACAAAGGGACCTCACAAAACTGGGTGACCAGGCAACAAAATAGCAGATGAAATTTAATGTTGCTAAATGAAAAGTGACGCACCTTGGAAAACATCATCCCACCTCTACTTATATGATGGGGTCTGAATTAGCTGTTACCACTCCAGAGAGATCTCAGAGTCACGGTTCTCTGAACACACCTGGTCAATGTGCGGCAGCAGCCAAAAAAGCGAACAGAGTATTGGGCATCATTAAGAAAGGGGGAGATAAGGCAGAAAATATCATGTTGCCTCTGTATCAATCCATGGTATGGCCGTGTCTTGAATACTGCGTGCGGATGTGGTCACCCCATGTAGCGGGCGGTCACCCCGCTCCGGCCCTGAAAGGGTTAAAAGCCAGCCCTTGGAGCCAATCAGGGTCTATCTGGGCCCTATAAAAGAGCGGCAGGGCCAGAAGGCAGTCAGTCTCTCTCTGGCTTTGGAGAGAGATGGACCTGGCTGCCAGAAGCGGGGACGGGGACAGAGCAGTGCTGGAGAAGGGGCAGGCTGAGCTGGGGAGCTCAGCCTGTCGGCCTGACAGGAAGGCCTAGGGAGGTTCTGGGGCAGCAGGGAAAGGCAGCAGGTCCAAACCCCCCTTGCCAATGATGAGTGGCCATCACAAAGGGCAGTTTGCCCCAGAGAAAGAGGACTAGAGGGTGACTGGCAGTAGCCATTGAGGCAAGGTGGGCATAGGGGGAGGGGGTTCCCCGGGGAAGGGAGACCCAGAGTGTAGGGTGCTGCTGTGGGCAGGACCCCAAGGGAAAGGGGTGCCAGGGTCTGGGAGGGACACAGGCCGGAGGCAGGTGAGACGCTGGCCAGCAGGGGGTGCTCCAAGGCTGAGAAGAGCTAATTCCCAGACTGACTAGCAGGAGGTGCCGTGGCGGTGAGTGCTCGATCTGCTACGCCCCATCTCAAAAAAGGTAGATTAGAATTGGAAAAGGTTCAGAAAAGGGCAACAACAATGATCGGGGGCTGGAACGGCTGCTGCATGAGGAGAGATGAATAATACGGGGACTTCTCAGCTTGGAAAAGAGACGACCGGGGGTGGGGATAGGGTCGAGGTCTGTAAAATCATGACCGGTGTGGAGAAAGTCAATCAGGAAGTGTTATTTACGCCTCGTAACACAAGAACTAGGGGTCACCAAATGAAATTAACGGGCAGTGGGTTTAAAACAAACCAAAGGAAGTGTTTCTTCACACAACACACAGTCAACCTGTGGAACTCTTTGCCAGAGGATGTTGTGAAGGCCAAGACTATCAACAGGGTTCAAAAAAGAACTAGATAAGTTCATGGAGGAGAGGTCCATCAATGGCTATTAGCCAGGATGGGCAGGGATGGTGTCCATAGCCTCTGTTTGCCAGAAGCTGGGAATGGGCGACAGGGGATGGATCACTGGGTGATTCCGTGTTCTCTTCTTTGCCTCTGGGGCACCTGGCACTGGCCGCTGTTGGCAGACAGGACACTGGGCTAGACGGACCTTTGGTTGGAGCCGGTCTGGCTGCTCTTAGGAAGCAGCACTAGGAAAGCCAGGGCCTGCAGCAGACCATGTACAGAGCACACCTGCCATGAGCCCTTGGCCATGGACACAGCACAGCTCTCGGAGGCTAATGCAATCCCTGCCCACGCTGCGGGCGCCACATGGCCCCACTCTGCCCCCTGGAGCCAGCGTGTTTCTTAGCTGTAGTGGGGACAGGGAGGTGTTAGAAATCCAGGAAAGCTGGCTTCCTTAAGACCACAAGGACAGGGCAGGTACAGATGCCTCTCTGCGAGCAGCCGTTCAGTCCCCAGACATGTCTCTCAAATGGGTGCGGGCAGGAGCGTTCATTGCAACGATTAAGGCTGTGATTCTCTCATGGAGGTCGTGGAAGTCACGGATTCCGTGACTTTCGGTGACTTCCGCAGGGGCTGGTGCAGCTGACGTCAGGGCCAGCTACTCAGGTGACCCACAGGCCACAGCCAGCAACACCGGCCGCTACTGGAATGACCGGGAGCCAGCTGCTCCAGTGGTCCCTGGGGCCAGCCGCACCAGCCACTGCTCGGGACGCTCTGGGCAACTGGCTCTGGGGACCGCCCAAGCAGTAGTCCTGGGGCAGCCTTGGGGAGCGCCAGAACAGTGGTCCTAGGGGTGCCCTGGGGACCGTCCGAGCAGCAGGGGTCCTGGGGCAGCTGGAGCAGTGGCCCCAGGGGTGCCCGGAGAGCAGTCCCGGGAGCAGCAGCTGTGGGGAGCAGCACTGGAGCAGCAGGGCCCCAGAAGTAGCGGTTTAGACGGGTATCTTTGGTAGAACTCCTGGACAGGTCACAGGCAATAAATAAAAATTCACTGCCCGTGACCTGTCCAGGACTTTTACCGCAAATGCCCGTGACTACATCTTAGCCTTAGCACTAATGCACGGAGCTCCCTGCGCTGACTGGGTTACGGCACGGAGCTGGGTTCTGTTCCCACCTCTGCCACAGTGGTGCTGGAGGACCTTAGGCAAATCCCTTCTCCCTGTGCCTTCGCTCCCCAGCTGTGAAAGGGATCAACTGTGGTGAGGGACGCCGGTCAGGCAGAGCCCTGGAGCTCCCAGCCACTGCCAGCTAGTGATGCCCGGAAGGGGGGAGGCCCCTGCTGTGCCGTGGTAGCCCCTGGAAGGTGCAGTGGGGCCAGGCGCTGCGCCTACACTAGGCCCAGAGTCACTCCCTGTCCCATGCCATGCAGCCCCCCTGCTGCTGCTGGGATTCTCCAGGGAGGATTGGCCGCGTCATTGGGGTCCCTGGAGCCGGGAGTGTGGAGCTCCCCTGCCAAGGGGATGGCGCATCAGTGTGGAGCCTGCCCAGCGTGGGATTCGGGGCCGGAAGGGTGACAGGGGTGATGCTGCAGGTGGCAGGTGCTGACTGGTCAGGGATGGGGGTGCGGGCGAGGGTCCCCAGGTGCCCCAGAGCCGCACACTCTTCTCCAGCCCAAGCCCCCTGCCCTGGGGTGGGGTGGAGAGGCACCTGTGCCAGGAGGGGGGTGGGGAAGAGGGTCCTTGCAGCCCCCAGAGCTCAGGGGGTGCTTCCTATTCCTGGGGGCTGCATAGGTGTCCCTCCCTTCTTTGCTCTGCAGCCAGGCGCGGGCAGATTCCTTCGAGGCTGAGAATGGGAAATTCTCTGAGACTAGGTGCAGGCTCTGCAGTCAAAGAGATACCCCCACTCCCACAGCATTACGGGGGGCAGAGCTCTGTCTCCTGGGGACCGGATGGGGTGGTGAGCCGGCAGGGAGCCGAGGGGAGGGGGCTGGTCTGGGCCCTGCCGCGGGGGGGGTGGGGGCAGTCTGGGTGGGAGAGGCTGGCATGGCGCAGGGGGGCCGGGGCCGGGGCCGGCCCAGTGCGGGGGCGGGTCTGGCACGGGGCGGGTCCGGGTCCGGCACGGGAGTGGGGGCGGGGGAGAGGCGAGGCTGCCCAGAGCGGGCAGGGCGCGGACGGGGCCGGCAGGACAAGAGGTTCGCGGGCGCCCCGGGCCGTGCCAGCCTCCCCCGTGCGCCCTGGGCGCAGCCGGCATGAAGCAGCGGGAGGGAGACGGGCCCGGGCAGCCGGTGCCCCCCAGCTACGCCGGGGATCGGCCGCGGGGGGGCGGGAAGCTGCTGCTGGGGGGGGGCCGGGCCCCCCCGCGCTGGCTGCGCGTCGCCACCGTCTGCGCCTATTTCCTCTGCGTCTCGCTGGCCGCGCTGCTCCTGGTGATTTACTACGGGCTGGTGTGGGCGCCGCGGGGCCCCGGCGCGGAGAACGGCACCGCGCCCGGCCCGCAGGCCCCGCGGCTCTGCAACCACAGCGGGCCCGGGCAGCGGCTGCAGGCGGCGGCGGCGAAGGGGGCCCCGGGGGGCGGCCCGCGGCCCGCGCAGGAGGAGAGGCGAGGGCAGCAGGGCCCCGCGGGGCGCACGGGCTGGAGAGGCCGCGACTGGACCCACTGAGGCGCCGGAGGATGGAGCCGCCCCTGGCCGTGGGACCGAGCCGGGGCAGGAGGCAGCAGCCCCCCCGGCGGGATGAGACCAGGACGGAGCCGGGGCCCGCGGCCTGGGCGCAAAGGGCTCCCCACGCATCGCTCGGGGCGCAGAGCGGGGACCCCCTCGGCGGCCGCAGGAGCCGGGCGGTGGAAGCCCCAAAGCGCAGAGGCGGAGGGGGGGCAGGTGTCCCCCCCACTGCCGGGAGAGGCGCCCAGAAAAGTCCAAACAGCCTCAGGAGGCGGCCAAGGCCAGGCCCGGGAGAGGCGCAGCTGGGGCGGGGCCGCGTGTGGACTGGCTGAGCCGGGAGAAGGGCCTGGAGGCCCCCGGGGGGCACGAGGCTAACCTAGCAGCATAGCCCTCCCTGCCCCCCAAGGCACCGTGTGCTGGCGCCGGCAGCCTGGGGTGGTTTGGGTGTCAAGGCCATAATAGACTGAGACTTCCAGGGCCACCGGTCTGTGGGGCCCGGACTGCGGGCCTTGGGCTCAGCAAATCCTGTATCCTTCTCTCTCTCTGTCTGTCTGTCTGTCTGTCTAATAAACCACTCGCTGCTCCTGCCCAGCCTGTGTCCTGTGCCGCGCCATTAAACTTACCCATGGGTAGGGGGCATGGGAGCAGGGGGCGGGGTATGGGTTGCAGGGAGTTGCACGGGGTGGGGGTGGAATTGCAGGGAGCGGGGTGAGGGGTGGGAGTTGCCTGGAGCAGGGGGCGTTGCAGGGAGCAGGGTGAGGGGTGGGAATTGCAGGGGGGGAGGAGGGGGGGTTGCAGGAAACAGGGGGAGAGGTGGGAGTTGCAGGGGGAGGGAGAGACTGTGTCACTTTAGCCCATTCCCATCTGTGGGAGTCGTCGCATCCAGACTGGCAGTCAGCAGATACCCTCCAGTCTCCCATATTCCATACAGCATCGCACCCCCCATGCAAAATTGATGCAGAAAGGGGTGTCCCTGGGCACTGCTGAAGGCTTCACAGGAATTTTTCATTCAGTATTGTGACGGGTTGGGTCACAGAAACCCCTTTGGGGCTGCCACCTGGTGTGCCTAAACTGTGTCTGAGCCTGTTTTCCCTGCCAGCTTGGGACCTCAGTGCCCTGCCTGGTTTGAGCCAGACACGCTAGCCTGCTGCAACACAGACCCAGGCCTGAACCACGTCCCCTACAAGCTGCAAGCTTAACTGAAAACAGCTTAAGAAGCGCTCCTGTCTCCAGCACTCAGGTACCCAGCTCCCAATGAGGTCCAAACCCCAAATACATCCGTTTTACCCTGTATAAAGCTTATACAGGGTAAACTCATAAATTGTTTGCCCTCTATAACACTGAGAGAGAGATATGCACAGCTGTTTCCCCCCCCCCCCCCCCAGGTATTAATACATACTCTGGGTTAATTAAAAAAGCAAAAAGTGATTTTATTAAATACAAAAAGTGGGATTTAAGTAGTTCCAAGTAATAACAGACAGAACAAAGTGAATTACCAAGCAAAATAAAATAACACTCGCAAGTCTAAGCCTAATACAGTAAGGAAACTGAATACAGATAGGTTTCAGAGTGGTAGCCGTGTTAGTCTGTTTCAGCAAAAAGAACGAGGAGTCCTTGTGGCACCATTGAATTCGGCTTGAATAGAGACAGGGAGTGGATGGGTCATTACACAAAGTAAAACTATTTCTCCCATGATTATTTTCCCCCCATACTATTACTGTCACCTTCTTGTCAACTGCTGGAAATGGGCCGTCCTGATTATCACTACAAAAAGTTTTTTTCTCCTGCTGATAATAGCCCACCTCAATCCATCACTCTGGTTAGAGTTGGTATGGCAACCCCCATTTTTTCATGTTCGCTGGGTGTGTATATATATATCTTCCTACTGTATTTTCAGAGAGATATGCACAGCTGTTTCCCCCCCCCCCAGGTATTAATACTTACTCTGGGTTAATTAATAAGTAAAGAGTGATTTTGTTAAATACAGAAAGTAGGATTTAAGTGGTTCCAACTAGTAACAGACAGATCAAAGCGAATTACCAAAGCAAAATAAAACAAAACACGCAATACAGTAAGAAAACTGAATACAGATAAAAATGTCACCCTCAGAGACGTTGCAATAAGCTTCCATCACAGACTGGAAGCCTTCCTAGCCAGGGCCCAACCCTTTCCCCTGGTACAGCCCTTGTTCCAGCTCAGATGGTAGCCAGGGGATTTCTCATGACTGCAGCCCCCTTTGTTCTGTTCCACCCCCTTATATAGCTTTTGCAGAAGACAGAAATCCTTTGTCCCTCTCTGGGTTCCCACCCCTCCTTCTCAATGGAAAAACACTAGGTTAAAGATGGATTCCAGGTCAGGTGACATGATCACATGTCACTGTAAGACTTAATTACCCACTTGCCAGCCCACAGGTACACAGGAAGGCTTACAAGTAAACAGAGCCATCTACAGTCAATTGTCCTAGTTGATGGGGCCATCAAGATTCCAAACCACCATTAATGGCCCACACTTTGCATAATTACAATAGGACCTCAGAGTTATATTTCATATTTCTAGTTTTAGAAACAAGAGTGATACATTTATACAAATAGGATGCCTACACGCAGGAGATTATAAGCTTTGTAATGATACTTTACAAGAGACCTTTTGCATGAAGCATATTCCAGTTACATCATATTCACACTCATCAGCATATTTTCATAAAATCATAGAGTGCAACCGCACAAGTAGTATTACACTGTTCAGTTTAACATCAACTTTATCCATATGTAACAGAAATGGTTTATCACAATCAGGTTGGACTCAAACAGACTTTTTTTGGTAAGGTTTATCATGGAAATAACAATGTTACTGAATCCCTTTACAAACTCGTGGTAATATTTGACTGGGTCAATAGTGGCTTGGGCCTTTTGTGATCTCACCAGGAGTTCTAGAAAATAGCCAGTTTATCCCTGTAAGCTACGACCTGGTGTATCTTCTGTGCCAATGACTAGGCAAATCTTCCCCCCTCCCTTGTCAGCCAGGTAATTTGCATCCAGTGACACTAGTTTTCAAATTCTCATCATTGTGCATGCCGCAAAATTTCTTTCCCTTTCTTAGAGTTGACTCATCCTTCCCGTCAGCAGGATTGGGTCCTTTCCCCCTCACCTTTCTCCTAGAGAGTTGAGAGCTGAACCTCCCTGCTTACAAGAACCCTTTGGCTGGCTAGGTGTGTCCACCAACTGCAGCCCCTCTGTGCTCCCAGCATCTACACAGATGCTCTCCTGCATTCTTGCTTTTAGATCTACCACCCCCGCCAGCTTAGAGACTGGACTCTGTTTACAGGGACATAATCAATCCCTACCAACAAGTCAGAATCAGGATTCTGCTTACTCTCCACTCCCCACTCTTGGTTCCACATTGGAGCAGACGGGCCCGAGCCCACCTCTGGCCCCTCTCCCTGCTCCTAAGGGCTGAACTAGGCAATTTGCCCACAGAGCCCTGGAGCTTCCTGTTTGTGGCATTATAAAACCTCAGCGTTCGTTGCCCATCGGCGCTTGTGAAAATCGCCTGCAGCCCGGACGCAGCCCGCGGGGTCTGGGCACATGAGGTGAGTGCTTGCTTAGCTCTGTGCCGCTGTTATGCTGACAAAACGACACCAGATCTTTTCAGGGGACAAGGCCATACGCCATGTTTATTATGATAACACAATCTGATTTATAACCAATAGCTAATAGCTATATACCCCTACCCAGACGCACCCCCACCCAAGGTTCTGCAGATGCTGTACAGTCACCTGTCCTGAACGTAGCTTGAGTCCGTAGCGTGGGATCGTAGCTCGTGGCGGCGAACTGGCCAGGAAAGCCGGGCACGAGGAAGAGCCGAGTCTCTGTCGAGCGCGCACCGATGCCCTTCCATGTTGGCAGCAGAACGTTACCCAAAGTCTTCCATCTCCCCCATCCTTTTCGCAGGCTTCAGTTTGAACAAGCGTCTGTGGGCCTTGCGGCGTCAGGCTGCCTCTGGGTCCGGTGTGGTTGATCACCCGTCAATTGCAGACGCGACTTGCAGCCTCGGACCTGCCTTTGAGCTTGTTTCCATTGCACCTTTGTTCTGTTCTTTGAGGGTGGACTCTTCTCACTCTTCTCTTGCGTCCGACGAAGGGGGATTCACCCACGAAAGCTTATGCTCCAATACGTCTGTTAGTCTATAAGGTGCCACAGGACCCTTTAAAAAGAACAGGAGGACTTGTGGCACCTTAGAGACGAACAAATTTATTTGAGCATAAGCTTTCGTGAGCTACAGCTCACTTCATCGGATGCATTCAGTGGAAAATACAGTGGGGAGATTTATATACACAGAGAACATGAAACAATGGGTGTTACCATACACACTGTAACAAGCGTGATCAGGTAAGGTGAGCTATTACCAGCAGGAGAGTGGGGGGTGGGAAACGGACCTTTTGTAGTGATAATCAAGGTGGGCCATTTCCAGCAGTTGACAAGAACGTCTGAGGAACAGTGGCGGGGGGGGGGAATAAACATGGGGAAATAGTTTTACTTTGTGTAATGACCCATCCACTACCAGTCTTTATTCAAGCCTAAGTTAATTGTATCCAGTTTGCAAATTAATTCCAATTCAGCAGTCTCTCGTTGTCCATTTATTCTTTTACTGTCCAGTTTGACCAATGTACATGGCAGAGGGGCATTGCTGGCACATGATGGCATCTATCACATTGGTGGATGTGCAGGTGAACGAGCCTCTGATAGTGTGGCTGATGTGATTAGGCCCTATGATGGTGTCCCCTGAATAGATATGTGGGCACAGTTGGCAACGGGCTTTGTTGCAAGGATAGGTTCCTGGGTTAGTGTTTTTGTTGTGTGGTGTGTGGTTGCTGGTGAGTATTTGCTTCAGGTTGGGGGGCTGTCTGTAAGCAAGGACTGGCCTGTCTCCCAAGATCTGTGAGAGTGATGGGTCGTCCTTCAGGATAGGTTGTAGATCCTTGATGGTGCGTTGGAGAGGTTTTAGTTGGGGGCTGAAGGTGATGGTTAGTGGCGTTCTGCACTTATCCTTGCAACAAAGCCCGCTGCCAACTGTGTCCACATATCTATACAGGGGACACCATCACAGGGCCTAATCACATCAGCCACACTATCAGAGGCTCGTTCACCTGCGCATCTACCAATGTGATATATGCCATCATGTGCCAGCAATGCCCCTCTGCCATGTACTCTGGCCAAACTGGACAGTCTCTACGTAAAAGAATAAATGGACACAAATCAGACGTCAAGATTTATAACATTCATAAACCAGTCGGAGAACACTTCACTCTCTCTGGTCACACGATTACAGACCTAAAAGTAGCAATATTACCACAAAAAGACTTCAAAAACAGACTCCAACGAGAGACTGCTGAATTGGAATTAATTTGCAAATTGGATACAATTAACTTAGGCTTGAATAAAGACTGGGAGTGGATGGGTCATTACACAAAGTAAAACTATTTCCCCATGTTTATCCCCCCCCCGCTGTTCCTCAGACATTCTTGTCAACTGCTGGAAATGGCCCACCTTGATTATCACTACAAAAGGTTCCCCCCCCCCCCCGACCCCTCTCCTGCTGGTAATAGCTCACCTTAAGCGATCACGCTTGTTACAGTGTGTATGGTAACACCCATTGTTTCATGTTCTCTGTGAATATAAAATCTCCCCACTGTATTTTCCACTGAATGCATCCGATGAAGTGAGCTTATGCTCAAATAAATTTGTTAGTCTCTAAGGTGCCCCAAGTCCTCCTGTTCTTTTTGCGGATACAGACTAACACGGCTGCTGCTCTGAAACAAGACTCTTTGCTGCTTTTACAGATCCAGACTAACACAGCTACCCCTCTGATGCTCTTCTCACTTTGTAAGGGCTGTTGTCTGCATCTTCAGCCGTTGGTGTTTGCACTTCACCTGATCAGGACAAGCTGTGGCTGGAGGTTGATTCCATTATCCGTGCACCCCTCAGTCACACATCTGAACTAAGTTAATAAGGTTACAGCAGGTTTTGCAAAATGGACTAAGCATTTCAAAATAGAGTTTTAGTTACAATATGGAAAAAACAACTTCATTCTTCAGCTCTCCACTGCGGGCCCGGAGCCATCTCTTCTCGGGGGCGGGGGGGGGGGCCTTCCAGTGGGGAACAGCCGAGCCCATGGGGCAAATGCTGGTGTCTTCCAGCCTGCACTTCATGGGCAGCAGCTCCTCCACTGGACATATTCAAAGGGTTTAGGGGTGAGATTCTGTCTGCTCCCCCCTGCATCCTCGTGCCAGAGCTGGGGTGTGTCCCCCATGCAGCCTTTCCCACAGCTACTGTGCTGAGCTGGAGAGTGGCATGGCCATCCGGGGGCACGGCCAGCTGGGACAACCCAGCCGGCGGAAAATGGGGCTCCATCAGGGTGCAGAGCCGCAGGGAACAGAACCCAGGAGCCCTGTTGCTCTGACCACTAGCCCCTGCCGCTCTAAACCATTAGCTCCTCTGCCTAGCTCTGGGGCTAGGACCCTGGAGTCCTGGGTCCCAGTGCGGGGGAGGGGAGGTGGGACCCCCGGTGACTAATGAAGAGATGGCCCAGGTGCCCGTTTTCACTCACACAGGTGCAATTGTGGAGTTTCTCAGGTAGGAACGCAGAGGCAGAATTAGGCCTGAAGTGGGCCCCTGCCCCGCCCCCTGCAGCTAGCAAAGGCCTCTCAGCTGGGAGGGCTGCAGGTAGCTACCCCAGAGGAGTCCTGTGTTCCTGCCCCAGCTCTGGGAGGGGGCTACAGTCTGAGGGGTCCCTCTGCTTCCTTCTCTCCTGGGTAGAAGGAGATGGAGGTAGGGCTGATTCCTACCCACCCTCCTGTAGCTACCCCCCATTGCTGCAGCCTCAGCAGAGGAGATATCTGAATGGGCCTGGGCTGGAGTCCCCCCCAGAGGGTCCCTCAGGGCAGGGCCGAAATGCATCAGTGGGGCTTGGGTTCTGTGGGTAGCGCCCAAGATGCAGACAGCTGGGAGGCCCCATGGCAAGGAGCTCACAGCCTGGCGAGGGTGCGGGGCACTATGCCCTCCCTAGCGCTGCAGCAGGAAGCAGGTTGAGATGAGGTTTTTGCAAGGGGAGACTCTCTCCGGCCCCAGGCTGGCCCCAGCTGCCCACACTGTCTGCAGCGACATGGCTGCTGGCAGCAGACAGGTGTCCCGCCATGCCTCAGTGGCTCTGAGCCGCTGGGGAGGAAGGCTCATGTGAGCCAAAACCTCACCCACTTGGCTGGGTGAGTTAATCTCCCCAGGATGCAATTCGGTTCCAGACAGCCCCTTTGAGATCTCCTGCGTCCGACTCGTCTGTCTGCGCAGGGTCCCTCTGCCATCACCGCCCCCGTCCTGAGCAGGTGTGTGTCAGGCGGGGAGCTGAGAGCGTAACTTGCACTGTCATTTACTTGCACTGTCACTCTGCCACGGCAGAGTGTAGCTGTTCTGACCTGGGGGGGCGTTTCCCGGGTGTAAACACCTGCATGACATGGTGGGGGATGGAGAACAGGGCCCTAGTGAGGCCCAGAATGGTTTAGGTGTGGGTGGCAGCACTGGGAATCGAACCCAGAGCTCCAGGAATGGGGGTGGAAGCCTCCACCACAGCCAGGTTCCTTTCTGGGCTGCCACCCCATCTCTGACCCCTCTCCTTGCTCCTAAGGGCTGAACTAGGCAATTTGCCTGCAGAACCCTGGAGCTTCCTGTTTGCGGCATTATAAAACCTCAGCACTCGCTGCCTGTCGGCACTTGGGAAAATCGCCTGCAGCCTGGACGCAGCCCGCCGGGTCTGGGCACACGGGGTGAGTGCTTGCTTAGCTCTGTGCCGCGGGCCCGGAGCCATCTCTTCTCAGGGGCGTGGGGGGCTTTCCAGCCGGGAACAGCCGAGCCCATGGGGCAGATGTCGGTGTCTTCCAGCCTGCACTTTGCGGGCAGCTTCTGTCCAGCTGCTCTGGCATTGTCATTATCTCAGACAGGCACAAGTTGCTGCGGTTAGACTGGTTTAGATCTCAAAGCTTGTTAAGCCGCTCAGGGCATTGCTGAAAGTGGCCTGATCAAAGGAGGGTGTCTATCAGAATCCAGGTGAGGCGGTGCCACCCACCTTAAGTGCTGGCTCTGGGCTGGCACTCCTAGATCATTTGCTTTTTCCCCCCGGCCCCTTGGGCTTGCTCTGATAGTCTGCCCACAAATCGCCCCATGGCGGCAGCACCTGCTCCCAGACCAGCCGTGTCCCAGGTCAGGATTTGCCTCTCCCGGTGGCTGCATTTGGGGTAGGAGCTTTCGATAGGCTATGGGTCAGCCTGCAAGTTGTTGGAACGGTCTCGGGGTTTGTCCATGGTGTGGCAAGCCTGTTCGGTTTGATGCTGGCAGCTCAATTCCTGGCACCGCGTCTTCTCTTCTCTAAAGGGCAACCCTTATTCGTCGCTGCAGTAAAACAAGCCTTGAGCTGCCTCTGCACAGGTGAGGTTTTTGGTATGACTGAGGTATGAATGTAAAGTGGTGCGGTTATACTGGTGTCACTCCCGTGTAGACACACGTATTCCGCATCAGAGCAGCCACTTTTCAGGGTAGTTGAGGTTGCCTGGGGAGGAGCTGGCACTAACCAGAAGAAGCCCCTCGGATACCTCAGTGCCCCCTTGGCGGCTTACCCCAGTGTAATGCAGTTGGTGGAACGGGTCACACTTCCCTTTGTGGACCAGGCTTGAGATTTTCCCCTGCACCAGGGATTTTGTTCTGGTTCTGTTCTGAAGTCAATGTTTTTGGCAGCTAGGGGCTTGGGCTGTGTTTAACCCAGCCTGGTTGGATCGGCGTACAACCATACTGCTCTGCCAACTAGCTCCGATACGTGTCTGGTGCCAGTGACCGAGCCAGGGCACCCCCACGCCCTGAGCTGTCCGTCCCCCAATAGTTATGACCACTCAGCCTGCTTCGAGCCCTGGCAGGAGGGCTCCTGTGTTTGCAAAACTGGATTGCTCTGTGGCTTGAAACTCTGCAGCATCGGAGCTGCTGTCTGCCTTGGGCTAAAAGCCCCGTTTCTGCACGTTTAGCTCTGTGAGCAACTGTACATGCTGACACGCAGTCACCTGCTCTGGCCACTAGACTCCACTGCCCTCCCAGAGCTGGGGGGGAGAGAGCCCAGGAGTCCTGGCTCCCAGCTCCCTGCTCTGAGCCACTAGCCCCCACGCCCCTTCCAGAGCTGGGAATAGAACCCAGGAGTCCTGGCTCCCATCAGCCCCTGGGTAACCAATAGCTCCCGCTCCCCTCCCAGAGCTGGGGAGAGAATCCGTGAATCTGAGGTTGTGCTGTTGCGCGATCACATTGTTCCTGTCGCCAGCCTAAAGCGGGGGAGATGCCGAGCTCAGGCACTTGCTGCTACCCGTGTGGGGCCCGTCTCCTGATTGCAGCACAGTGACCTGCACCACTCAGACGGGGGTTTTCACCGAGGGCCCACTCCTGTAGGCATTGCTGGCCAAGCCCCCGGATCAGGGCCCGCACCCGGAGAGAGTGCTTTATAAATAACGGTTGTTTTTTCCTACCTGCCCCAACGGCATGGCCTTGCTGTTTCATCACGGAAAGGAAGTGACATTGGGCAACTGGCTCCTCAGTGAAGAGTCGTTAGCCTCCAATGGCCATTCGCTGGCTGTGCAAAAGGCACTGGGGGCCTCAGCCCAGCTCCCAAGAGGGCAGGCGCCCATCTACCCACTGGTGCCACCTGGGCCCCTGGGGGCTAGGTGGAGCAGAGAGGCCAAGGACTGAGGTCTTGTCTGCTCTGGGGGTCCCAGCTACCCCCGTGCAAACGCCGCTGTACGCTGTGATTTGCTTTCCAAGCAGCGTTCAGCCGGACCAGTGCAAACAATGGTGTAGCCTGTCTAGGCTAGGGGTGTGCAGCGGGGCAGGAGCTGGGATCGGGGCACATCGCCAGTGCAACCAATGCCTGGGTGGTTGGTGGGGCTTGGATCCCATCTCATCCTGGAGGGGGTGCAGCCGGCAGGGCCCCGGGGACAGTGCTTGGGGGAAGCCGTCCTGGTAGTACCTAGGCAGCAGATTCACTTTATCCAGCACCAAATTCACGCATGCTAATTCCTGCAGATTAAAATTAAAAACAAACCTGTGAGTGATTCCAGCTGCTCCGAGCCCCGTCTCCACCCGCTTCCCTGCAGTTTGGGGGCCTGAGGCGTCCCCAAGACCAGGGGGCTGCTAGCGGGGGTGGGGGTGGAGGTTGGTTTAAAACCAGGAACATTCTCAAGGGCAGGGTTTTTTTCGGGGAGGGGTTAAGGACAGGGATGGGGGATGAACCCTAATAATTCATGGCCGTTAAGCCGGGGGCTGGGCTGCATGCTCCCCTGCAATGAGACTGGTGGGAAACATCAATTTTCCCTCCCAGTGTGGATGAGGCCAGGGCCTGCCTAGCATGGTATCCCGTCTGCGACAGTGCCCAGCACTATCTCACTCAGAGAAAGGTGTAAAACTTCTTGTAGCTCTGGAGCAGCCTGTCCGCAGGGAAAGGTCGTCCCCCCCCCAGCACCTCTCAGTCAGTATAGATCCTGGCCACACTTCCTGAGTCCTTCCCAGCGGGACGCCAGGTGGTCCCGTGAGTACAAATTTTCAATTCTTTTTTAAAAATCCTGCTAAGCTCCTGGCCTCACAGAGATCAAATGTCGGTGAGTTCCACAGGCCAATCCGGATCTGTGTTTTCATAAAACTCTGTGGTTACAGTGCCATTCCTGCAGAGTAGCAGGAAGTGACTAGCCTTTGTATTTTATTGTTTGTTTACAGGATACAGAGCCTGGTGCAGAATGAATGACACCGAGCTCTATGGTGACTATCCTGACTGGTACGGTAGCTTCACTGCGCCCAGCTTCGAGACGCCGACTCCGCTGCCTTTCCAGCTGACCCCCGTCCTGTGGGCGTCTCTGGTTCTCTACTCCCTCGTCTTCCTGCTGGGCGTGCCGGGGAACGTGGCTGTCATCTGGGTGACGGGCTTCGGGATGAAGCGCACGGTGAACACCGTCTGGTTCCTCAACCTGGCGGTGGCCGACCTCCTCTGCTGCCTGGCGCTGCCCTTCCTGGCCGTGCCCGTGGCCCGCGACAACCACTGGGAGCTGGGTGACTTCGCCTGCAAGCTGCTCCCATCCCTCGCCATCCTGAACATGTTTGCCAGTGTCCTGCTCCTGACGGCCATCAGCCTGGACCGCTGCGCCCTGGTGACCAGGCCCATCTGGTGCCAGAACCACCGCACGACCCGGCTGGCCTGGGGCCTGAGCGGGGCAGCCTGGCTCCTGGCTTTGCTCATGACCCTCCCAACCTTCATCTTCCGGACGACGCACCGCAAGGCGTTCTCAGACAAAGTGATGTGTGTCTTGGAGTACGCTCAAGTGTCCGGTTACCAGACCGCCGTCGAGCTGTCCGTCGCTACCTTCCGCTTCGCCGCCGGCTTCCTGGTCCCCTTCGTGGTGATCGCCACCTGCTACGGCCTGGTCCTGGCCCGTGTCCACAGGAGCCGTTTCACCCGCTCACGCAAGACCATTAAGGTCATTCTTGTGGTGATCATCGGCTTCTTCGTGTGCTGGCTCCCCTACCACGTGGTGGGGCTGATCTTGGCCGCCCACAAGCCCAGCACGAGCCTGTTCAAAGGCGCCGTTGAGTCCGACCCCCTGATTGTGGGCCTGGCCTACGTCAACAGCTGCCTCAACCCCGTCATCTACGTCATCATGGGCCAGGACTTCAAAGACCGGTTCCAGCGCTCGCTGAAGTCCATCCTCCGCAACGTGCTGAGCGAGGATTCGCTCCACTCCGCGGCTGACAGCAGGAGGAAGACCAGATCCACGCTGGAGACCAAGTCCACGATGGAGGACCGGAGCACCGGGGTGTGAGCTGGGGAACGGGCCCGCAGCAGCCCCACCGCAGGCCAGGCTTGTGACATGGCAGGCGACAGCTGCCTCACCTTTGCTCGCTGTCGTTACCCTGGGGGGGTCCGTGTAGGGCACACAGCCGTGCGGCCACCGCCCCTCACGTGCCCCAGGCCCCTGCAGGCTGTGGGGCGGGGCAGACGGTGATTTAATGCACAGTGCCACCTTTATATTTGCATATCTGAATATTCGTGCCCTCATTCTCCTATTTCCCCATCATCCAACCCTTTGGAGCCTCACACCCCTTCCAGCTCCTGCCTTGATTCCCCCCAATCTCCAGTGCCCCATGTCCCCCTGCCCCAAATTCCTTCTCCATCCCTTCCCCCCAGTCTGGCGCCACCCCCAGCAATCCCTCTGCCAGAGAGACGTGACTGGAACAACACCTGGAATCGCTCTACAACCAGATCTCCATGGCTACAGGCCACATGCTGGGTGGGTCTCCTCTCTGGCTAGGGTCCTCTCTGTGGTTGGAGACCTCCATGCCGTGGGGTCTCCTCTATGGCTGGGGTCCTCAGAGAGAGATCCTGCCTCCAGGAGGCTAACTATAGAGACGTGGCGCATGGAGCCTCACCCTCAGCTCTGCAGCTGTCCCAGGCAGGAGCCCTCAGCCTGGGCCCTGCTCTCCCAAGCTATGGGGGTAAAGGCTCTGCCGGGCAGCGGTAGTAGCCTGTTACCCTCTTATACAAATCAGCCATGAGAGGGCGACAGAGCCCCCCCGGCCCCAGTGCAGGGCTTACAGAGACCCAGGGCCGTAGGGCGTGACTCTCCCTGCCCCTCATGCAGGCGTCGGCACCAGCCCTGGATGTGACGCACAGGTCGGAACGGGGCAGCCTCTGGGCACGCACGCTGCAGGGGTGCAACTGAGCACCTGAGAGCCAGGTGCCCATGTGCACCCATGCAAGCAGCCCCCGTGCAAGCTGCTGCAAGCAGCATCCACCGGGGGAAGATTACGGGAGAGTTTCTAGCTTCCCACCCCTGTTGCCAGAGGCTCAGAATTTTCTGTAACTTCCCCATTTTAGTGCTGAGATTTTGGGGTTGGGTTTTTGGAGCCAACCGCCCCCCCCCAGCACCCCGCAGGGGCACCGTCCTGGAAATGGTGGTGGTTTGGGTTTTGTGTCGTGGGGGAGGATGACTGGCAGGAATTCACTGCCCTCCTGCTACAGGGCCCGAACCAGCCCCGACAAGGGGGCAAGTTGTTGAGGTTACAGGTCTGAGTGCACCTCTGCCACGCCCAGGCCTGGGGCACAGCGCCCTGTGTAGCAGCCTTGCTGACCCAGAGGGTCTGAGAGAGTCCTCTGGGGCTTCCCTTTGGGAGCCTGTGCCCAGCAAGCCAAAGTATTGTTTGTTTTAACAATGGGAACAAAGCATTGTGGGGGGGGGGGGAAGGGTTTTAAAAACACAGTCTGTGACCATTTTTTTCTTACCTAAATCCACTCTGTGATGGGGATCGAGACAGGGCCGGCGTCGTCAGTTGCCCCAGCAGCTCCTGCATGTCACCCTGGCCCCCCAAACAGCCCCCCCCCAAGGAGATGCTTGTTACAAACTGCTCGAGCCCCTCTGCTTGCCGGTGTGCCCAGGCCTTGGGCTGGCCTGGCGCTATCTCCTACCAGCGCTCGGGCGTTTGCTGAGCAGTGGCTTATCTTGAACTGTCCTGCCTCCTTCCTGCTTTTTTGTGCGGCCAGACGCCGGCTGAGCTGAACCAATAGCTTCATCCCGCAACGTCCACGGACAGCGGCCATTTCTTGTCAGGGCATGGCTCCAGCTCCGCCACCCCTCGACTCTCGTCCCTCCTGAACACCGGCCTCTGGAGCAGCTGGGACTGGCCGGGCAGAGATGGGAGACTGAGGCAGAGTGAGTCCTGCCCTGATCCGTGGGCCCAGAACGTCCCAGGAGGCCTCACCGTGACGCTCCCTCCGGCCCCGTGTGATTGTGCATTGCTCCGTCAGGGCTTGGCAGCCCCGGTCCCAGCGGCTCCCCCTCGCCCCTGGGCTGAGGTCCCCCTGCCCAGCAGATCAGCAGGTGGCTCTGTGGCTTGATCCTTGGCTCTACGCCTTCCTCCATGAGACTGTACGGGGCTGCGCTGCCTGCTGGGTCGGCACCAACGTGTTCCTGGGTGTATGTCCAGGTTTGCCATAAACACAGACGTGGCTGCTGCCGGGTCTCTCCTTGACGATGAGTGTGCGGGGCCTGGGGGCGGGGGGGGGCATGAAGCCACCTGTTTATCTGCCGGGGCAGGGGGACCTCGGCCCAGGGACAAGGCACCCGAGGGGCTGAGAATGGGGCTGCCACACCCTGAAGGGAGCGTTGGGGGGGGTGTTTAGTGGTTCATGGAGCTGTCCACAAGGCTGGGCGTTTCGGGGCGCTGGTTCCGCGCACGCTGTCCGGGGTTCTCTCTTTGCCAGGGTCCCCGCCAGCAGGGCCTACGCAGACCCATGCATGCCCCTTAGGAATCCCGCCCTCCCAGCACGCGATGCTGCTCCCAGGAGACCCGAGGAACCACTCCCCTGTGCGATGAATAAATGTGCCTCTTTGTCACTGCGTTTGAGTTGGCATTGGGATGTTGGACAGCTGCTTGTGGGTTAAAAACGGAGAAGCAGAACCCTGTTCATAGCTGAGCTCAGCAGCTCTGGGCGGCTGCGGTGGGACGTAGCTAGGGACAGCTGCGTGCGGTGCCACGGGGCGGGGGCATGGCCATGAAAGCAGGTGTCCGAAAGGAGCCACAGGCTGGTTGCCTGGTGGGGTCCATGGTCCGATGAGCTGGGGGTGGCCCCAAAGGCCCCCTCTCCCTCAGTCTGTGGCCCTAAAGCGCAAACAGCTGGGAGTGAAACCTTGATGACTGCTGTTTTCACAGCGTCTCGCACCGAGCCAGGTGCTTCCTGGTGGACACAGAGCACAGCATTCCCTGGCCCCAGGACTCTGAGCCTGCGGTCAGATCCGGGCCGGTGCAGGGGGGGCCACGACCCAAGGAGCCCAGCCGCTGGGTGCTGGGGCCTGCTTTTCGATTTGCCGCAAGTGAAGGTAGCGGGGAGCGGCAGGGGCCGCGCCAGCACAAAGACCTCGCTGTTCTCAGGGACAGCACACGCTGGCCGGGAGGGTGCAAGCAGAAACATCCCCCGTGAGTCTGTGTGTTATGGTTGCACCTAAAGGCCCCAATCCTAGCCTGGGCCCCTCCTTGTTTTAGGGGCTGCAAAGGAGAGCCCCTGCCCACACCGCTAACAAATCCAGAGCCCAGCTGAAAGGTGGCTGGTTTGGTTACACACGTGACCCTGGGGCCAGCAGGATCCTATGGGGGGGAACGCAGTTTGGCAGTTGTGTCCAGGCCTCTCTCCCACCCCGCAGGGCAGTAGCAAGGCGCTGACTGCAGTTCTCGTTTCCGGTGTTTATTTGGAGGCTGGTCACAGGACAGCTGGGGAATGTTCTTGCTGCCCTAAGCAAACTGGCAGCTGATGAAGCAACTGGCCCCCGCAACCCTGCCCAGGGAGGCAGTCATCCCAGCTGTGGGGAGGGTGGGAGGAGCTGTAAAAATGTAGAAATGCCGGGGCTTATGCAAGCAGCTGCGGGCTGTTGCAGAGGTTATGGGTGGAGTTCTTAGCACACCAGCCTCTCGGGAAGTGGCCCCTGTCAAGGTTCCTTCCCCACTCTGAACTCTAGGGTACAGATGTGGGGACTTGCATGAAAACCTCCTAAGCTTACTTTCACCAGCTTAGGTTAAAACTTCCCCAGGGTACAAACTATTTTACCCTTTGCCCTTGGACTTTCGCTGCCACCACCAAACGTTTAACCTGTTACGGGGAAAGAGTTGTTTGGAAACGTCTTTCCCCCCCAAATCCTCCCAACCCTTGCACCCCACTTCCTGGGGAAGGTTTGGTAAAAATCCTCACCAATTTGCATAGGTGAACACAGACCCAAACCCTTGGATCTTAAGAACAATGAAAAAGCAATCAGGTTCTGAAAAGAAGAATTTTAATAGAAGCAAAAAGAATCACCTCTGTAAAATCAGGATGGAAAATACCTTACAGGGTAATCAGATTCAAAACACAGAGAATTCCTCTAGGCAAAACCATAAGTTACAAAAAGACACACAGATGGAATATCCATTCCATTCAGCACAGCTTATTTCCTCAGCCATTTAAAGAAATCAGAATCTCTCGCATCTCAAGCTAGATTACTTACTAAGTTCTAAGACTCCATTCCTGTTCTGTCTCCGGCAAAAGCATCACACAGACAGACCCAGATCCTTTGTTTCTCCCCCCCCCAGCTTTTGAAAGTATCTTGTCTCCTCATTGGTCATTGTGGTCAGGTGCCAGCGAGGTTATCCTAGCTTCTTAACCCTTTACAGGTGAAAGGGTTTTTCCTCTGGCCAGGAGGGATTTTAAAGGTGCTTACCCTTCCCTTTATATTTATGACAGCCCCCATCTCCACTCTGTCGAGGGCTATCAGTCCCTCTGCTTTGGGGCTGGAGCTGACCCCTCACTGGGCAGGGGCGGGTTGGAGGGCACATTCTCCGGGGGCAGGTTATCCCATCACCGTCTCTGCAACAGTGGGCGACAGCCTCTGTTGAAGACTGGGCTAGAGGGACCCCATGGCTGGTCCAGTCTGGCCATGCACACAATGCTGGGCGTTGTGAGTTTGCTAGGTCTCTGCGAGCACTGCTAACGCCCCCTCCTCTCTCTGGAGGACCTGGGCTCTTGGTCGGCCTGAGGCGTGAGTGGGAGCTGCCCCAGCTCCCCTGTGGGATGCTGGGAAGATCCCACTCCAGCCCCGGCTATGATGCTGCAAAGCAGCCAGGCGCTGAGAGGGGAGTCTCTCACCAGCGCATTTTGACAGGGCCCCTGGCCAGCCCTGCTCTGAGGAGCAGCCGGCAGTGACCCACACCCTGCTCCCCTGGGGGAGGGACTCCAAGGCTGGCGCTAGTTTGTTTGCTTCCCTCTGTGCCATGCGCTGGGGACTGTGCGGGGCCATGTGGTAGGCCCTGCTTCATAAACAGAATCTGAATAGAAAGGGCTGATAAAGGATTCACTGCCGGAGTCCGGCTGGCAGCTTGGCATCCTCCACGGCACCTTCTGCGGCTGTGTCTGCGACATGCATTGTTCACACGTGTGACAGCTGAGTGAGTAACCTTCTCTACACCAGCCCCGACGGCCTGTGCTCGCTTCCTCCCTGCCGGGGCTGAGGCGTTGACAGAGGAAGCCCCGGGCCGAGACTGCGTTGGCAAATACAGGGAAGAGCCCTGATGCTGGAATTTCCCATCACCCCACCCTCACCCCTGGCTCTGGCCAGAGCCCCCCGCAGCCCCTCGCACTCATGCCTCCAGCCGATTCTGCTGCCGCTGCAGAATTCCCAACTTCCCCATCTTCTGCAGCTTCACTGAGCTTCCTCCTCACGGCAGCCAGGCCTCATTGCCCAACGCTCTGGTGAGATGCAAACGCAACCGCAGAGCCCGCTTGTGTGTGTGTGTGTGTGTGTGTGTGTGTGTATGTGTGTGTGTTTGTGTGTCCTGTTAACCCTTCGGTGGCCTGGGCTGAGTTTTCCCTTTATGCACCAGGGAAGCAGAGACGACTCCTACCCAAGGAGCGCAGCAGCGGCCGGCCCACGCCTGGGTGGGGACAGCTTGGCACTGAAGCCCCAGCAGAGGAGGGTGAGCCATTGGGGAAGGCACTGGGCTGGGACTCAGGAGATCTGGCTCCAACTCACAGCTCTGCCACAGACGCCCGCTGAGCACTGGGGTGAGTAACTCCATCTCTCCGGGCCTCAGCCCCCCGCTGCCATGTGGGGAGAACGAGCCCTCTTCAGTCTGTTTGCATTGTCAGCTCTTTGGGGCAGAGCCTGTCTCTCACGCTGTGCAGCCCCCGGCACAATGGGGCTCCAGTCTCAGCTGGGCACACTGAGTGTGACTGTCTTGGTCATGGGGGGGGGTGTCACTCCCCCACAGCTGCAGGCCATGGTGACGTCAGAGCAGGACCCTGTCCCATGCCAAGGCAGCTCCCAAGGAGGTCATGGTGCCCATTTTTAAAAAAGGAAGAAGGAGGATCCTGGGAACTATAGGCCAGTCAGCCTCACCTCAGTCCCTGGAAAAATCATGGAGCAGGTCCTCAAGGAATCAATTCTGAAGCACTTAGAGGAGAGGAAAGTGATCAGGAACAGTCAGCATGGATTCACCAAGGGCAAGTCATGCCTGACTAATCTAATTGCCTTCTATGACGAGATAACTGGCTCTGTGGGTGAAGGGAAAGCAGTGGACGTGTTGTTCCTTAACTTTAGCAAAGCTTTTGACACGGTCTCCCACAGTATTCTTGCCAGCAAGTTAAAGAAGTATGGGCTGGATGAATGGACTATAAGGTGGAGAGAAAGTTGGCTACATTGTCGGGCTCAACGGGTAGTGATCAATGGCTCCATGTCTAGTTGGCAGCCGGTATCAAGTGGAGTGCCCCAAGGGTCGGTCCTGGGGCCGGTTTTCTTCAATATCTTTATAAATGATCTGGAGGAGGGTGTGGATTGCACCCTCAGCAAGTTTGCAGATGACACTAAACTGGGAGGAGAGGTAGATACGCTGGAGGGTATGGATAGGATACAGAGGGACCTAGACAAATTAGAGGATTGGGCCAAAAGAAATCTGATGAGGTTCAACAAGGACAAGTGCAGAGTCCTGCACTTAGGACGGAGGAATCCCATGCACCGCTACAGACTAGGGACCGAATGGCTAGGCAGCAGTTCTGCAGAAAAGGACCTAGGGGTTACATTGGACGAGAAGCTGGATATGAGTCAGCAGTGTGCCCTTGTTGCCAAGAAGGCCAATGGCATTTTGGGATGTATAAATAGGGGCACTGCCAGCAGATCGAGGGACGTGATCGTTCCCTTCTATTCGACATTGGTGAGGCCTCATCTGGAGTACTGTGTCCAGTTTTGGGCCCCACACTACAAGAAGGATGTGGAAAAATTGGAAAGAGTCCAGCGGAGGGCAACAAAAATGATTAGGGGACTGGAACACATGACTTATGAGGAGAGGCTGAGGGAACTGGGATTGTTTAGTCTGTGGAAGAGAAGAATGAGGGGGGATTTGATAGCTGCTTTCAACTACCTGAAAGGGGGTTCCAAAGAGGATGGCTCTAGACTGTTCTCAGTGGTAGCTGATGACAGAACAAGGAGCAATGGTCTCAAGTTGCAGTGGGGGAGGTTTAGTTTGGATATTAGGAAAACCTTTTTCACTAGGAGGGTGGTGAAGCACTGGAATGGGTTACCTAGGGAGGGGGTGGAATCTCCTTCCTCAGAGGTTTTTAAGGTCAGGCTTGATAAAGTCCTGGCTGGGATGATTTAGTTGGGGATTGGCCCTGCTTTGAGCAGGGGGTTGGACTAGATGTCCTCCTGAGGTCCCTTCCAACCCTGATATTCTATGATTCTATGGTGGCAGGAATTAGCCCTTGGAGCGCCACAGAAAGGGGGTCCCATTACTGCACCCACTGGGCCGTGGGCAGAGACTTCTGCAGCAGCGTCCCCCTGGCTGGGTTGTGGCTGTGGCATGTACAAGGGGGGGCTGTTATCCAGCAGGCAGGAGTCCCGGCTGCAACTCTGGGTCTGTCTAACCCACAGAGAAATCATGGGGCCTGGAACTGCTGAGCTGGGGGCTTGTTAGTGAAATCGGGCACTTGGCCTTGTGGGGCTCTCATGGCTCCTCGAAGCTTGGGACCAGCCTCTGGCTCAGCTGCTGGAAGCAGGACACCAGCACGGGAAGGGGCTGCGGGGCCTACAGGGGACCTCCAGATCTATGCGACGATACATCCAGGCCTGGCTGGCTCCTGCAGCGAGCACCAGGCCTCTGGGGGACGGTGCCATTTCAGTGCAGAAAAGGGAGAGAATTTTACTCAACCAGAATTTGGTTTTTAGGGCGCGTATCCTGGTGCAGAATGAATGCCACCGAGCTGTATGGTGACTATCCTGACTGGTACAGTAACTTCACTGTGCCTGACTTCGACCCGCCGACTCCGCTGCCTTTCCAGCTGACCCCCGTCCTGTGGGTGTCTCTGGTTCTCTACTCCCTCGTCTTCCTGCTGGGCGTGCCGGGGAATGCGGCTGTCATCTGGGTGACGGGCTTCGGGATGAAGCGCACGGTGAACACCGTCTGGTTCCTCAACCTGGCAGTGGCCGACCTCCTCTGCTGCCTGGCGCTGCCCTTCCTGGCCGTGCCCGTGGCCCGTGACAACCGCTGGGAGCTGGGTGACTTCGCCTGCAAGCTGCTCCCATCCCTCGCCATCCTGAACATGTTTGCCAGCGTCCTGCTCCTGACGGCCATCAGCCTGGACCGCTGCGCCCTGGTGACCAGGCCCGTCTGGTGCCAGAACCACCGCACGACCCGGCTGGCCTGGGGCCTGAGCGGGGCAGCCTGGCTCCTGGCTCTGCTCATGACCCTCCCAACCTTCATCTTCCGGACGACGCACCCCAAGGCGTTCTCAGACAAAGTGATGTGTGTCTTGGAGTATGCTCAAGTGTCCAGTTACCAGACCGCCGTCGAGCTGTCCGTCGCTACCTTCCGCTTCGCAGCCGGCTTCCTGGTCCCCTTCGTGGTGATCGCCACCTGCTACGGCCTGGTCCTGGCCCGCATCCAGGGTAGCTGTGTGGTCCAATGCCACAGGCCCACGGTCGTTGTGCTGGTAGTGATTGTCGGCTTCTTTGCCTGCTGGCTCCCCTACCACGTGGTGGGGCTGATCCTGGCCACCCACGCCCCCAGCGCCCGTCTGTACAAGCTGGCAGACGCCACCCAGCCCCTCGTCGTCAGCCTGGCCTATGTCAACAGCTGCCTCAACCCCATCATCTATGTGGGGATGGGCCAGGGCTTCCGGGGCTTGGTGCAAAGCCTCCTGGCTGATGTCCTCCAGGAGGAGGGTGCAGACCTAGAGTGTGAGGTGCAGGCTCAGTTCACGTCCACGAGCAGTGGGCAGGCCACTGAGACAATGGTTTAGGTCCATGGGGGTCCCCCAGCTCGGGCGGGACCAGGAGAGCAGGGGACTGGACTGACAAGGAGAGAAGCTCGCAGCCTGGCTGCTGTCCATCTGTGCCTTGCGGGTACCTCATCTGTGCCTTGCGTGGCCGCTTAGCCTGGCTGGTGCTGTGAGGAGCTGAGTCTCTGCAGAACCGGCTGGAGGGTGCAGTAAGATCTGCTGCCCCCCGAACATCCTGCAGCCCCTCAGCGAAGGGGCTAGCTCCGTATTACCACTGAACTGCTCCGACTGGAAGCTCTGGGGGCAGGGACCGTCTCTCTGTTCTGCATCTGTACGGTGCCACCACAATAGAGATCACCCATAAATCACAGCCTTGTCGCGATCCCTCTCCTGCCCCCTTCTTTGGCTGGCTTGTGGGAGCCTGAGCCCCGATCCCTGCCACAGCAGAGCACTAACTAAAGCCTCGCCTCGCCGGGGGAGTGTGACTCTGATTGGAAGCAAAGCCGGGGGCTCAGCAGCAGGGCGGATGAAGGGTGCCCCTGTCCCAGACCCAGCTGCCTGGGGGCAATGGGACCCCCAGAACCCTACAGCCCCCTCCCCCCAGCTCTGTGCCCTGCAGCCCTGATGGGCGGGGGGATGATGCGCAGGTCCCCTGCAGGGAGGGGTGGGAATGCCTCCCCACCAATGTAACAGGGGGAGCGTGTCCCAGCCCCCTGCTCGGAGCCCCTCAGGCCCCCACTGCAGGGGGAGCATGTACGAGCCCCACCCCCGGGAGTGGATCCCCCCCAGTGCAGCACAGCGGGGTGCACTGGCCACAGCTGGGAGGGAATCCCCCGAGCCCCCCCAGGAGCCGTTCCCAGGCCCCCTAATGCAGCGGGGGGGGGGCACTGGCCCCAGCAGGGGGGGACCCCGAGCCCCCCGGGAGCAGATCCCAGCTCCTCCAATGCAGCGGGGGGGCCACCAGCCCGAGCAGGGGGGGAATCCCGAGCCCCCCGGGAGCAGATCCAGCCCCCCAATGCAGCGGGGGGGGGCGGCACCAGCCCGAGCAGGAGGGACCCCGAGCCCCCCGGGAGCAGATCCCAGCCCCCCAATGCAGCGGGGGGGGCGGCACCGGCCCGAGCAGGGGAGACCCCGAGCCCCCCGGGAGCAGATCCCAGCTCCCCCAATGCAGCGGGGGGGCCACCGGACCGAGCAGGGGGGGATCCCGAGCCCCCCAGGAGCAGATCCCAGCCCCCCAATGCAGCGGGGGGTCACCGGCCCCAGCAGGGGGGGACCCCGAGCCCCCCCGGAGCAGATCCCAGCCCCCCAATGCAGCGGGGGGGCGGCACCGGCCCGAGCAGGGGGGACCCCGAGCCCCCCAGGAGCAGATCCCAGCCCCCCAATGCAGCGGGGGGGCGGCACCGGCCCGAGCAGGGGGGACCCCGAGCCCCCCGGGAGCAGATCCCAGCTCCCCCAATGCAGCGGGGGGGCCACCGGACCGAGCAGGGGGGGATCTCGAGCCCCCCAGGAGCAGATCCCAGCCCCCCAATGCAGCGGGGGGTCACCGGCCCCAGCAGGGGGGGACCCCGAGCCCCCCGGGAGCAGATCCAGCCCCCCAATGCAGCGGGGGGTCACCGGCCCGAGCAGGGGGGACCCCGAGCCCCCCCGGAGCAGATCCCAGCCCCCCAATGCAGCGGGGGGGCGGCACCGGCCCGAGCAGGGGGGACCCCGAGCCCCCCGGGAGCAGATCCCAGCTCCCCCAATGCAGCGGGGGGGCCACCGGACCGAGCAGGGGGGGATCTCGAGCCCCCCAGGAGCAGATCCCAGCCCCCCAATGCAGCGGGGGGTCACCGGCCCGAGCAGGGGGGACCCCGAGCCCCCCGGCGCAGATCCCAGCCCCCCAATGCAGCGGGGGGGCACCGGCCCGAGCAGGGGGGACCCCGAGCCCCCCGGGAGCAGATCCCCCGGCGCGGGGCGGGCCCGGCTGCGGGAGGCGGCGCTTCTCGGCGGCTGCGGCCTGCGAGGCCCGGGCGGGCCCGAGCGGTGAGAGCGGGGCCGGGGCCGGGGCCGGGGCGCGTGGGGGGCGCGTGGGGAATGGGAGCGTCTGCGGGAGGGATAGCAGGGGGCTCGGGGGGGCCCATAGGGGAATGGGGGGGTCTGTGGGAGGGATAGCAGGGGGTGCGGGGGGGCCCATAGGGGAATGGGGGGGGGTCTGTGGGAGGGATAGCAGGGGGTGCGGGGGGGCCCATAGGGGAATGGGGGGGGTCTGTGGGAGGGATAGCAGGGGGCTCGGGGGGGGCCTATAGGGGAATGGAGGGGGGGTCTGTGGGAGGGATAGCAGGGGGTGCGGGGGGGCCCATGGGGAATGGGGGGGGTCTGTGGGAGGGATAGCAGGGGGCTCGGGGGGCCCATAGGGGAATGGGGGGGTCTGTGGGAAGGATAGCAGGGGGCTCGGGGGGCCCATAGGGGAATGGGGGAGGTCTGTGGGAGGGATAGCAGGGGGTGCGGGGGGGCCCATGGGGAATGGGGGGGGTCTGTGGGAGGGATAGCAGGGGGCTCGGGGGGCCCATAGGGGAATGGGGGGGGTCTGTGGGAGGGATAGCAGGGGGCTCGGGGGGGGCCCATAGGGGAATGGGGGGGTCTGTGGGAAGGATAGCAGGGGGCTCGGGGGGCCCATAGGGGAATGGGGGGGTCTGTGGGAGGGATAGCAGGGAGTGCGGGGGGGCCCATGGGGAATGGGGGGGTCTGCGGGAGGGATAGCAGGGGGCTCGGGGGGGCCCATAGGGGAATGGGGGGGTCTGTGGGAGGGATAGCAGGGGGTGCGGGGGGGCCCATAGGGGAATGGGGGGGTCTGTGGGAGGGATAGCAGGGGGTGCGGGGGGGCCCATGGGGAATGGGGGGGTCTGCGGGAAGGATAGCAGGGGGCGCGGGGGGCCCATAGGGGAATGGGGGAGGTCTGTGGGAGGGATAGCAGGGGGTGCGGGGGGGCCCATAGGGGAATGGGGGGGTCTGTGGGAGGGATAGCGGGGGGTGCGGGGGGGCCCATAGGGGAATGGGGGGGTCTGTGGGAGGGATAGCAGGGGGTGCGGGGGGGCCCATAGGGGAATGGGGGGGTCTGTGGGAGGGATAGCGGGGGGTGCGGGGGGGCCCATGGGGAATGGGGGGGTCTGCGGGAGGGATAGCAGGGGGTGCGGGGGGGCCCATGGGGAATGGGGGGGTCTGTGGGAAGGATAGCAGGGGGCGCGGGGGGCCCATAGGGGAATGGGGGAGGTCTGTGGGAGGGATAGCAGGGGGTGCGGGGGGGCCCATAGGGGAATGGGGGGGGTCTGTGGGAGGGATAGCAGAGGGTTCGGGGGGGCCCATAGGGGAATGGAGGGGGGGTCTGCAGGAGGGATAGCAGGGGTGCGGGGAGCCCATAGGGGAATGGAGGGGGGGTCTGTGGGAGGGATAGCAGGGGGCGCGGGGGGGCCTTGGTGGAATGGGAGTGTCTGCGGGAGGGATAGCAGGGGGCTCGGGGGGGCCCATAGGGGAATGGGGGGGTCTGTGGGAGGGATAGCAGGGGGCGCGGGGGGCCCATAGGGGAATGGAGGTGGGTCTGTGGGAGGGATAGCAGGGGGTGCGGGGGAGCCCATAGAGGTTTGGAGGGGGGTCTGTGGGAGGGATAGCAGAGGGTTCGGGGGGGCCCATAGGGGAATGGAGGGGGGGTCTGCAGGAGGGATAGCAGAGGGTTCTGGAGGGGGGCACACGAGAGCACAGAGAGGGGACATGGGGGATGCTTTGTTGGGGCGTTAGCTCCTTATGGGTGGGAGAGGGCAGGTGCCCTCTGGTGCCAGGGGATGGATCAAGCCCAGAGAGCTGTTTGGGTTTAATCCCCCTGCCTGGCACAGGGTTCCCGGCCCGTCGCGCAGCGGGCCCGGTGCTCGTGCTCTTCCAGAACGAGTTCTTGTCCTTACACATCGCTTTCTGTCCCCCAACCCCCAGGCACTGGGGAGATCAGCCTTGAGTGGGACCCCCGAACCCATTCACCCACCACGGAGTGGCCGGTTGGGGTGAGGCCCCCGCAGAGATTCAGCTGTTTCCTGCCTGCAGCCCTGTCTGGATTTCCAACCACCTGACCCCCGTGGGTTCCCCAAATCCAGATTCCCATCCCCTGTCTCTGCCGAGAAGTGGGAGGTCTTCGTCTGGGGTGACCCAAGGGGGCAGAGATGCTATCGTCGGAGAAGGAGCGCAGGGCCAAGAGGCGAAGCAGAGACCCCTCCCCGTCCCGGGGGCAGCAGGGCGGCCACTGGGACTGGAGCTGCCCCGAGATGCGGCGCCGGCTGGAGGAGCTGTATTTCCGGGAGCAGGATTACATCCGGGCGGGCTCTGAAGACAGCCGCCAGTTCTGGGCCTTCTTCGAGCGGCTCCAGCGCTTCCAGACCCTGAAGGCTAAGGGGGAGCCGGCGGTGTGGGCTCCCCCGGCCCGGGCTGACCCCTCTGCCGCCCCTGGGCTGGCTGGCCTCCCACGGGAGTACGACCCGTGCTACCGCATCAACCTGTCGGTGCTGAGCAGGGACGTGGAGGGGCTGGCGCGGGGCAGGAGCGGGGGTCCGCGGCAGGGCCCAGGGGTGCCGGCCGAGCAGCGCTCCCAGTTCCGTGCCGCCCTGCTGCATTACCTGGACTTCGCCCAGAAGCAGAGCTTTGCCAAGCTGGCCAAGCTGCAGCGGGAGCGGGCGGCCCTGCCCATTGCTCAGTACCGCGACCGGCTGCTGCGGGCTGTGGCCCAGAACCAGGTGGTGGTGGTAGCCGGCGACACGGGCTGTGGCAAGTCCACACAGGTCCCCCAGTACCTGCTAGCGGCTGGGTACAGTCACGTGGCCTGCACCCAGCCACGTCGCATCGCCTGCATCTCGCTGGCCAAGCGGGTGGGCTTTGAGAGCCTGCACCAGTATGGGGCTGAGGTGAGTGGGGCTGAGACCAGGGGTGCCCCAGGACTCAGGCAGGGTCTGTGCCAGGCTGAGGGAATTCGGACAGGGAGGACGTGAGACCTGCTGTGCCCCCCGCTCCTCCTGGCCAGGAATCCCAGCTAAACCCGGCGGGGGTCCCAGATGCCCCGACCCCATGTGGCCTCTCGCTGTTCTCCCCTAGCCCTGCTGCGTGGGGGCAGTGGGTGAGATTGTATGCAGGGAATGGGGGCTGGGCCATGCCTTGGGGATGCAGAGAGCCCTGAGATCTAGGCTGTGCCCTCCTTCCCACCCCCCATGGGGGTCTAGGCCGTGCCCTGGGAGCAGGCAGTGCCTGGGGGTCTGGGCCGGTGATCAGGGGCCTCTCTTAGGGCAGCTCCATGCATTTCAGCACCAGCTGTCTGGGGCGAGCACCATGGTCCCTCCGTGCTGGCCCTCTGCCCTGGCTGGCAGGTGCTGGGCTCCCCTCCCACTTACTGCCCGCCCGCCCGCCCCTGCTCCTCCCCAGGTGGGATACCAGATCCGCTTCGAGAGCACCCGCTCCCCGGCCACCAAGATCGTCTTCCTGACGGAGGGGCTGCTGCTGCGGCAGGTGCAGCGCGAGCCGGCGCTGCCCGGGTACCAGGTGCTGATTGCCGACGAGGTGCACGAGCGGCATCTGCATAGCGACTTCCTTCTGGGCGTGCTGCGCCGCCTGCTGCCCGCCCGCCCCGACCTCAAGCTGGTGCTCATGTCGGCCACCATCAACATCCGCCTCTTTGCGGGGTACTTCGGGGGTGCCCCCGTGGTGCAGGTGCCCGGCCGGCTCTTCCCCATCACGGTGAGAGCATGGAGGGTGGGCGTGGATGGGAACTTGGGGAGCCCCTTGCTGTACCCCTGCCACATCCTTGGGGATCCCCCACCCGGTGCTGAGACGTGGCCACCTCTGGGGTGGGGCACGGGGGCTGTGTGTACAGGGATCCCTCACCCGGTGCTGAGATGCAGCTGTGTCTGTACGCAGGCGGATTAGAACCCAGGAGTCCTGGCTTCCCAGCCCCTCCCCCGGTTCTAACCCACTGGGCCTCACTCCCCGCCCATAGTGCGGCCAGAACCCAGGAGTCCCAGCTCCCGGTGCTGAGCCGGCTAAGCCACGCCACTGCCCTCCCTCTCCCTGCACCTCCAGCCTGCTGGGCCGGGAGGGCGGTGTCCCTGCGGTGCCGGCCCTCGGGCTGCCCAGCGTCGGGCGCTCTCTCTCCCTGCCCTGTGGCCACGGCGTCTCTGCTTGCCCAGGTCGTCTACCAGCCCATCCCCCAGGAGGAGGCTCTGGCAGCGAGCAGGAAGCCGGAGCGGCTGGACCCCCGGCCCTACCTGCGGGTGCTGCAGGCCATCGACCACAAGTACCCGCCCGAGGAGCGGGGCGACCTGCTCGTCTTCCTGAGCGGGGTGGCGGAGATCAGCGCCGTGCTGGAGGCGGCCCAGGCCTATGCCACCCACACCCAGCGCTGGGTCGTGCTGCCCCTGCACAGCACCCTCTCCATTGCCGAGCAGGACAAGGTGGGTCTGGGCGCGGGGCAGGGGCCAAGGCCTCCGCTGGACTGGGCTGTGCCCCCCGGTGGGGGAGCGTGCTGTGGGGAGCTGGCATCAGAGATGGGGCTAGGAGGGGAACGTAGCTGGGGAGTGGCTGTGGGGGCTAGGAAGGGGGGTGCGTGGGGTGGCTGGGGGGAGCGGTGCTGTGGGGTGGGCGGGGGAGCGACTGTGTTGGGCGAAGGGAAGGGGAGGGGGTGGAGAGTAGCTGTGTGTGGGGGTGCAGTGGGGACCAGCAGGGGTGGCGGGGTGTGTCAGGAGCTATGACTCCCCATCTCTTCCCCCCACCCCCAGGTGTTTGACATGCCGCCCCCAGGAGTCCGGAAATGCATCGTCTCCACCAACATCGCCGAGACCTCGGTCACCATCGATGGGGTGCGCTTTGTGCTGGACTCTGGTGAGACGCCGTCCCCTCGCTTCGGGGCTGGGAGGCGTGGGCCAGCACCAGCTGGTGGGGTGGGGGCTCCACTCTCCAGGCCGGCCCGGGACTCCCCTTTGGCTGTGGCTCTGAGCACTGCAGGATGGGGCCGGCCGGGTGCTGGGTGAGGCGTGTGGAGATTGTCCCCAGAGTGTCTGCCTGTCCTGCCCCCCAGGGAAGGTGAAGGAACTCAGCTACGACCCCCAGGCCAAGCTGCAGCGGCTGCAGGAGTTCTGGATCAGCCGGGCCAGCGCCGAGCAGCGGAAGGGGCGTGCGGGCCGGACGGGCCCCGGGGTCTGCTACCGGCTCTATGCTGAATCTGACTACGACGCCTTCGCCCCCTACCCGGTGCCGGAGATCCAGCGCGTGGCGCTCGACGCCCTGGTGCTGCAGGTAGGCAGAGCCGGGGAGGGGGGATCTCCCCCATCCCCAGGCGGGTCTGTCACTGCTGGGGGGAGCGTCCTTCGAAAGGGGGGAACCTGGGTAAATGCTCTGCTCTGTGGGGCTGAGCCCCCAGCCTGCCCAATGTGTGGCCGCGCCGAGTGCTGGCTTGTGCAGCATCCTTGGAGCCGGAACTCGCCCCCAGGTCTCCAGCATCACGGGAGGAAGCGCTGGGCCCAGCCCCTGCAGCCTCCCAGCCTCTGCGTGACGCTTCCAGGGCTGTGAGGCTGTCCCTGCTGGGGGTCCGCTCTGACTCCACCGGCTACAGGCCACGCGAGCCCTCCCCTCTCGGCTCCGCGGTCCTGCAGGGCAGCATCCTCCAACGCCCGAGCCCTCCAAGCGCCACCCTACGGCATCCAGCCCCCTTCCGCCGCTCCCCAGGGAGCAGCGCGCCCCAGCTCGCCATCACCCCCCGGCGCACAGCTCCGCTTAGCACACAGCCGGTGGAGCCGTTCAGCGTGAGAACAAGACAGGGGTTTAGCGGAGAGCGGAGGTTCGAGAAGCAGCAGGTTGAATTAATGGATGATTGGGGTCACTTATAAAATAAAACCTCGGCATGCTATGCGAGCCTGAGCTGAACGAACAGCCGGTCTGTGTCTCCCAGCAAGGACCAGCCAGAACAGCTGTGATCCTCCAGTCATAGAACGTGCCAGCTGGCTGCTTGCCCCTCGGTGAAGGATCCTGGGTGTCTCTCTGTACCCCAGTTACACCCCAAAAGTCCAAGCAGGTCACCCTGCTGTTTGTGGGTGTTCCTGCAGTCTATCGATCCATCTTTTGCTCAGAGTAAGTGGGTGTGCTTGTGACCCCCCCGATGCTCAGCCCGGGTGAGGTAAGCGTCTCTTCTCTCCTGCCTGGCAGGAGCATCTGGGGCGCCTTCTGGCCTGCTTGTCTCACACACCTTCCGAACACACTTTTCAGGGCAGATACACAGCTCCTCACATGTGACCCGCATGTCCGTTCTGCAGCGGTGATGACGTCCAGGTAAAGGGCTAATCTTCCATTTTTCCACCCCCCAGATGAAGAGCATGGGGCTGGGTGACCCCCGGACCTTCCCCTTCCTGGAGCCGCCCCCCCAGTCCAGCCTGGAGACAGCCGTGCGCTACTTGAGGGAGCAGGGGGCGCTGGACAGGGCCGAGAGCTTGACGCCCATCGGGAGCCTGCTGGCCCAGCTGCCCGTGGACGTGGTGATCGGTGAGGTGCCGCGGGGGGCTGGGGAGGCCCTGGCTGGGGGCGGGGGTAAATCGGGGGTGGGGTGGGCGCCAGGGGCATGGAGAGGGACTTTAACCCTTGAGATGGGAGTGGGAGGCGGTTCGCTGCCCCCCCTGCCCCCGTAACGCTCTCCTCCCCCCATCCCGCTGCAGGGAAGATGCTGGTTCTGGGTGCGCTCTTCGGGCTGGCTGAGCCGGTGCTCACTGTGGCGGCAGCGCTGAGCGTGCAGTCCCCATTCCTGCGCCCCACACGCACCAACCCGGACTGTGCCACGGCCCGCCGGCCCCTCGAGAGCCCCCACGGCGACCCGCTGACACTGCTCAATACCTTCAACGAGTGGGTGCAGGTGGGACTGGCAGGCCATCTGCTCTGCAGGAGGGCTTGTGGGGGCAGACCCCTTGGGTGGGGTGTGTCGGGGCGGGTTACATCCTGTGGGGGAGCTGTTGAGGGTCTGGGGGAGGAGATGCCCCGTGGCGGGAGCTGTGGGGTGTCTGGGGGAGGAGATGCCCCGTGGCGGGAGCTGTGGGGTGTCTGGGGGAGGAGATGCCCCGTGGCGGGAGCTGTGGGGGGCGCTCTGGGGGAGGAGATGCCCCGTGGCGGGAGCTGTGGGGGGCGCTCTGGGGGAGGAGATGCCCCATGGCGGGAGCTGTGGGGGGGGGTCTGGGGGAGGAGATGCCCCGTGGCGGGAGCTGGGGGGGGGGGTCTGGGGGAGGAGATGCCCCGTGGCGGGAGCTGGGGGGGGGGTCTGGGGGAGGAGATGCCCCGTGGCGGGAGCTGGGGGGGGGGTCTGGGGGAGGAGATGCCCCGTGGCGGGAGCTGTGGGGGGGGGTCTGGGGGAGGAGATGCCCCGTGGCGGGAGCTGTGGGGGGGGGTCTGGGGGAGGAGATGCCCCGTGGCGGGAGCTGTGGGGGGGGGTCTGGGGGAGGAGATGCCCCGTGGCGGGAGCTGTGGGGGGGGGTCTGGGGGAGGAGATGCCCCGTGGCGGGAGCTGTGGGGGGGGGTCTGGGGGAGGAGATGCCCCGTGGCGGGAGCTGTGGGGTGCAGCAGGATGGCTCCCTGCCCCTCCCCGAATAAGCTGAGGCTTCGGTGTGGCCGGCAGGTGAAGTCGGAGCGGGCTGGCAGCTCCCGGAAGTGGTGCCGGCGCCGGGGGCTGGAGGAGCACCGGCTCTACGAGGCGGCCAACCTGCGGCGCCAGTTCCAGGTGGGTGTGCGGCGGGAGAAGGGTCTGGGTGTCCCCCTCAGAACCCAGCACTGCCCCCACCCTAGCCCCTTCCCCACCTAACCTCCTGCCCCCACCGCCAGGAGCTGCTCCGGGACCACGGTCTGCTGGAGCCTGTGCAGGGGCCCAGGGACAGCTACGCCCGGCAGAGCCGACACCGGGAGCGCCGGGAGCTGCACCGGCTGCGGCAGCGGCATGAGGAGACGGAGGGGCGGAAGCGCAAGGTGCTGAGGCTGCAGGAAGGGGAGGCCGGCTCCTCCAGCGACGAGGGTGCCAGCAGGACCGGGCCGTCAGGCGTCGATATCCAGGTGCATGGGGGGGGGTCCCAGTGGGGAGAGTGTGGGGCAGAGGGCACCGCCCTGCTGGACTCCCCCATCCCACCCCTCACTGGGGCCAAGCCGGCACCAAGAGCTTTCCCTGTGTCACCTGCTGGCTTCCTGCCATGCCCTCCCCCCACCAGCAGGAGGGAGCCAGGACTCCTGGGTTCTGACCCTGCTCTGGGAGGGGAGTGGGGTCCAGTGGGTTAGAGCAGTGGGTGGGGGTTGGGACTGGCCGTGGCCCCCACCACTCCTGGATTCAGTTCCTGGCCCCGTCTCTGTGTCATTGGATACGTCCCCTGGGTGTAAGCCGGGGCCATGCCCCTGCGTGGCCGAGGGGCTGTGGGCACCGAGCCCGGCTGGTGGAAGGGGGCCAGGACCCCATGGCTGTGACAGTGCTGGCCCCTCCCTGCTGGGAGCCCGGGAGCGTCTGCCCGCAGGGTTTGCCGGGACGGGGGCAGTGCCCGGCTCTGCCTGCCGGAGCCCAGGCTAGGCAGTGCTGTCGCTTGCAGTGGGGTGCTCCTAGGGGCTGCCGGGGGCCGCCCTGAGCTCCTCTCAGCTCTGCCCCCCTCACACCCATCGCCCCTTCCCTCGGCAGGACGTCAAGTTCAAGCTACGGCACAACGTGGACGAGCTCCAGGCTGCGTCCGGCGCGGCCCTGTCCTCCCACCAGCTTGCCCTGCTCAAGCTGGTGCTGTGCAGGGGTCTCTACCCCCAGCTGGCCGTGCCCGATCAGTACAACAGCTGCCGCAAGGACTCTGACCAGGTGGGCCTCTCCCGACCCCCCTCCAGCTCCTGGGGCCTGTCTCAGCTCTGGGAGGGGATGGGAGTCTGGTGGTTAGAGCTGGGGGGTGGGAGCCAGGGCTCCTGGGTTCTTTCCCAGCTCTGGAAAGGGAACGGGGTTGGGTCTAGAGGTTTGGGAGTCTGCAAAGGAGGAAGCCCGTGTGCCCAGGCTGGGGTCTCCAGCACTGGTTGCAGTCACCCAGCATGGCCACTGGCCCCGGCCCTGATGCCTCATCTGGTCTCCTGGCAGATTTTTCACACCAAGAACAAGCAGGGGATTGTCCTGCACCCGACCTGCGTCTTTGCCAGCAGCCCAGAGCTGCTGCAGGCCACAGAGGAGAAGGCAGAGCCCGGGAGGAGCAGAGGTAGGGAGAGAGGGACGGGGGGTGGCCTGGCCCCAGCCCCTTGGTGCCCCGACGCGGAGAGAGCTCCCAGTCCAACCAGACCCGGCAAGGACCCTTCTCCCCGTGGCACAGGGCGACTGGGTCCCAGAGAGATGCAGGGACTAGCCTGGGGTCACGCAGGGTGTCTGTGGGGGAGCCGGGGCTGGAAGCCAGGGCCCCTGAAGCCCGGCCCCCAAGCCTGCTGTGCCCCTCCACGTGTTCTGCTGGCCCCGCTCAGAGCAGTGGGGCTGAGGGGGCTGTGGGCCCTCCCCACCCTATGGTCGCCCCAGCCCCCACGGCAGGGCTGAGCTGAGCCCCCCTCTTGTGGCTGTGCAGGTTCCCAGGAGGGGCTGAGCAGCCGGCACCAGCTCCTGGCCTTCGTCTCGCTGCTGGAGACCAACAAGCCCTACTTGGGGAACTGCCTGCGGGCGCCGGCCCTGCAGGTGGGTGCCTGGCCCTGCCCCACACCCCGGCTCCCCTACCCTCTCCCTGCCCCGCGCTTCCCGATGTCCCCCCTGCACTGTCGGTCCTCCCCTTCCGTGCCCCCTCCTACTCTCACCCTCTGTGACCCAGACCCCCCCATAGCCGACCATGGCTCTGCCCCCCAGGTATCCCCACAGCTGACCATGGCTCTGCCCCCCAGGTATCCCCACAGCTGACCATGGCTCTGCCCCCCAGGTATCCCCATAGCTGACCATGGCTCTGCCCCCCCCCCCCCCCCCCCCGACCTGACCATTGCTCTCTCCCCCAGGCTCTCCTACTGTTCTCCCGTGCCCTGGACACCAACGCTGACTGCACGCGGCTGGTGGCAGACTCCTGGCTGGAGCTGTGCGTGCCGGACAGCGCGGCGGCCCTGCGGCTGCTCTCCGCAGCCCTGCAGCTCCGCGCCGCCTGGGAGGGGCTCCTGAACCGGCAGCTGGAGGGGAGGCGGGGGGAGCCAGGGCACAGGCCGGACCCTCGGGAGGTGGCGACGCTGAGGCAGGGGCTGCTGGAGTTCCTGCAGCAGAAGGTATCTGCAGCTTCCCCAGTGCAGCCGGGCCGAGCCAGGGTCCGCCCCGGGCAGCTCAGGCCCTGCAGCCCCCCAGGGAGACCTTTCCACCGAGCTTTGCACCCCTCTGCTCCGCAGGCCGCGAGGGAACATCCTCCCCACCCTACGGATGGGGAAACTGAGGCATGGGGCAGGGCCTGCGCAGGCTCATGCCACCAGGGGGGGCATGGCTGGTAGTTCCCTGTGCAGTGCACCGGTACATTGCCTCCCCTCGCTGGGTGTGTGCTGTCTGGGACAGCTGTCACCCACACGTCAATAGGAAGGGCTGGGGGGCAGCCTGGACACTGGCCGCGATCCCCACCACCACCAATCTGCACATGGTGTGTTTGCAGGATATGAGCCCCTCCCCCAGCTGCTCCCCCTGAACTGGTGGAGATGGGGGTGCCCGTAGCAGGGCACCCCCAGGCAGCTCCCCCTGTGCTCGTGGGGGTGGGGGGGCAGGTAGCAGGGCACCCCCGGGCAGCTCCCCCTGTGCTCGTGGGGGTGGGGGGGCAGGTAGCAGGGCACCCCCGGGCAGCTCCCCCCGCGCTGGTGGGGGTGGGGGGCGCAGGTAGCCGGGCGCCCCCAGGCAGCTCCCCCCACGCTGGTGGGGGTGGGGGTGGCAGATAGCGGGGCGCCCCCCGGGCAGCTCCCCCGCGCTGGGGGGGGGGGTGTTGCCCGGTGCGTTGTGCAGACCCTGTGCCGGGGAATGCACCTCTCTCCGGGCAGGGAGGGAGCAGCCGGGCCCGTAGCCGGGTGACTCGCCCTCGTCCCCCGGGCAGCTCCCCCCCACGCTGGTGGGGGGGGTGCAGGTAGCCGGGCGGCCCCGGGCAGCTCCCCCCGCGCTGGTGGGGGTGGGGGTGCCCGAAGCGGGGCGCCCCCAGGCAGCTCTCCCCGCGCTGGTGGGGGCAGGGGTGTTGCCCGGTGCCTTGTGCAGACCCTGTGCCGGGGAATGCAGCTCTCTCCGGGCAGGGAGGGAGCAGCCGGGCCCGTAGCTGGGTGACTCGCCCTCGTCCCCCGGGCAGCTCCCCCCGCGCTGGTGGGGGTGGGGGTGGCAGATAGCGGGGCGCCCCCCGGGCAGCTCCCCCCGCGCTGGGGGGGGGGGTGTTGCCCGGTGCGTTGTGCAGACCCTGTGCCAGGGAATGCAGCTCTCTCCGGGCAGGGAGGGAGCAGCCGGGCCCGTAGCCGGGTGACTCGCCCTCGTCCCCCGGGCCTCACCCCCGGCGCCCCCTGCAGGTGCAGTACAGCCTGCGCCGGCTGACGGCGTTGGAGAAGCAGAACGGCTACGTGGGGCCCCAGACGGTGGCGGCCGCGCCGGGGCTCCCGGGGCTGTTCCAGGGGGCAGAGATGACGCCGGACGAGGAGAAGGGCGGCTACAGGGTGGCTGAGTTCCTGACCTACAACTGCCTCGCGGTGAGTGCTGGGAGCCTGGGGCTCCCCCCTGATGGGGACTAGCGGCCTCCAAGGCAGGGGCTCCATATCCCCCCACAGCTCCTCTGGCCCAGATCAGGGGGCCCCAAGGCAGCGGCTGTGGGCCCCTCAGCTTCCCTCCCCTTCCCGCCCCCCGGCTCCCCTCCCTGTTCCTGAACTGGGGCCAGCATTCCCCAGGCAGAGGTTCTGGGTCGCACCCCGCTCCCCGGATCGGGGCCGGCAGCCCCTGAGGCGAAGGCTCCGGGTCCCACCCTGCGCCCCTCCGACTTTGTCCCTTGCAGAGCGAGACCGACCTGTACAGCGACTGTCTGCGCAGCTTCTGGACCTGCCCGCACTGTGGCCTCTACATGCCCTTCACCCCCATGGAGCGCGTGAGCCACGAGAGCGGCTGTCGGCCCCAGCCCCAGGAGGGTGAGTCTCTGCTGGGGTGGCGCTGGGCGGGGACACGGCCTGGGTTCCAGGGCTGGCGTCCCCCGTCCGGTCACCGCGCAGGCCTGGGGGTTCTGGGGTGGGTCCCAGCCCAGCCGGTCTCTGCCCCAGGCGCTGCGCTGGCTGGGGGCCACCGGCCATGTCGCTCCACGGGGACGGGGCGTCCCAGCCAAGCCACCCAGGGGGGTCCTAGCTGCCAGGTCGGCTGCTCGGCCCGTCCGGTGACGCCGTTTCGTCTGCTCTTGCAGCTCCCCTGGAAGAGGCCGCTGAGAGTTCAGCCAAAGCAACTGCTCTGCAGAGACCTTATCACTGCGATGCCTGCGAGCGGGACTTCTTGTTCACGTCCACGGAGATCCTGCGGCACAGAAAGCAACACCAGTGACGGCCAGGGTTGTGTGTCTGGGCCTAGCCCTGACAGGGGCCTAGTGGTCACAGCAGGGAGCTGGGTGTCAGGACTCCTGGGTTCTCTCCCCAGCTCTGGGAGGGCCCATGGTCCTGCCCCTACAAAGCGCATGGCAGCGCGTCCTGGCCGGACTCGCGGTGCGGGGTCGGGGTGGGAGCGGAGTCCTGCAGCGTGGCTCCCTCGCTGACTCCCAGGTTAGTTCGTTACGAGTCGCGTCGGCGGGTTCGTTACGGGGCAGGCAGAGACCCCTGCCTGCGGGTCTGTCAGGACCTTGCTCCGGTGCCGGTTGGCCTGGGCCTCTCTGGTGGGGCCAGAGGCCCTGCTCCGCCTGGCGGGGACACGTGTCGGGTGTTTGTACCTGTGAATAAATGTCCCTTGGTTGAGAGCGCAGCCCGCGAATGGGGCCCGGGCCATCCAGGGGAGGCTCTCTGGTACACAGTGGGCTGGAGGGGGTGGCACAATGGCTCCTTCTGGCCCAGCATCTCTGGGTCTGATGGCCCCGATGGGGAAACTCACCAGTGCTAACAGCCGCTTTGCCCTGTGCGGCGGGGGCTGGAACCCTCGCGTGGGCGATGGGGCAGCCCATACCTGGTGCAGCTCAGCGCCCTGCAGCCCCCCCGGGACACCCCCATTCTGCGCCTGGTCTCTGCAGCAGCATCGGAATAGATCCACGCAGGGCAAGCCTGCGTCTGCCCGGCTGGGAGCGGGAGTGGCAGCGGGCGAGGGCCTGGGCGGGAGCTGGGGCTGGGTGGTGCGATGGGATGCGTGGCAGAGATGCGCAGCAGGAAGTCAGCAAGGCTTAGCCGGAGCTTGGGGGTTGGGCGCTGGGAGAGGCCGAGATGGTGCCCCGGTGACAGGCTGAGCAATGAGAGTGAGGGCGTGTGCATGCGGGTATCTCCGTGGGATAGGCGTGTTCACATGGGCAGCGTGCGTGCACACTGTCCATCTGAGATTGGAGTGTGGACGTGCCAGGAGACGGAGGTGCAGCCCAGCGAGTCGCTGGCTGGGAGGGCTGGCTTCTCTGGGCTCAGCTCTGCCAGAGATGCTGCCTGGACTTTGCGTGGCCACGGGGTGGCAGCCTCGCTCTGTGTTTGCAGGATTTGCTGGCGTGCTCCCAGCGCCTGCTCTGAGGTGTCCACGCAGGGTGGAGAGACAGGGACCTCCTGTGTTTGTCAGGCTCCTCATTAGCAATGGGTCACCTGTTATTTATTACATAGAGGCCCCATCGTGCCGGGTGCCTCCCCATCCCCGACCGCAATCAGGGCCCTGGTGTGCCAGGGGCCGCGCAGACGCAGAGCAAGAGACAGCCCCTCCCCTGAAGAGCCCACAGTCCCAACAGCCCTGCAGAATGCACCAGCCCGGAGGACACATGGCGCCCGGCGAATCCTGTCCTGTTGGCTCTGGAGGCCTGGGCTCCGGGGCTTGGGGCTACCCTGCTCTCCTCTACATCACTCCCAAGCCGGCTGCTCAGGAGCTTCTCGGGCTGGCCAGCTCCCCAGGGAGGCTGTGGTTCCTAGGAATTGGGGTCTGAGAGGCAGATCCCCTCCCGCACCTCCAGCCATGAAAACAACCCCACCAATTGGTGGGATGGCCTTGAGTCTAAGCAGCCCCCCCCCCCCCCCCCCCCCCCCACGTTTCCCTGCTCTCCCGTCAGCCCCGTCTCGCTTGCCCTGTCCATTGCGGGTTGAGAGTGTTGCATTGTATAGCACTGGGGCAGAGAGCACAGAGCGCCCCAGGGTGGGCAGGGCAAAAGGGTGTCATAAAGGACACCTCAGATCTAGGGCCACATTTCACACTGGTACCCTTGGGCACAGACCACAAGCAGGGTCTATTGGGTCAGGGAGGCTGGGAGCCAGGATTCCTGGGTTCTATCCGTACTCTGGGAGGGGAGTGGTACCTAGTGGTTTGTGGGGCGGGGCTGGGAGCCAGGACTCCTGTATTCTATGCCTGGCCCTGGGAGGGGAGTGGGGTCTTTGGATTAGAGCGGGGGGGGGGTGGGAGCCAGGACTCCTGGGTTCTATCCCCGGCTCTGGGCAGGGCATGGGGTGTAGTGGTTAGAGCAGGGGCTAGACCTTGCTCCCAAAGGTAATCGGAATTAATGTGCCCCTTTCTGTAACCCGCCCTCTGCAGCCCTGTCTCATGGCGGGTTCACACTGGAGGTTTATATCCCTCTGCTGGCTGGGGAGACTGGGGCTAGTCCTTCAGCTCCTGTGGTTGCGGCTGCTGGGTGTCCCTGTGCCTCACAGGTCTCCGGGAAGATGCCTGCCAGGGGAGGTGTGTGTTAGGGGGCAGCCGGCCCCAATGCCTCGGGGTCACAATGGGGAGATGATCTCTCACGCCCTCCATCTGTCTCCTCTCCCCAGCGCCAAATTCAGCCAAAGTTTTAGGCATTCAAGTGTTATTGAATTGCTGAAGCTGTTTGAAACAGCCTGTCCCCTCATGGGCAGCAAGAGACCCTACCATAAACAATCACGTAAACAAGGCAACCCATGTAACAAGCACACCCCACTTCAAGAAAAATGGCCCTCTTTAAATGCAGAGAATTCCCCTGGTCAGAGCCGGGTCCCAAACATCCTGGGGGCTTGTCTCTCTTCTTGTGAGTGAAGCTGCCGCATAAGAACAGAGATCAAATGAATCCGGTGATCGATCTGTAATTGTGTCACATCCTGCCCTGTGCTGGGGAATTAATTGGACTGTCGAGGTTAATGGAATGTCAGTTAATTCCTTAGCGCAGGGCTGCCGGAGCTGCCTGGTAAACGCTTATTGATTTCGACACGATTAAAGATAAACTGAGCACAGGCCGGTCCGGGTGGCGTCAATGCACAATGACACGGAGGAGGAATTGGAGGAGCAAATACTGGCTGGCGTCGGTGCCCCCGAGTGCATAAGTGGCATCTACAGGCATTTTCAAAGCGTGGTGCACAGACAGACAGTCTCTGCCCCGGAGAGCGCCCCACCAAAACCACAAGACGGAACCCATGTCTCTTCCACAGCCGAGGCCCCAGAGACTGGTGCAGCATTTTCAAATGAGCGCAGTGCCCTTTCAAGTGCCCACGTTGTCCAGAGGTCTCAGCGTGCTGCTGCTTTTGGGGGAAACAGGCCCATGGTTCAGTACCTGAAGGGGAGAGGGGCTCTTCTGACCAGCTGCCCCAAAGTGGTTGCCCTGGGTCACACAGCAGGGTAGTTGCCAAGCAGGGATTTGAAGCTGGGTCTCCTGAGATGCCACCCAGAGTTGTGTGCCCAGCCACCCCCCCATCCTGCCTCTGGGTGCGTTATAAATACAGCGACAGCTTGGGCAGCCAGCTGCCTGTCTGCGGAGACAGGATGTCAGATCCGACACGGCTCACTCCCTCCCGGTTTGCGAAGCCAGCAGCTCCTCTGGGCCAGGCGGGGTGGGTAGTTCAGTCTCTTCAAACAGACTCCCAGCCCCATGCACTGGAGGGCTGTAAAGCGGGGCTGGGCTCCTCATAACTGGGTATCTACAAATTGAGACTGGAGCCAGACGCAGGCCTCCCAGGCTGTTCTCGGACGGGTGTAAATCCGGCGTGAGGCTGCTAAAGCCGGGGGGCACGCCATGGCCATATGGACAGGAGCACCCCCCCCCGACAGCTGCCCTACCCCGCTGCAATCGTTCTGTCCCCGGGGGCAAGCGAGGGGTTCCGTGCAGACGGCCGGCCCGCGAGGGGGCAGGACAGGCAGCCATGCAGGGGTGGGTTGGTTGTCTCACAGCCAGAGGGGACATCCATGCTGTGGCTGAGCTGCGATAAATCCTTCGCCGTTGTAAAACCAGCCAGGCCCTGCTGTTTAATGTGCCGCGCGCAGCCTCACAGCCAAACTCTGCTGCGATTTACAAGGGGCGAGCGTTTGGGAACCAGGCAGCTTAGGCTGGGATGGGGAGAGCCGAGCGCAGCTCCTGAGAACGCATTTGGAACTGCTCTTTAACGAGGGATTTTTAACGATGATGTGACAGTAAAAGCCCCCAAGACGGGATGGGGGGGCGGGGGTGCCATAGCATGAGATTTACAAACCCTCTTGCGCTAAGTGTTTAAATGATGGAAGCTCTGTTCCCAGGTGGTAATTAGGGCATAAATTGTATTTATAACTCATAAGCAGAAATGTCACCAGCTTCATGAACTGAGGCTTGAGATAATAAAAGGATATTGTCGTTCATCATTGGGGCGATGGAGGGAGATCGATCAGAGTTACAGCTTAGGGAAGCTGCGTCTGCGAGTGCATCCGATGAAGTGAGCTGTAGCTCACGAAAGCTCATGCTCAAATAAATTGGTTAGTCTCTAAGGTGCCACAAGTCCTCCTTTTCTTTTTGCGTCTGCGAGTGGTGTTCTCCGCCCGATGCGTGACTCGTCCAGCGTGCGGGCACGGGGCCGAGAATGGGGATCACTGGGCTGGCGGGGGGAGAAATCCATCCGCCTCTGAGTCGGGGCGGTAGGGAGATGCTAGGCCTTGTACCTAGGCCTCGTGCTGGCCCCTCTGAATGGGGTGAATTTGGCCCCTGTTCCCGAGTTTAAGGCAGCCGGGCAGAGGCCCTGTATTCGTCACGTCCCTGCCACTCCGCTCAAGGCCCCGTCCCTCCACTCACCGCAGCAGAGCCCCCTCGCCCGCAGCTCGGCCGCGCCAAGGACCACAGGGGACACATTTACGTTACGCCTCGGAGCCCGCCACGCCCCGGAGGCCGAGCACAGACACTGTTATTGTAGGCAGAGAGTTATGGCCAATCTTTGTCGCACCGGGTGAGGGACGTGCGGGGAATGCAAAGCCGCTGGCCGGGCCAGGCAGGGGAATGAATCGCTCCTGCACGCCGGTGCATGCGGAGAGGGAAGGGCTGCTGAATTCTCTCCCAGAGCAGGGCGCTAAGCTGCAAAGAGCCCGGCATGGTGGCGAGTGTGTGTGTGTGTGTGTGTGTTGGGGGGGGATATCTGACCGGGCTGCCCCTCCATTTGAATCCCCTGCCCCGGGTGGCCCCTCTCCAGTAAGCCAGGCTTTGGAGGGCAGCAGTGTCCAGCGGTTTGAGCTGAGGTGTGTGTGGGGGGGGGCGTCTGGGTGTCAGGACTCCTGGGTTCTATGTACAGCTCGGGGGGGGGGGGGGCGAGGTGGGAGACGGGCTTCTCCTCCTCCTGGCTTTGCCGACCACGCGCCGTGAGCAAGTCCCTTGCCCTCCCTCTGCCTCGTTTTCCCCAGGTGTGACCCGGAGACGACGCTTCGCGAGGCTGCTGAGCTGGGCCCAATCCTCGCACGCATGCGCAGGCTTCATCAAAGGCAGGGTGCAGCCCGGAGGCCGGATGGGAGACTTCAGTGGGGCCTACGCCCAGGGCGTGTGTGTGTGGGGGTGTGACTGGGGCCTAGACCTGGTGTGTGGGGGGGTGGGGTGAGTGGGGCCTAGACCCAGTGCATGGGGTGGGGTGGGGGTCTGAGCAGGGCCTAGGCCCGGTGCATGGGGGGGGTCTCAGCAGGGTCTAGACCTTGGTGTGTGTGGGGTCTGAGTGGGGCTTAGGCCTGGTGGAGAGGGGCGTGGGGGGCACATGGTCCTGTGAATGTCGGGGGCATACATGTAGAACGCATGCACAAAATCAGGGCCAGGTTTCCCGCAGGTGCTGGAAATGCAGCCACGTCTCTCGGTGCCGAACAGGAGCTGGGCTCTGGGCAATATCTGGCCCAAGCTGTAGGCCCGTGCACGACAGATGCACCATGTCGCCAGCTCCTGCAGTTCTTTTCACCGGGGACGTGTGATTTTCGTTGGCGGGTGCAGCCAGGCTGCTGAGGATGTGGGAGGCTCCAGCCCTCTCGTGAATTTGAGCCCTTGGACTGGCTGCCTGTCTCCAGGGACCGCTGCAGGGTGGAGGCAATTCTCTCCCTGGCACTCCCCAGCAACCCAAGCGGGCAACTCTTGTGTTCTCCTCCCACCCTCCCGGCAGCACCTGTCTGGGAAGGGACAGGCCTGGGTGGGGAGCAGCCCCTGGAGCTTCCCCTCCCAGCCTGGGGACCCTGCTGCAGCCCCACTTCCCCTCTGGGTGGGGGTGAAGAACCCCAGGAGAAGCAGAGGTGAGCCGGAGGGGACTGAACTGATGGGGGTGGGGATTAATTGCTGGGCTGGGCAGGGCGGATGAGGGGTGAGAGCTCCTGGAGCAGGGGCCAGACTCACCTTCCCAACGAACGTGGGTGAGCGGGTCATCCTAATTGTCACCTGCATGCGCGGGAGGGGCAGGTCAGCCGCCAAAGGATGGACCAAAAAGCGCAATATACTCGATATATATTTAAAAAACTCTCATGAGACTTTGGGCCAAGCACACGATGTTTGGGGGGATTCGTGAGTTCTTCGGGTTGGCGGGCTGTGGGCATGCAAACCAGGAGAGCCCCTGCGGCTCTCGGCCTGCGCGCTACTCCTCTTAACGTGCGTGGGGTGGAGAAAGCCCCTCCCTGTGCTGTTGTGAGCCGGGCGGAACCTTGTCCCGGGCAGAATTAAAGCCTTGCTGAGCATGGGGGGTGTGGTGGGTATGGTTGCCTGGTATCCGGTTTTCGACCAGAATGCCCAGTCGAAAAGGGACCCTGGCGGTTCCGGTCGGCGGCGCAGTGGGGCGAAGGCAGGCTCCCTGCCTGCCTTGGCTCCGCACGGCTCCCGGGAGCATCAGCATGCCCGCACTCTGGCTGCTAGGCGTAGGGGCAGCCAGGGGGCTCCACGCACTGCCCCCGCCCCAAGTGCCAGCTCCTCTGCTTCCATGGGCCAGGAACCGTGGCCAACGGAAGCTGTGGGGGCGGCAGCTGCGGATGGGGCAGCACGCAGAGGCGCCTGGCCACGCCTCTGCGTGGGAGCCAGAGGGGGCACATGCCACTGCTTTTGGGAGCTGCCTGAGGTAAGCGCTGCCCGGAGCCTGCCCCCTGTCCTCCCAGTGACCCTGCCCCAGACCTGATCCCCCTCCTACTCTCCAAACCCCTCAATCCCAGCCCAGAGCAGCCTCCTGCACCCCAAATCCATCATCCCCAGCCCCACCCCAGAGTCCGCATCCCCAGCAGGAGCCCTCACCCATCCGTGCCCCAACCCCCTGCCCCAGTCCTGATCCCCTTCCCACCCTCTGAACCTCTCGGTCCCAGCCCAGAGCCCCCTCCTACACCCCAAACCCCTCATCCCTGGCTCCACCCCAGAGTCTGCACCTCCAGTTGGAGCCCTCACCCGCTCTGGCACCCCAACCCCCTGAGCCAGCCTGATGAAAATGAGTGTGTGAGTGAGGGTGGGGAGAGCGAGCGAAGGGGGGGGGGGGGGATGGAGTGAGCAAGGGGTGGGGCCTCAGAGGAGGGGCAGGGCAGGGGGCGCGGCAAGGGTGTTCGGCCGTAGAAAGTTGGCAACCCTCGTGATGGGTGTGAACTCACGTTCCATTAACACGGCCGTATGGGTACATCCCTCACAAGCCCCGACCAAAGAGAGAAGGGTTATGGGAGCCCGCTCAGGAGTTTCAGACTGGGTGGATGGAGGGGCTTTTGTTGGGTAGGGTGTGTGTGTCGGTGCGAGGGGGGAGAACAGACAGACAGAGGGCAGAGGAGAAAAGCAAGAAATCCAGGGGGTAGCCAGTGAGCACAGGGGGACCCTGGAACATGCGAGCGCCAGCTAAAAACCTGCCCCCTTTGGCCTTGGTTCCTCCTGCGTTTGGAGAAGCAGGACTTTGCCCGTTCCTTGCGTGAGCCCCGGGGGTGACTGAGGGGCTCGCTGCGGGGGAGAGCGAGGAGCCGACCGGGTCGGGGGGACGAGCCTTGCTGCCATTTCAGCCACGTTCCTGGCAATGGGTGCTGCAGAGCAGCGGGGGCACCCAGCTTCCAGCCCGAGAGCAGCGACTTGGGAAAAGTTGGGTGGACTCGGCTGGAGTTCGCAGCGTGAGTCCGCTGGCCTCTGTGTCCGCGGCTGAAATCCTCCCCACGGGACCAGCCGCAGCAGGGCCCTGACTTTTTCTAGAGCTCCTGCCTGGGGCGATAACAGACTCGCCTCCTACTGACCCACACGCTGACCCACGGGCGGCCTGATCCCGCCAGCTGAGACGGCGCCACGGGATGCTGACCTGGAGGGTGTGTTAGAGGATGACCCGGCCTACCGGGGAGCACGTTCATGCCTGGGAATATTCCTTCGTCTACGGGCTTTGCTGCTGTTCTCCCAGGGGGTCGGGGCAAACACAGGCAGGGCAGAGCCCTGGCCTGGCCTCCCGTTGCGGGGGCCTCTCTTGATTACCGATCCAACAGGCTGTTTGGGCACGAATCTCCAAGGCGATGCCATGACCAGGAGCTCCGAGCAGCTCCCCTGCTGGTCTCCCTGCCGCTGTCTTCCAAACTCCCCTCCAGGAGTCCTGGCGAAGGGTCTAGGATGCGGGCAGAGGGAGGGAGCCCTCCAGGGTCTGGTAATGGATAGAGACAGCCCTGAGTAATACGTTAGGGGGCTACAAAAGATAACGGATGGCAGCAGATATTAAGGGCATTGGCATAACTCAACCTCCTTATAGATTGTAGCTGATGGATTTAAATATGCGCCAGGATAAAGCCTGGTGAGAGAACATTGAAATGCCAAGAGAGAAATCAATCGATCAGCGACCCGAAGAAGGACGCCTGGGTTCGGCCTGCTATTTTTCAGCTCAGTCCGCGGATGAGAAGTCAGGGAAGCAAGTAAACTTCTCCTTAGCAAGTTTATAGAAAGAAGCAGCAGAGAGAGTCGGCTGTTGGCACCACACCAATCTGAGAACACGGCCTGGGCTCTCCAGCCGATGGGCTCCCAAGCTAATGCAGAGCAGCCAGGGAGGGTGAAAAATGGCAATTGGACTTGGTTGGAAATTCCCTCCACCTCCCTTTTTTTCTTTTAATTGCCCACAGAAAGTTTTGGGTTTTTTTTCATCGAAGCCCCCTCAAACTGTTGTTTTCAAACACCTCAAAACGGGGGAAGGTTTGGTGTTTGCATCCAAAAAGAGGGAAAAAAAAAAGAAAATTTCACCCCAAGTGGAAATTTTTCATGAAAATGGTTGTTTTGGTCAAACCAACAAAGAAAAAAACCATAAACTTTTCATTAAAAAGTTCAGATGAAAAATATTCCGACCAGCCCTGCCTGGGATCGCGAGGCGTTTCCTGCTGCCGCCGTCTCTCTGTGGCTGCGTGTGGCCAGAAGCGCCTGCTCTGGGGAGCCCGTGGGGTGAGGCAAGGTCGGGCGCGGGCTCGCGGCCATCAGGGCTGCTGAGCTCTGAGCCAGCTGGGAAATCTCTCTCCCACATTGTTCAGGCTTTAAAGGCCGGATTCTCAAGTGGGCTAGGAGTCCCCGCCTTGATGGGAGCGGCGGCAGGTCTTGGCCTGTTGGGAACCCCTCCCCGAAGGTTCCTGTCTTGTCGCTCAGAGACGCCCCGCATCCCAGCCGCGCTCTGGGCAAGTCACGTCGGCAAGCCACCGGGTTTTGAACGGGGGGGACGATCGTTCCCGCATTCCGGAGACGCTTTGTGCCCCAACACGAGGAAGCTACGGGGCTGCCTCAGCGGATAGCTGCTCCGGCCATGTCCAGCGGACGTGTTCTGTGCAGGGCACGTCCGGGGTTTCCAAGGCCCGACGGGTCCATCGTCCCCGTCCGGCCTGAGCGGCTGCCATCGTCCGAGGCAGAGGGGCTCGCTCCATGGCTCCCGCCGCGCCGTGTGCTGTACCAGAGCCGGCGGCCGAGCGCGGAGTTCCAGTCGTAACCGTAGGCCGTGGAGCAGGGCAGGAAGGTGGGAGGCCGATCTCCCCTCAGGCTGTCGCGGAGACCCACGGATGTGGGGAGGCCTGGAGGGGGGTCCAGGGGAGTATCTGAATACGGAGCTAGCTGCTGTTGGTTCCGGGCCCTTTTTTCTGCAGGCGGGTCACGTGTTGGGGGGTGGAATCTGCTGCCCTTAAACCCCCCCCCCGACCCCCACCCCCCGTTGCTGGCCTTTGTTTCTGTCTCCCACCTTCCTATCTCTGTTTTGCTCCTTTCTGTCTCCCCCTTTTTTCCCTCCTCTGTATTTTCCTGCCTCGCAGTGGCTCTAGGGTGACCAGATGTCCCGATTTTATAGGGACAGTCCCAATATTTGGGGCTTTGTCTTATGTAAGCCCCTATGACCGCCCACCCCCTGTTCTGATTTTTCACACTTGCTGTCTGGCCACCCTGAGTGGCTCCCCCTTTCCCATGCTGCTTGCTAGGGGGGTCAGCAGGGAAACAGCCAAGGCTCGCATTTAAAGCAGCGTTGCCCAAACTAGGGGGTGAGCTCCCCAGGGCAGGGCATGTAGGGCTGGCTGGGGTGGGGAGAGGGAGCGTGGAAGATGTAGTTGTCACCTTTAATAACCCATGGGGGGGGGGGGAAGGAGGGCCATGAGTGGTTTCATTTTCCTGAGAGGGTGGGCAAAAGTTTGGGAATGCAGTTTTAAACCGCCATTGTTATGTTTCAGAGTGAACCCCCGGTAAGCTGAATGTGCGGGGAGTTCACTGCTCTCCGAGCCATTATTTCAGGCTCTCTGCTCATCAGCAAGTCGGAAACGGAGCACGCAGCTAAACTCCCACAGGGAGGGGAGGGGGCCTAATGGATTAAAGCAAGGGGATGCTGGGAGTCAGAACTCCTGGGTTCTATCTCTGGCTCTGGGAGGGGAGTGGGTCTAGTGGTTAGAGCAGGGGGCTGGGAGCCAGGACTCCTGGGTTCTATCCCCCCAGCTTTGGGAGGGGAGTGAGGTCTAGTGGTTAGAGCAGGGGTGGTCCTGGTGGCTGGGAGTCAGGACTCCTGGGTTCAGTTCCCAGCACAGGCAGGCAAACTGGAAATAGGCAGATACCAAACATTCTAGGGTGCCCAGAACTGTCCGCTCTGGAGCGAGGGGCACGTGGACACGTGGACTGACTGATTGACCTGTCCGGGGCTCCTGAGCTGGCAGAATGCGTATTCACGATTGTGTTCTGACTTCCATCCCCTGCCCCTGAAGTACACGCCCTGGAGGGAACCTGAGCCCTCGTCCCTGTCTTCTCCGCTCCACAAGAGACCAGGCGTTGATGGCTTTCCACAAAGAATACAGGGAACAGAATGATCCCCACCCTCCAGACTGGGTCTCAGCCTGGTATGGGATGCACTGGGAGCAGGGCATGCGCTGCAGCGCTAAGGTGTTGCCATGCACAGAACCTGGGAGCGGGGTCTTGGGCAGCAAACCGGCCCAGCGTAGGCCCCAACGCCAGCAGGAGAGGAATCTTCGGGGGCGTGCGTGTGTGTGTGTGTGTGTGTGTGTGTGGCAGAAAACGCCAATTGGTTGAAACTGAAACCGCAGAAAAAGAATTTTTAAACTCTGAAAATTTTTGATTCCCCCTGACATTGTAACTTTTCTAAATGACAAATTCTGTGTTCCGGTTCCCTGGGACTTCTCACTTGGAAATTCCTACTATTCCCAGCAAAGAAACATTAAAAAACATTTAAAATTGAAACAAAACCAAATGTTTTGATTAACCCGACCTGGCATTTTTTCCAGATTTTTTTGGTTTGTGAAAATTTAAGATTTTGAATTTTTGTCTCAATTTGGGGCAGGAAAAATTCAGTATCCTGAAAATGTTCCCTGGACTGGAGAACCGTTTGCAGTCCAGTTTTTCTCCTGGCCCCGAGGACTCTGGCTTAATGCCCTTGGCATTGTTTCAAGGTGAATTCTTTTCCCTGTTTTCCTGTGTGGCTCAGTCAAGACAATTTTGAGGAGGAAAATAAATGAAGAAATCAGTTGGTAACGCTAACAACAGCGGTAGCATGGATGCTTCAGCCATGACCCAGAACATAACTGTTATTATTCCTATTATAATAGCACCTGGAGGCCCCCACTGAGATTGGGGCCCCCCACCATGCTGGGTGCCGCACGGGACACACAGTTAGAGACAGCCCCTCCCCAAAGGACTCACAGTGTAAATAGAGGAGTGGGAGAGGAGCTAGACACACAGAGAGGGGCAGTGACTTGCTAACTCTTGCATGTCAGAGGCTAGAACCCAGGTGTCCTGACTCCGAAGTCCAGGGCCTTACCCACTAGCCCATACGGCCTCTCGGGAGCAGCTGCTCCCCTCTCTGACCATGCAGCTGGCTCTCCTTGTCCCAGATCCCAGCTGAGGTGGTTTTATTCCCAGCAGCCGCAGAGCCATTTTCCCCCACCCTGTTCCACTCCGGAGCACGGAAGGTGCTGAGTTTACATTTAAATCTCCTAGATTATGACACTTGCAAAAGTAAATCCTGAAATTTCCCAGGATCATTTTAACAATTAATTTGTTTGACATTACGGGCAGCCAGCATGGGAATCTCCGCTCCTGCCTGCAATCACTTAATTAAACGGGGAGGAATTACCCCCTCGCTGTTCATTTAGATGCAAGGAGAGACATGTGGTCCCGGTCTTGCTCTGCTGTTAGTCGCAGCTCCCAGAGCAGTCCCCAGCGCAGCCCTCCTGGGTTTAAGGTAGGAGTCTCTTGCAGAGGCCGCACGGACATTTTAACCAAGCCGTCTCCAGGGAGCCGTTTGCACCATTTTCCCCACGCCCCTCCCAGAGCTGGCAGAGAACCCAGGCGTCCTGGCTGCAAGCCCCACTTTGCTCCAACCACTGGACCCCACACCTCTCTCACAGCTGGGAGAGGCATTCTGTTTCTTTGACCCTCTGCTGTACCCAGTAGGCCATGATTCTTTCCCATCTCCTGGTGCTGCTATTTCACAGACAGTTCCAGCTTTGCTAATTCCAGGGCCGCCACCTTTGACACCAAATACACTGGCCAGCCCGGGGCTCCAGGCATTCGACCATCTTGGCTGCTCCCAGCCCCTGAGAGCGTTAGATCGATGTCACTTCCTGCCTCACCAGATCCCCCAGCACCTCACTGATGCCAGGGAAGTTACCTCTGCTCCTTCAAAGGCAGCTGTGACTTCAGCCGACGGGGGAGCCGGGAATAAATAACCCCCAGGCAGCCCGGAGTGCGGGGAGCTGCCGTGCCTCTGTTAAAGTTTCACATGTAAACACAGTTGATGGATGATTTTCCATGGCAAAGGTTTGTCAACTCATATGAGACTCTGGAGCAGTTTTACGGCCGCTCGTATATTTCGAGCTGGCGAGGGCAGGAGTCTCGGCTTCCTGGTGTTCCACAGCCCCCCCTTTCCTTTCCAGGGGCTGCTGGTCTCTGCCCTGAGGTGTCATGGGCATGTCGCTCTAGCAGGATCCTCTGCAGCTGTTTGCCCCAGTGCAAGGTGGGGGCAACTCTCCAGAGCCCCGGCTTGACAGCTGGAAAAGGATCAGATTCCGAAACCTGTTGCCAGTTTACAAATAACCCCCAAGTATTGGTGAAAGTTTTACCCGAAAGTTTTCTTTTCCTAACTTTTTGATGAAAAGCCACAAGAAAAACATTGTCAGGAAGTGTTCAGCGAGAACTTTTGTTTTTGTCTAACTCCCCCCTTTTTTTGACCAGCGCTGATGGCTGCATTTCATGCCCACTTGGCGCTGCTGTGAATGACTGCAGAAGGCTGAGGACAACGGGGAATCGTGATCCATCCCCTGTTGTCCAGTCCCAGCTTCTGGGAGCCAGAGATTTAAGGACACCAAGTGCATGGGGTTCGTCCCTGACCACCTAGGCTAAGAGCCATTGATGGACCTATCCTCCATGATCTCACCTAATTCTTTTTTTAAGCCAGTTATACTTTTGGCCTTCACAACATCCCCTGGCAATGAGTTCCACAGGTTTGTCTGTGCGTTGGGTGAAGAATTACTTCCTTATGTTCGTTTTAAACCTGCTGCCTGTTAATTTCGTTGGGTGATCTCTGGTTCTTGTGTTCTGTGAAGGGGTAAATAACACTTTTTCTCCACACCGTTCCTGGTTTTATAGACTCTATCCTCTCCCCTCTTAGAAAAGAGATGACTAAAATGATCAGTCCCGGTCTTTTTAATCTCTCCTCGTATGGAAGCTGTTCCATCCCCCTTATCGTTTTTGCTGCCCTTTTCAGCACCTTTTCCAATTCTAATGTATCTTTTTTGAGATGGGGCGCCCGAATTGCACGCAGTATTCAAGGTGTGGGCATACCATGGAATTATACAATGGCATTATGATATTTTCTGTCTTTTTATATCCCTTTCCTAATGGTTCCTAACAGTCTTTTAGCTTTTTTGACTGTGGCTGCATGCTGAGTGAATGTTTTCAGAGAACTATCCATAGTGACTCCCAGATCTCTGTCTAGAGTGATCACAGCTAGTTTCGACCCCATCATGTTGCATGTATACAAAATATTGTGAGGTTCAGGAAATGATGTGAACTGGCCAAATGCAGTAGATAAGGGCGTGAGAGAGAAAGAGAAATAAATATGGAGCAAGTCACAAATGGCTGTATAGGGGCAAGAGATAAACTTTTTGTTCTGAGTCTGTACAGCACCTGGCACAATGGGGTCTGCCAGGGCTTCCAGGTATTACTGTAAATAATGAGTAATAAGAGACAGATGCTATGTAAGGTGATAGGTAAACCTCAGGGCCCTGTCATGCTGGGTCCTGCAGACACAGAGTGAGAGACACTCCTTGCTCCAAAGAGTTCATAGGCCAAACAGCCACAGGCTGGGAAGGGAAACTGAGGCACGGAGTGGGGCAGTGATTTGCCCAAGGTCACAGGAGGTCAGTGGCAGAGCTGGGAATAGAACCCAGATGTCCTGAAAATCCTTGAGGATACCTTAGTTAACATGCGGTGAGATTCTGGTAGGAAAGATGCCGCGAGAAGTGCTAATTAATAAATTCTTCCCCCAATTAGCACTTGTGCAGAACTTTTCATCTTCAAAGCCCTTTGCGAACATTACCCCATTTAATCTAGTAAAACGCCCGTAATTATGTTCAGACGCAGCCTATGAAGCCGCAGCGGATTCAGACAGAGCGAGCCAGGGCCCAGGGAGAGACAGACCACGAGGGTAAGTGGCACCAAATTGGAATATTATCCACATTTCATCACTTGGAGCCTTGCTGACAACCTGCAGTAAACATCATGACATCTAGTGAATCACAGCCAGCCAGCTGCCTCACCCATTTCACTTCTCTCCCCACCCCCCAGCCTCCTGTGCATGAAGATTTCCCTTTTGCTCCGTCTCATCCGTGGTTGCTATTTATTAGCTCTCTGGGGCTGAGCCCGGGCAGTAGGAAGCACTTAGCCCCGGAGGTGGGAGAAACAGGCTTGGCTGACGGAGCCACTCGGCTTGTTATGGGCCCAGTGCTGGCTTGATTCCTGCGGGAGAGAGGCTGGTGCGAAGCGTGGTGGGTTTTCGATGGACGTTACAAGGGCTGGCTCCCTGGTGCAGAGACACCGGCCTGGAAATGGCACTTCAGCGGCTGCAGGGAGCCCGAGGCTGCAGCTCGGCCACAATGGGGGCAAAAAGCCACCCACGAGCCGCGCTCAATGCATGATGTGTGCCCCCCTCTGTGCAAACAGAGCCCCCCAGAGGGCTCGCCCGTGCACGACAACAGCAGCAAAGCACATGCACGAGAGGCAAACAGGAGCTGAAGGTTCCCGGGCGTGACTGCTCTCCCCCGCAGGCTTAAAGCCTCCTCCCAGGACAGCACCCTGTGGCTCCGTCCGAGCTGGAGGGACCATGCAGCTCAGTGCAGGGTGCGATCCACAGGGGAGGTGAGTCTGTTACAGCCCCAGCAGGGGAGCCTGGCTCTCGAGCTCAGGCTGCAGCGACTCATCCTTTGAGCTCTGGCAGGCCCTGGTTTTATCCCTAGATGCCGTCTTGGCCAGCGCTGTCATGCTGGCAGCATTGCTGGCCACTTGGGGTGCTGGGCAGAGAGCTGCACCCTCTGAACAGACTTCACGGAGCACGGCAGGGAGAGAGAAGGCATCTCCCTCACTCCTGATTTCAGAAACCTCTCTCCCTCCCATGGCCCATGGTCCCCTGCACCACACTGTTACAGAGCGGCAGCAAGGGCCAGTGGCGAAGGCTTTGGACTCAGGATACCTGGGTTCTGTCCCTGGCTCTGTCCCTGACCTTTTGTTTGGCTTGTCTAAATGCTGTTTGGGACAGGCTCTGTGCAGCACCTGACACAACGGGGCCCCCGATCACGGTCGGGGTCTATGCAGCGCCTGGCACAACGGGGCCTGATCTCGGTCAAGGTCTGTGCAGCGCCCAATGTGATGCGGCCCCGATCCTGGTTCTACCAAAGCAGAATGGGAGCATTGTGCACTGGTATAAATGACTTCACAAGGTGGAGGGCAATGCAAAATTGTACCCAGTGTCTCCTGAAAGAAGATCCAGGTTTCTTAGTGTGTTCCCGTGCCTCAGACCCACCCAGCAGCTCCATGAACTAGCTGAGCATTCTGGGTATTAGCTTGCACATGAGCACCACCCGACCTGCAGCGCTGGGTTTTGAAAGGTCTTTGAGCAGCCCCGTGGTCACATCTCTGTATCTGGCCATACGATGGATCCGGGCAGTGCTGTTCTTAGGACACAGTAGCAGCTGGGAGCAATTGATGATCAAAATAGTTGTTTAGTTCAAGTGGAATAATTAATTTTTGAAGCTGCAGCCCAGAGTGTGGGGACGTGTCCATCACACGCAGCCCAGCGCCCGGAGGAAATGTCCGTGGTGTTTGGATAAAAAGAAAAGGGACCACTTATTAGCAAAGAGCTCCTGATTACCCAGCAGCTGTTAGCAAACTCTCTGGGTTTAATTACCTGAGCTGAGCTGTAAACACAAGGGAACAAATTCTGCTCATTTGCTCTGGTGTAAACCCAGGGTTACTCCACGGATTTGAGAATTACTCTGGATTTAGTCCGGTGGAATTGAGGGCATGCAAACACAGTGCACGCAGTGTCGTGTGAACTTCGCACCATTCACAACTGCAGGTTGTGGGCGCCTTGTGCAGTTCATTTCTCTCCATCGTTGGCAACTTTAAAATCAAGCTTGAATGTTTTTCTAAAGCTGTGCTCTAGTTCACCCAGGAATTAATGCAGGGAAGTCCTGGGCCCGTGTTATACAGGAAGGCAGATGAGATCATAACAGCCCTGTCTGGCTTTATACTCTGTGCAGCTGTAAATAATGCAAACCAGTCCCTGCAAATATTCCTTTGAACGAAATGAACATGTAGAGCGATTATCATGCCCCTCATCAGCCAGCAGCGTGTTTTACCTGCAGAAGAGGATTTGACAGCCCCAGGCAGGAATTTAAATTCACACCTGCAAGCATTTGTGCTGGAAGTGCTTGCAACTTCATCCAATCAGGGAACAGGACTAATACCATGTGACTTAACAGTCCAATCACCCACCTTAGTGCTCAGGCTGGAGCGTAAAAAGTTGGAGAAGATATAGAAGAAGTTGGAATAAGGTCGGAAGTTGGGGTCTGCTCATGGCGGGTCTGCAGGCAGCTATGGGCCGCAAAAATGGGCTCTAGTGTGAATCATGCACTCAGCTCGAGCTTCTTGTCTCTGCTTAAAGGCCCCACCAGGCTCCAAACCAACGGGGCACGGCTAGCCAGATTTGAGGGACACTACCACTGCCTTGCTCCTGCAGCGGGAGACCTGCAGCTCTAACGCCGCGGTTCCCCTCTCGGTATTAGATCTGACCAGGCCTGGAGCTGAGCTCTCAGAGCAGCGTGGGGTTCTCTTCCAAAGCCCTGGTTTGAAGGCTTCATGTTCCTGAGTTAACCAGGGATTCCTCCTGCCTCCAGGGCTGGCCCCAGGCTGCAGCCAGCCATCCCACCAGAAGGGGAAAATCTGTCCATGTGCCGTGGCGCCCTGGGGTGGGATTTACGTTCCTGGGGGTGCGTCAAGGGCAAGTAGAAAAGCACGGAGACGTCAGACGAGGGGTACGTCCACTGCCGTCGGAGCTAGGTGTGACTGCAGCATATGTCGCCAACTGCGTGCTTAGGTGCCCGTGTGTCTTTGTGGGGCTGGGCTTCGGAGTTCAAGGGCCTTGTACAGCGCGGTTTGCTCTGGGTCGGGTTCCAATGGGCTGTGTGTAACAAGAGCGTCACAGACGCTCATCCCTTAAAGCCACAGACCCCAATTACCCCCCTCCCCCTAGACACAGAGCCCCCTTTGCCTGCAAACTCCTTAAATAGCCTTGGAGAATGACACAGCCTTCAGAAAACCCCTTTGGCAACTGTCTGCCCCAAGAGGGGGTTTTAAGAGCTTTCACGCACCATTGTCTGTTCGACTAGGGGAACCCTTGGCCACAGCCCAGCACCCGGGGTAGTGCACCAGCGCAAACCCCAGTGCTGACAAGGCAAAGGAGCTGTTTGCACGGGCGGAGTATTTATTATTTGCATTACAGCAGCACGTTAAGGGGCCCTCTGAAATCAGGGACCCCCCATTACAGAATCATCAACATGTAGGACTGGAATGGACCTTGCTAGTTTCCTGTCCCGAGGCAGGGCACATATTAGCTAGCCCACCCATGACAGGTGTGTGTCTAACCTCTTCTTAAAACCCTGTGGTGCCAGTGGTCCACAGCCTCCCTAGGGAATTTGTTCCAGTGTTTAGCTACCCGGAGAGTTAGGAAATTTTTCCTAATGCCCAACCTAAACTTCCCTTGCTGCAAATTAAGTCCATTGCTTCATGGCTTGTCCTCAGTGGATAATGAGAACCGTTTATCATCCTCCTCTTCATGGCGTCCTTTTACGTACTCGAAGACTGTTATCATGTCCTCATCCCCCCAAAGTCTTCTCGTCTCCAGGCTAAACAAACCCAATTTTTTCAATCTTCCCTTGTAGGGCAAGTTTTCTCGACCGCCAGTCATCTGTGTTGCTCTTCTCTGGACTTTCTCCAGTTTGTCCACATCCTTCCCAAAGGGTGGTGCCCAGAACTGGACACAGTACTCCAGCTGAGGCCTTATCAGCGCTGAGTAAAGAAGAATTACTTCTCATCTCTTGCTTACAACACTCAGGCTAATACATCCCAGAATGATGTTCACTTTTTTTTTTTTTTTGCAACAGCGTTACCTTGTTAACTCATTTAGTTTGTGATCCACTCTGACCCCCAGACCCTTTGCTGCAGTGCTCCTTCCTTGGCCGTCATTTCCCAGATTGTATTTATGCAACTGATTATTCCAGTCCGTAGGCCGGGCCCTGCCCCAGAGAGCTCACAGACTGAAACAGATGCAGGGTGGGAGGAGACGGAAGTTGGAACTTGCCTCAGGTCCCTCAGCAGGTCTGCAGCAGAGCCAGAAATAGACCTCAGCTCGCCTGACTCCCAGGCCAACGCTCCATCCCAGGGGTGGGCAAAGTTTTTGGCCCGAGGGCCACATCTGGGTGCGAAACGATATGGAGGGCAGGGTAGGGAAGGCTGTGCCCCCAAACATCCTGGCCCCTGACTGCCCCCCTCGGAGCCCCCGACCCATCCAACTCCCCCTGCTCCTTGTTCCCTAACCGCCCCCTCCCGGGATCCCACCCCCTATCCAACCCCCCCTGCTCCCTATCCCCTGACTGTCCCCCGGCCCCTATCCCCCCCACCCTCTGACAGGCCCCCTGACAGGCCCCATCCAACCCCCCCTGTTCCCTGCCCCCAACTGCCCCAGAACCTCTGCCCCATCCAACTGTTCCCTGTCCCCTGACTGCCCCCCGGGACCTCCTACCCAACCCCTCACCACTGCGCACGCGCCGTTGCCACCCCCTTACCGTGCCGCTCATGCCATGCGGCATGGCTGCGGGGGATGGGGACAGAGGGGGAGGGGCTGGGGGCTCGCCTCCCCGGCCAGGAGCTCAGGGGCCGGGCCAGACGGTCCCGCAGGCCGCAGTTTGCCCCCCTCTGCCCTATCCACGATGCCACTCCAGTGCCTCTCACCTGATGCCTCGCCTCTCAGAGAAACGCCACCGAGGAATTTACAACCCTGTGCGCTGTAGCAAGGACCCCAGAGGTAAAACCCCCGTCTCTCGATCTCTGCCGCTTCCCATTTCCCTAATCAGCTAACTGAAGAAAAGCAATCAGAGGAAAATGCGATTGTCAGGGAAATAAATGGAGGCACCTTTCCCTGTGAATGGCTCTTTCTTTGTAATTGGAAAAGCGATGGCAGCTGCGTGTCATAAACCGAAATCATTAGCCTGTTAAGCTCAGCCAATAGCGATGGCGTGATACGCCTCCCCCGCGTCACGTCAGTCCCGTTTACCGTGCCTGAATTGCACGTGTCCTGCCCCATAGATGCAGCAAGGAGGGGTGGGGGTGGAGGTTGCAAAATGAGGCAATGACCAACTTTCAACCCATACCAAGGGGAAACGAATGTAACGCCAGCCACTCCACTTCAGGAGTTTATAGAGTGCACTCCACTCCACTCAAACTGGCTTAGTTAAGCCTAGGCAAGCCCCCGTGTGAATGGTCTGATTTCAGATTAAGGGTGGTTTATTTCATTTTTAGCTTAAACCTGTTCCAAAGAGCTTTTCTGCATGAGAAAGGTGCACCGGTGAAAAATGGCAGCTGAAGTGGTTGGCCTAGATCTCCCAGGATGCACCACGACGCACCTCTTTGGAGAGCCGCCGCACTGTTTCATGGGAGTCTCAGGCTGATGTGCATAACGAGTTTTTGGTTTTCTGGCAGGCAGAGTGTTTCGCTTCCCCGCCATTGCACATGGCAAGATTTCCATGCGCTCTGCTGGCAGGTGAGTAACCCTGGGAGCAGCCAGTTCTCCAGAAATCTGCCTGTTGTCAGAACTGGCTGTCACTATGCGCCCGAGTGCTGGGGGCCTGGTTCAAACCGAGCCCCCGCTCGCTAGTGACTGAAAGGCAAGCCCATGTGTTATGCCATTGGCCTTACAGAAGGTTCCTTGCCCCCCGTCAGGGTCAGGGCCCTGGTGGGTGTTATGGACGGAGGAAGGGGAATGGGCTGTCGTGGGACTTTGAGGAGCTGGATCAGTTCCCAGCTCTCTCAGAGACACTCTCCAGACCATAGTTCCCATCTGTGAAATGGGGAATTGATTCTTCCTGTGTCTAAATTGTGAGCGTTCAGGGTAAGGATTGTCTGTACGGCACCTGGCACAATGTACTGCCGGCTCGACGGGTGCCGCGAGGGAAATGCTGTGATCACAGAGTGGGGCAATGGCTTGTGACTTCTAGGGAAATCTTTACACCCTGCTGCCAAGAGAGATGGATAGTTCTCATGAGCAGACGATTCTTTTAAGGTCACAGATCACGATGGGGATGCAAACGAACCAAACCCCTCGCTGCTAACCTCACTCCCCGGCTGCACGTCTCAGGCAAGTTAAATTGGCTGTCTGTTGCTGGGGCGTCTCTCCATCAGGCAGACCAGAAATAATAACAGGACTCCATGTTGCAGTGAGGTGTGTTAGAGCGAAATGAGTTAGGGAAGGTTCATTGGCCCCCTGGGTGCTTTGCTAATTTTGTAGTGAAAACAATAAAGGAGAAAAAAATGTTGTTTGTTGAGGTGAAATTGGTTGTAATTGGTTTTGATTGTTGAGTTACTTAATGGAGTTGTGCTCTTCCTTTAAATATTTAGGAGTCTGTCATTAGATAAGGTCTGTGTAGCGTCAGGAGGTTTTGCATTTCAGGTAATTTCTTTACCTTAGAAAAGAAAACCTTAGAAGAGATGCTGATGTTTTATCATGTATAGTATTTTTCATCCCGTCAACTCGTCCAGGAGCATTCAGACCTGATAAACTCATTAGCATTGCACTTCTCTGATTTAATTCAGAAACCGTGAACGAACGTGTTAGACATAAACTGCACGTTTCCCTGTTCTGTGAATTATCCCGCCTTGACGATGCAGAGGTTAACGCTTGTCAGTTATACGCAGACATTCTTGATGACAGTGGGAACTGAATTAAGGATATTATTTTGACAGCTTGACAGTAAAATCTCTGGCACTGATGTTGCATCTTCATTATAAGTTTCATTCTGAAGCCCCCTGTAAAATTAAAAAACAACCCAGGGGTACAAGCCCCCCCTCCCCCGCATTCTGGAATAAGATGGATAGCTTTTATCGAGATGCCTGGACCTCAGTTTAACAGTTCCTCTGAAGAATGTTACCTCTCAGGGTGAGGTCTAGTTGTTAGAACCTGGGGCTGGAAATCAGGACTCCTGGGTTCTAGTCACAGAACCGCTGCTGATTTGCTGTGTGTGAACATGTTCAAGTCACCTTTCCTGTCTGAACCTTGCCTGTGAGATGAAGATAGTGGAACTGATCTGCCTATCAATGTTAAGGTCAGAAGGGACAATTCTGACCATCTGGTCTGACCTCCTGCCTGACACGGGCCAGATAATTCCATTCCGCGATTCCCACGTCGATCCCGTAATTATGGATTGAGCGAATGAGGAGCTTTTACAAAGATGCTTCAATTTCAGAACTTCTGGCAATGGAGAATCCACTGTGACCCTCGGTAACGTGTTCCAATGGTTACTTCCCCTCACCGTTAAAAAGCTGCCCCTTATTTCCAGTCTTAGCAGGTCTGGCTTCAACGTCCACCCATTGCATCTTGTTCTCTCTTTGTCTGGAAAACTAAAGAGCCATCTCCTGTCTTCTCACCATGTAGATACTTACAGACCATGCTCAAGTTGCTTCTTAACCCTCCCTGATAAACTAAATAGATTGAGCTTTTTCAATCTCTCACCACAAGGTAGATTTTCCAGACCACGAATTATCCTTGTAGCCTTCCTGAACCTTTTCCATTAGAGGTAAAGCTATCTCCCTGCTCCTGCTCCATATGGCCCGTCTATACACTGAAAACCTGGACTTTAAGTGCTGTTTAGTCAAGAGTTTTTTCAGCTCTTAAAATCCCATTTTCTTGCTGTGTCCCAGAGGAAATGCAGACAGTGGGGTTGGTTGAGGATTGCTGTGGCTAATGGGGTTTCTCTGGTCTGTGACAATTCCTAGACCGTTTCTGTGAAAACCTCAGTGACACGACAGAACTCCATGTAATGCTTAGAAACGCTATGAATAACAGGTGCTAAGTGATTTGTGGAAATTGTTTTTTAAAAAGAAACGGCGCAGCATGTTACAACACAACGTAGAGCTGGGAAATGAAAGCTTTTAAAATAATCCAGTTGCACAGCCCCATTTATAAAGCTCACACGCTCGTGTACCTGTCTCCGAATCCTGGCATGATAATCCATCTCACATTAGTTTATTAATAAAAAATCAATTCTGGTGAATTATTTACTGAGCACTAATTAAATATGAATGCATGTTCCCTTAGAGTAAAATATTCCCCCAATGCCTTTGGCTACGAGCCTTATGGCAAGTCACTTTAAATTCTGGATTGTGAAGGTCTCCAACGGATATTTTTTTTTAAAATATGTGAGAACCTGCTCTTGGGTAAATCAGGACACCCCACTTCCAAAACGGAGCAGAGGGAGGGTGCGGGGAGGGGGGGGCAGGCAGAGTTTTGGTGCAAACTAACGTGTGTTTATCTTCGCCTACCAAAAACCCCAAACTGAACCCTGCAACTTCTGCCAGAACCCACAGCCCTAGGGCACAAAATGAGACACTTCACAAACACGTGGAAAGGAAGATTTTGTAAAGTGGAGCTATAAGGACCCCAGCACCAAAGGGCCTAAGGAATAAGCTCCTGGGATTATGCCCCAAAAGCTGTGGGTTCACTGCTCTGCTTGGCCACAAACTCCTTTTGTGACCTTGGGCAAGTCCCTGGAGTTCCAGGCAGCACTTACCTCAGGCGGCTCCCGGAAGCAGCCAGCATATCCCTCTGGCTGGCTCCTAGGCAGAAGCGCGGCCACGGGGTCTGTGCATGCTGCCTCTGTCCGCAGGTGCTGCCCCCGCAGCTCCCGTTGGCCATGGTTCCCGGCCAATGGGAGCTGCAGAGCTGGCACTTGGGGCGGGGGCAGCATGCGGAAACCCGTGGCCACCCCCCAGCCATAGGGACATGTCACCACTTTGGGAGCCATACGGAGCCGGGTAGGGATGGGAGCCTGCCTTAGCCCTGCTGTGCCGCTGACCGGACTTTTAATGGCCCAGTCAGCGGTGCTGATTGGAGCCGCCAGAGTCCCTTTTTGACCAGGCATTCTGGTTGAAAACCAGACGCCTGGCAACACTAACTCGGCACAATGGGGCCCTGATCTCGGTCGGGGTCTGGGCAGCGCCTGGCGTGATGGGGCCCTGATCTTGGCCAGGGTCTGGGCAGCGCCTGGCGTGATGGGGCCCTGATCTCGGTCGGGGTCTGGGCAGCGCCTGGCGCGACGGGGCCCTAATCTTGGCCAGGGTCTGGGCAGCGCCTGGCGCGACGGGGCCCTGATCTCGGTCGGGGTCTGGGCAGCGCCCAGCATAGGGTCCCGAGGGTGCAGAGTCAGAGCTGGGAACAGCCCCCAGGTGTCCTGCCTCCTGCTCCATAGGGTTTCTCGCATTCCAGGGCAGCCTTCAGCACACGTCAGAGGAATTGGGTTTTGCTCCCCTACAATTGCCATTAATGCTAGTGGCTGCTGATGGATGAAGGGGTGGCAAGTCTGGGGGTGGGGATGGGCTGGAGGGTGCCGGGGGACATGCCGAGGTTATTTTTGTAGCAAAGCAGACCAACTGGTGACTGACTTCTTCAATATCTCGGATAGTGCCCCAGCTTGTTCCCGCAGGCCAGCACTTTAAATAATTATTCTACGCTACAAATAAGTCGTAAATGAGAGGAACAGAGTAGAATTTAATTATATCAATTAAATACAGTCTATTGTGGTGCTGAAAACAAGACACAGCAGTTTAGCTGCATTATTATTATTTTTAAATAACTTGGGAGTAGCCTTGATTTGCATATTTGGCCATAAACATCCTGCCTGCATTGTTCCACGCAGCGGGAGAATTCTGCTACTGGCGGTGAGGGCTCTGCCGTGCGCTCACCCGGGAGAGAGAGGCACTCAGGAATAAGAAATAGCCTCGTTCATTGCACAGAACGGCCTCGCTAGCTTCCGGCTCTCATTACCTAAGAGTCTCACACTCTGTTAATTTATTGAGCCTCATGGCACCCATCGAAGTCAGGGCCAAGCGAATAGTTCCAGAGCCCAGAGGGGGAACTGAGGCAAAGAGAGACACAAAGGCCAACCTTTTCCAAAGCACCTACGTGACTTAGGAGCCAAGATCCCATTTTCAAAAGTGGCCTTTGTGGCCTTAGGAGCCTTTGACAATTTTACCCTGAGGTCTAGAGACACACAGGGGGCTTAGACTCAGCGGTGCCGCTGTGCAAAAGGCGCTCTCCATTCTGCATCTCCTGCAGCAATGACTGGATCACCCAAAGCAGGAAGTGAGCTTTGAGGAGGCTTTGCCTAGGGCCTGCTTTGGAAACCCCAGTTGTTGTATGCAGGAGATGGAGAAGGGACATACGTTTCCAGACTGCAGTTGAGCACCCAGGCCTAAGGAAATGCACGAAAAGCCCTTGATGCTGCTCTGGGATGAATCCGCAGAGCCTGGCAGCCATTCATACTTGGCACAGTGATTCGGCCACATAATTTATTTCTTTGCAATTATCTTCTCGCTTTATACGAGAGGGACTGAGAGAGAGAAGAGGGGCTGGAGAAGGGCTGAGTCTGAAGAGGGCTCGGTAAAATAAACCGTTTCTTAAATATGGATCAGTAAGAGAACATTAAAATCAGCCACGAGCAGGGAATTTGAAGTAATCAAATTTTTATGAGCTTGAATCCCATGAATTTCAATCTGGTGCTGTTTTCAGCTCGTCTGGCTCCGACACTTTGGATTTATCCTTCTGAGGAATAGAACTAGCAATGGGTCAGTGAAAAAATGCAGTTTCTTTTCTCAAGCAGTCCTCTCTGATCCCTGTGGTGTGTTTTTCTGCAGGCCTGTTCCTCTAATGAGAGCGGCTGAAAGTCAGGGCTGGGGATTTAACTTGCTTTTAAACTAATATCAACATCTGTCCGTGGCAGCTTTAAGAAACTAAGGGCAACATAAGGAATTAATAACGATCTAGGCCTGTTCATTTAAACTAATGCTCTTTGGCAAGTGAGCCTGGATTAGACTACTACTTTAAAGAACCAGATCTCTCGCTGGTATAAATTGACAGGGCCCTGTTAATGTTGATGGAGCGGTGTCAATTTACACCAGATGGGGATCTGGCCCCATTGACTTCAATGGAGCTACTGCTGATTTGGATTTACACCAGATGGGGATTTGGCATGTGCTTGTGGAATTCACTGACATACGGGGCTGAATTCTGTGCTTAGCCACACAATGGAAACTCCGTCTGTTTTTTTATTTCATTTTTGCCAGAAGCTGGGAATTGGCCACTGTCGGAAGACAGGATACTGGCCTAGATGGACCTTTGGTCTGGCCCAGTATGGACATTCTTATGTCCCCATTGCAGGTGTGATTCCTCCAGTTTTCATCCAGACCACACCACACGATCCATTGTCTACAGCCAAGCTCTACGATACAACCGCATTTGCTCCAGCCCCTCAGACAGAGACAAACACCTACAAGATCTCTATCAAGCATTCTTACAACTACAATACCCACCTGCTGCAGTGAAGAAACAGATTGACAGAGCCAGAAGAGTACCCAGAAGTCACCTACTACAGGACAGGCCTAACAAAGAAAATAACAGAACGCCACTAGCCATCACCTTCAGCCCCCAACTAAAACCTCTCCAACGCATCATCAAGGATCTACAACCTATCCTGAAGGATGACCCATCACTCTCACAGATCTTGGGAGACAGGCCAGTCCTTGTTTACAGACAGCCCCCCAACCTGAAGCAAATACTCACCAGCAACCACACACCACACAACAAAAACACTAACCCAGGAACCTATCCTTGCAACAAAGCCCGTTGCCAACTGTGTCCACATATCTATTCAGGGGACACCATCACAGGGCCTAATCACATCAGCCACACTATCAGAGGCTCGTTCACCTGCGCATCTACCACTGTGATAGATGCCATCATGTGCCAGCAATGCCCCTCTGCCATGTACATTGGGCAAACTGGACAGTCTCTACGTAAAAGAATAAATGGACACAAATCAAACGTCAGGAATTATAACGTTCAAAACCCAGTCGGAGAACACTTCAGTCTCTGGTCACTCAGTTACAGACCTAAAAGTTGCACTTCTTCAACAAAAAATCTTCAAAAACAGACTCCAATGAGAGACTGCTGAATTGGAATTAATTTGTTAACTGGATACAATTAACTTAGGCTTGAATAGAGACTGGGCGTGGATGGGTCATTACACAAAGTAAAACTATTTCCCCATGTTTATTTTCCCCCGCTACTGTTCCTCACACGTTCTTGTCAACTGCTGGAAATGGCCCACCTTGATTATCACTACAAAAGGTTTTTTTTCTCTCCTGCTGGTAATAGCTCACCTTACCTGATCACTCTCGTTACAGTGTGTATGGTAACACCCATTGTTTCATGTTCTCTGTGTATATAAATCTCCCCACTGTATTTTCCACTGAGTGCATCCGATGAAGTGAGCTGTAGCTCACGAAAGCTTATGCTCAAATAAATTTGTTAGTCTCTAAGGTGCCACAAGTCCTCCTGTTCTTTTTATTATGAAGTGGATTCATTTGGGATTGGCAGTAGGTGGGAGGCCAGGTACAGAGGAGATGAAAGGCCTGGTCACCCCTTGTTGGCGCTGATTAGCAGCCTCTGCCCCACCCCCAGAGGTGGCATGGAATTGCTGCATTCGAGAGTGTTTTATTTCCAAAGAATGGCTTGCATTGATTGCAGAGCAGAGACTGGCCAGGCCTGAGCAATCAATGGAATGATTAAATATGTGCTGGGACATAGGCAAGTGTGTGTGAATGCACACGCACACCCACAAACACACACACACACCCTTCCCCCACACAGCCTGCTGGCTGGTGCTGTGATATGCTGATATGTAGCAACGGCATGAGGGTTCTGCCGAAACATGCACAATTACAGCTCCACCTGCCGGTGCGAATGCAGACACACAGAATGAACATGGGTGTGCATACATGGCTGCCCACACGAGGAGCATGCACGAGTGTGTGTGCATGCACACACACACACACCACTGGATGAGCACAGATATGCACATGCACAAAATGGTATCTGCACACAAGCATGCACAGATGTTCACACACACACACAGACTGACATGCAAAGCTACATGTGCACACACACACACGGGTGAACCTATACACCTACACACACACACACACACACACGTTCACTAGTTGCCCACATGCACCCCACGTCCCCGCCTTCCACAGAGAAGCAGAAGCCAAGCCTCAGGCGCACCCCTCGCCACTTCAATTGAAGCAACTCCCAAGACACAAATCCACCCAGATCCCTTTGCTTCAGTTTTGTACCATGCCGCATTTGCACGCACTCCGGCTGTGTGAGCTCAGAGGAAAGCCAGCTCAAGGCAAGCTGCTGCCCTAAGCAAAGCTTCAGTGCGCTGCCCCCCCCACCCACACCCCATAGGTTTAGGGCAGCAGATTTAGCCCAGCTACGGGGCTTGGACCAAGTCTGAGTGGCATAGTGACCTGGTGCACAGGGCTTCAGGGCCACTCAAACTTGGCCTGGCTGCCTCTCTGTCATGACGAAGGGGCATCAGGGCCAAATATGCTGCCCTAGGCATCTGCCCAGGGATCTGCCACCCTGGACAGCTGCCTAGTTTGCCTATAGCCAGGACCGGCTGCACTGCAGCGCTCCTGCAGCTGACGGGCTCTGGTCAAGACACTTAGAGTTATTAATTCAACCCTTTATTTGAGCCAAAAGCATAGCTTGCAGCTACGATTACTGTACAAGCAACAAATGACAGGTAGGCAGAAAAAAACAATGGCCAGTTACCGTCTCCTGGGGCGTGAGTGTAACCCTCACACCTCCTGGGTGTGGTGTTCTGTCCCATTGAGTGGCACCGAGACCACTCAGAGCAGTGGTTCTCTAACTTTTGTACTGGTGACCCCTTTCACACAGCAAGCCTCTGAGTGCGACCCCCCCTTATGAATGAAAAACACTTTTTAATGTATTTAACATCATGATAAATGCTGGAGGCAAAGCGGGGTTTGAGGTGGAGGCTGACAGATCACGACCCCACAGGTAATAACCTCACAACCCCCTGAGGGGTCCTGACCCCCAGTTTGAGAACCCCTGACTTAGAGAGACAGATTAATGTGTCTGCTCTACGGCCTTAGCTAAGGGCCATGTGGCTTTTAGCTCGTGCAGTGGAGGCTTATGCACTAAGCTCCAGAGGTCCCAGGTTCGAGGACAGCCAGGGTCTGTCAGTGTTACATGAACAGATCACAATGAATTCCTCCTACAATGCTCCAGCTACCCCCTTACAGTCTAGCACAATGCCTAGCACCGACCCAGCCAAATGATACAATCATAACGTGCCTCCAGTCGGCAATAAGCATCATGTGTCCTATATCGCTCACACAGTGTGTCTGTGCATCACTCGGTTTACACAACTGTTCCTGTCTGCTCTCCTTCCATCTTAGTCTATCGCTTTGCTGATTGGTTCATTTCCACTGAGCGTGATCTACTTCTTAGGCACTGTAGAGACTTTCCTGGTTTTCCTTAGTCGCCTTTTGGCATATGACTGTTGTACCGACAGCCGCCACGTCTCTAGGGAATATCCTCTGTGGGCAGAACATCACCTTTGTCCTGCACAGCGGCTGGAAGCATCACCAAGCGAGTCTACATAAGAACACGTCGGCAAGGCAATGGCCGTGCCCGGCAAAGCCTAGGCCAAAGCCAGCCAGCTGAGCACCAGTATTAGCCTGGCCCGTCCAGACAAAGAGACTATACCTGACCTTTGCTTACGCTGCTTCCAGCGCCAGTGCTTTCCATTTGCTAGGCCGCGTCGGCCGTGGAAAATAACCAGGAGGGCTTTTTTGGTTTTGTTTCAGCAGGTGGCAGGGCCTGGTGTTCCCTTAGGGCTGGGAAATACGCTAAGTTTCCTGTGGCATGTCCCCCGTGCAGTCGTGGGTGTGAGAGCCGCTGGTAGAGCTGTACCTGAGCTGGCTTCAATCCAATGCTTAATTTGTAATGAAAGAGGTGCCGCAGCTCAAGCAATGTTTTTACATTCACAATGGATGCAGCAAGCCCAGAGGCGCTGGGGCTCTGACCTGCCAGGCTCAGAGGCGCCAGGGCTCTGACCTGCCAGGCCCAGGGGCGCCGGGGCTCTGAGCTGCCAGGCCCAGGGGCGCCGGGACTCTGACCTGCCAGGCTCAGAGATGCCGGGGCTCTGACCTGCCAGGCCCAGAGGCGCCGGGGCTCTGACCTGCCAGGCCCAGAGGTGCCGGGGCTCTGACCTGCCAGGCCCAGGGGCGCCGGGGCTCTGACCTGCCAGGCTCAGAGATGCCGGGGCTCTGACCTGCCAGGCCCAGGGGGGCCGGGGCTCTGACCTGCCAGGCCCGCAGGCCCCGTGGCTCTGACGTGCCAGGCCCGGAGGCGCCGGGGCTCTGACCTGCCAGGCCCGGAGGCGCCGGGGCTCTGACCTGCCAGGCCCGGAGGCGCCGGGGCTCTGACCTGCCAGGCCCGGAGGCGCCGGGGCTCTGACCTGCCAGGCCCAGAGGCGCTGGGGCTCTGACCTGCCAGGCCCAGGGGTGCCGGGGCTCTGACCTGCCAGGCCCAGGGGCGCCGGGGCTCTGACCTGCCAGGCTCAGAGATGCCGGGGCTCTGACCTGCCAGGCCCAGGGGTGCCGGGGCTCTGACCTGCCAGGCCCGCAGGCACCGTGGCTCTGACTTGCCAGGCCCGGAGGCGCCGGGGCTCTGAACTGCCAGGCCCGGAGGCGCCGGGGCTCTGACCTGCCAGGCCCGGAGGCGCCGGGGCTCTGACCTGCCAGGCCCGGAGGCGCCGGGGCTCTGACCTGCCAGGCCCAGGGGTTGCCGGGGCTCTGACCTGCCAGGCCCAGGGGTGCCGGGGGCTCTGACCTGCCAGGCCCAGAGGCGCCGGGGCTCTGACCTGCCAGGCCCAGAGGCGCCGGGGCTCTGACCTGCCAGGCCCAGGGGCGCCGGGGCTCTGAACTGCCAGGCCCAGGGGCGCCGGGGCTCTGAACTGCCAGGCCCGGAGGTGCCGGGGCTCTGACCTGCCAGGCCCGGAGGTGCCGGGGCTCTGACCTGCCAGGCCCAGGGGCGCTGGGGCTAGGAACTGCCAGGCCCGGAGGTGCCGGGGCTCTGATCTGCCAGGCCCAGGGGCGCTGGGGCTAGGAACTGCCAGGCCCGGAGGTGCCGGCGCTCAGCCCTGGCAGAAATTAAGCACTGCTTCAATCTAGCTCGCTCAGATACCAGAGTGGTGAGGCCAGACCAGCCTCTGTGGCAGTGCAGGTTGTACGAGGCCATCTGGAACCTGGGTAATTAGCCCACCCTGAATCCCCTGGGTCCCAGCTAGCGCTAGCCCTGGTGTGGCTCCTTCAGCTGCATCACACCCGTCTTGGCAGTGTATAAACCCCCTTGGGGGCCTGTGACGTTCTGGTGGGGGCCCCAGGCTAATGCTGCCGCTTCGTTTCTGAGTCAGGCGTGTGGGAATCTTCAGTGACAGACGGTTTTTCCCCTGCTGGGATGGTGCATTTTTGTTCTTTATTTACTATTAGGGAGGGAGGCTGCCCATGAAAACAGGGTCATCGTTACAGGTCACTTAATCATAGAATCATAGAATCATAGAATCTCAGGGTTGGAAGGGACCTCAGGAGGACATCTAGTCCAACCCCCTGCTCAAAGCAGGACCAACCCCAACTAAATCATCCCAGCCAGGGCTTTGTCAAGCCTGACCTTAAAAACTTCTAAGGAAGGAGATTCTACCCCCTCCCTAGGTAACACATTCCAGTGTTTCACCACCCTCCTAGTGAAAAAGTTTTTCCTAATATCCAACCTAAACCTCCCCCACTGCAACTTGAGACCATTACTCCTTGTCCTGTCATCTTCTACCACTGAGAATAGTCTAGAACCATCCTCTCTGGAACCACCTCTCAGGTAGTTGAAAGCAGCTATCAAATCCCCCCTCATTCTTCTCTTCTGCAGACTAAACAACCCCAGCTCCCTCAGCCTCTCCTCATAAGTCATGTGTTCCAGTCCCCTAATCATTTTTGTTGCCCTTCGCTGGACTCTCTCCAATTTTTCCACATCCTTCTTGTAGTGTGGGGCCCAAAACTGGACACAGTACTCCAGATGAGGCCTCACCAATGTCGAATAGAGGGGAACGATCACGTCCCTCGATCTGCTGGCTATGCCCCTACTTATACATCCCAAAATGCCATTGGCCTTCTTGGCAACAAGGGCACACTGCTGACTCATATCCAGCTTCTCGTCCACTGTCACCCCTAGGTCCTTTTCCGCAGAACTGCTGCCTAGCCATTCGGTCCCTAGTCTGTAGCGGTGCATTGGATTCTTCCGTCCTAAGTGCAGGACCCTGCACTTATCCTTGTTGAACCTCATCAGATTTCTTTTGGCCCAATCCTCCAATTTGTCTAGGTCCCTCTGTATCCTATCCCTACCTGCCACCGTATCTATCACTCCTCCCAGTTTAGTATCATCCGCAAACTTGCTGAGGGTGCAATCCACACCATCCTCCAGATCATTTATGAAGATATTGAACAAAACCGGCCCCAGGACCAACCCTTGGGGCACTCCACTTGATACCGGCTGCCAACCAGACATGGAGCCATTGATCACTATCCGTTGAGCCCGACAGTCTAGCCAACTTTCTACCCACCTTATAGTGCATTCATCCAGCCCATACTTCTTTAACTTGCTGACAAGAATTCTGCCCACAGAACGGCAGGAGTGGAGCTTCAACCAGTGGGGAACGTGCACAGTAAATGCCGGAGATGCTGGCTGAGATGGCCCAAGCTGCCCGGTTCCTGTCCCTTGTAAAAGGCTTTGGGCTGGCAGGGGGAGCGTTCCAAAGGCAGAAGCAGCGGGTCCGTGCCAGAGTCAGGCACCCACCAGGCATGTCTGCCATTAGACATCCCCCTCAGCCCTGATTCCTGGAGAGCCTCAGCCAGTCTGCAGTCACCAGTGGCTTTTTTTTATCCTTGGATGATGGAAGCAGCAGCTAGGAGTTGCACAGCTGCAGGCCAGTGGCTGGGGACCAGCCGAGGGCTCAGGACACTTGGGTTCTAGTCCCAGCCTTGTCATTGACCTGCTGGGTGACCATGTGCCAACCCTTGTTCCCGCTGGGACACTGCCCCCCCCTTTTTTTGACTTGTCTGTGTGGATTGTGACCCTTCAGAGCAGGGACATGACAGGGGCCTTGCTCTCAGCTGGGGTGCCTAGGTGCTTAGAGTAGCACAAATAGATGGAATTATATGCCTGGGATGGACAGTGAGAGTGAGGGGTGAGTAGATAGATCGATAGATAGAGAGGGTGTGTGGGGGTGGCTGGTTTGATATGTATGGGGTAGATAATAGATTATGTGTATGGGGATGGATAGATGGAGGGGTGTGTGTATATGGATGGATGGATAGATAGGTGCAGATAGGGATGGAGGATAGAGGGCTGGGTATGGGTATGGATGGATGGAATGAGGGGTGGGTATGGGGATGGATAGATAGACAGGTGGGTATGGGGAGGGATGGATGGATAGATGGGTGGATATAGGGATGGATGAATAGATAGACAGAGGGGTATGGGTATAGATGGATGGATAGAGGGGTGTGTATGGGAAGGGATGGATAGGTAGGTGGGTATGGGGATGGATGGATGGATAGAGGGGTGTGTATGGGGATGGATGGATGGATAGAGGTGTGGGCATGGGCATGGAATGAGGGGTGGATATGGGGATGGATGGATAGACAGGTGGGTATGGGGAGGGATGGATGGATAGATGGGTGGATATAGGGATGGATGAATAGATAGACAGGTGGGTATGGGGATGGATGGATGGATGGGGGTGTGTATGGGGATGGATGGCTAGAGGGGTGGATACAGGGATGGATGGATAGAGGGGGTGTGTATGGGGATGGATGGATAGATAGACAGGTGGGTACGGGGAGGCATGGATGGATAGACAGGTGGGTATGGGGAGGGATTTATGGATAGATAGAGGGATGCGTATGACGGGTAGAAGGATATGGCTATGGATGGATTATGGCTCGGGCAGATGGCTAGAGGGATGAGTATGATGACGGATACATTCACTAGAGAGACACCTGACTCAGCTATTCCAGCAGCTGTCTCCTTAGGAAGAGGGTCGGAGCAAAACGTCTCTAATGCCGCGCAGTGAGCAGGGCCCCACCGCCACGCCCTCCCTGGTCCTGGCGGCTCCACCTGCCGCTCTCAGGGGAACGCTCTGGGTGACATCCATCACACCCAAGGAGCAGGCTGCTCGCGGAGGCGTGTTGGCATCAGAAGGAGTGGGCTCTGTTAGCTGCAGTAGTGGCCTTTAATTCATCAATAATGGAGCGCTCACATGGTGGGCGATTGCAGCTGCGTCCTGGTTTTTGGCGCCCGCCCCAGCTCCTGTAGCTGCTGATGTAGAGAACAGTTTCGTTTCAGACCCCGCGCCTGCTGTCTGTGCTGAGCGTTAATGGGGTTTTAAAGCAGAAGGGGCATGGGCGGGATGGGCGAGCGGAGGGAGGTCGGGGCACTTCCCTCCGCCTTGTCTCACAAGCCCAGGGACCAGAGCAGCGGAAGTGGAAGGCAGCACATTCAAAACTGATGCAGGGGAATAAGTTTTTTTCCTGCCCAGTGCACAGCTGGCTTGTGGAAATCCACGGCAGGCTCTCACGGAGGCCCTGGGCTTAGCGGGGGTTCAGAAAAGGCCTGAGCATTGATACGCTGAGGCGGAGCATCCAGGGTTATCACGAGAAAGAGTCGTCCCCCGTACCCCCCCCAATTCAGAGCATGAGTCCATCCCTAGCTATTTTGGAGGCAGGAAGGGACTTTTCCTGGGGGTGGCGTATCCCATCTTTGCAAGGTTTCATGCGGCTTCCTCCGAAGCATTGGTGTTGGTCCAGTGGGCTGGATTAAACCCCTCTGCCAGTCTGGCCATTCCAGCGTTCCTATTAAAGGGTCCTGGGGGAGCTGGCTTCTTAGGGGTGGGAGAGGGGCACAGTTCCCTCCTGAAACACTGTCACACCGGACAAAACATGGCTTCTGGCAGGGGGAATCCCAGGCCAAGTTACTTGTGCACCCGGGGCACGGCCCAAGGTCCCGCTTTGATCTGCACATACTGAGCAGTCAGCCCGATTCTTCACTAGGTCATTTGCTGGGATGGTTTAGTGGGGGATTAGGCCCTGCTTTGAGCAGGGGGTTGGACTAGATGATCTCCTGAGGTCCCTTCCAGCCCTGATATTCTATGATTACAGGGCCCCATCCAAGTACCATGGATGATGACAGGAGAGGTCGCCTTGGTGCTGACTTCTCCTGACCCCGGCGATTAGGAGGCGCAGGGGCAGCTGATTAGCGTGCTCAAAGTTCTCTGTAACCATCCCAGACGTGTCCCGTTAAAATGTGGGGGTGTCTCCCCCGCCTCTGCTAGCTGCCAGGAAGCTGAGGATAAAAGATACAAGGTTCGAGGCTCCATAAAAAGCCCAGCCAGGCTTGATGGCTTCTGTGCCGCACAGGGAGTTTATAAAAGTCTCTAATTATCATTGTCATGTTACCCCCTCTCGCAGACACGGGGTGGGACATCGACTAGTCACACAGACAGGAGCGGGCAGGAGCAGCAAAGCCGGTGTGCTGGCGCATGGTGGGGCAGAGTCATACTGGGGGGTGGGGTGGGGTTCTGCAGAGCAGAGCTGGAGAACCTCCCCATGGCAGGTTATGTACAAGCCCCTTCCGCCCTTGTCTGGGACGTCGCACTTTAGCCTCACAGCAGCCCTGGGATGGAAATATCACTGCTCCTGGTTTGCAGATGGGGAAACTGAGGCACAGAGAGGGGAAGTGATTTGGTCAAGGCCACAGTGGGACGTGGCAGAGCTGGGAACAGGAACCCAAGCGTTCTCACTCCTAATTCACCCCTGCCCTAGGCCCCATTCACCTCCCAGAGCAGGGACTCGAGCCCAGGAGACTTGACTCCCAGAGCCCCTGCTCTTGCTAATTAGACCCCACTCAGGTCCCAGAGCTGTGGCTAGAACCCGGGAGTCCTGGCTCACTGTTTACACCAGGGAGGGCAGAGTGGGTGCAAACTGCTGCCAGGTCAGCCTGGTTGTGCTTTGCACGCACTTTTCACTGGGGTGAATGGCTGCAGCGGGTCCAGGACAGCACAGAACCCAGCCCTTTGCATTCTGTGCAGGGCTTTAACTGGCCCCGGGGTCAGTTACAGCAGCCTCAGGGCTGCTCTAACTCACACTGTGGCGCCCTGGGAGTGGAGAATAGCCACAGTGCAATGCACCACACCCCCTACCTGCAGGGCTCCCCAATGGGCAGGGAGGCCCTTGTGCAAGAGAGGAGTGCAGGTGATTCTCCAGGAGGTGTACCCCCCTTTACGCTGCCGGAGCAGCACAGAGCGGGGCCTGAGCATAGCCCAGGATCAGGCCCTCAGCGAGTGTCAGTGAGCAAAAGCCACCAAAGGGGCCTCGGTCCTGAGTGTGTATCTGACGCAGACGGGACTGTGGGTGGAGCCCTGCCTCTTCCATGCTGAGCTGCTGCTCGGCTCCACGGGAGCCCTGCACAGATGCAAAGCAGCTAATCTCTCACCCGCACTCCCCCTCTATTGCACTCAGCACATCTCAGCTCTGTCACCATGACAGCCACAGACGTGCAACCCCCAGTGCCACCGCAGTCTGGGCTTGACGTTTTCTTTTGCGTCTCCATCCTCTTCCCTTCTCCTCCCCTCAGGGGGCTGCACAGGGGGGCGTTGGCGCGGCTCACAGGGCAGCTGGCACTGAGCTCCATGTCCTCGGTGAAATGCCACGCAGGCACGAGGGGCTAGGTTGTGCATGAGAATCATTCCCTGGCTGGAGCTGGGGCCAGGAGTGGGGACCCTGGCTACCCCCCACCCCATCGCCTGGCATAGCATGGTCTATACGGGCGTCTCTGTGCACTCATGTAGTTACAGGTACAGCTCCCTGGTGCTGGTCCACTGCACGGGTCTGAGACTGGGGGGAGTGTGCGTTGTGCAGATCCCCGGCCGCTGGACATGCCCTTCCCCAGCCACACTCCAAATCCCCATTCGAGTCAGTTTCGCTGTGGTCTGGGAACGGGCGTGAGCCCAGCACATATTTAGGAGGGTCTCTTCCCCACGCAGCTCGGGGGGGCTCGCCCATGGATCTGCCTCTCCTTCTGTGCAGCGTAGCCAAGCCTGGCTTTCCCTCAAGGCAGGGATTTTGCAGGAAAGGCCTGTGGGCCCAATTCTCTGCGCCTTTGCTGTCGTTTACACAAGTGCAAAAGTGAGTGTGACACACTGCCATTCTGCTCTTCACCTTGCACTCGTGTAAATGACAGCACGGGGGGCAAAGCCCTGGGGCTTGGGGCCAATGAATCTCTCAAGAGGCTGGCGGGGGGGGAGGGCTGTCCAGACCTCAGCCAGGTTCCCAGTCTCCCTCCTGTTCCTTCATTCCACTGCATTCGCTTTGGCTCCGGTTCTGCATGGCGCCCGTGGCTGCTGTCAGGTCAGCGGCGCCCTGGAAGCTTGCACACCTGCTCCAGCTCTTTCTTTATTTACTGTATCCCACAGCTGTGTCCCCACCCCCTCCCCGGCCGTGCATGGGCGCACGCACACACACGCAAGCTGGAGGCCTGCTGCAAGGTCGCAGGAGGCCCCGCAGGACCGGGATTTACGGCTCTTGACGGGGAGAGACACACACCAGTAGGTTAATGTAATTTGCAACCGGCCAATGGCTCCTTAGCCTCAGCACAGGATGGCCTCAGCTGCTTCCCTGCAAAGCGTGGGCATGAGGAAGTCACCCTCCCCGGCGGCAGCCGCTGGAAGGGGCTCAGAAATCACACCCAACCCGATGCCCTCGCCACTCTACAGACCTTGCGGAGAGGCAGAGACGTGACGACAGGAGCTGGGTGGAGCCCGAGGCTGGCGCAAGCTTCCAGGCCGGGATGTAATGTCTAAAACCAATCCTGAAATGAGCTATAAAGCCGCGCAGCCCGTGATTGAGCCCCCGGGATCCATCGCAGGAGGGGCTGTCCCCACGGGGCGGGGGGGAGGGGGGCCTGGCTGCAGATCAGAGGCCCTGCCAGCCACCCCATCGTGCTGACACCGCGACAGCCTGCCCCCGGATGGGTTGGCCGCAGAACCGGGGCGCTGTGCTGCTAGCCGGGGAGGCCAGGCAGACGGTGCCGCAGCCCCGGTGCTCTGGCGGAGAGAGAAGATGAATCAGAGGGACACGCTGATACAGAATGGGCGAGAGAAGATAAACCAGCAGCACCTCTTGGTCCTTCCTCATCAGCTGTGCATGCCTGGGGTGGGCTCTCCTTGAGCAAGGGGAGCTGGAGGGATTCGCAGACCTCCTGCGGGGCACAGCTGTGTCTGGCCAATTAATCTGACCTGTCAGCAGCTCCTGCCACCCATGGGGAACCGCAGGAGAAATGACCAGAGAACCGCCAGGCAGGCTCCTGCAGACGGAGCCGGGGGCCACGGGGCTCTTTCAGCTTCGCCAGTCGGCGCGGCCTAGTGCGGCATTGCGCCAGCTCTGAAACATTGCGCCTGCCGCCCCCTCTCGGGCCGCTCTAGACATGCTCGGCCCCGCCAGCCCCATTTCACACGCTCAGGTGGGTCAGGATGCATGTCTGCCCCCAGACCTCCACCCCCAGCCATGAGGCCCCAGCCTGTCACGGCCTCTCCGGGCAGCGAGGCGCCAGCCTGTGGCTCGTTAATGGGAGGGACGGGCATGTGCCAGTCTCCTCCTTGCGCCGCCGGGCTCCACGCTTTGCCCGCTGCTGCAAGCAGCGTTGCCGGCCTCCCGCCGCTCCCGCTCGGTGCCAGCCGGCGAGACCGGCCACCGGGTTTCATCAGGCGTCTGCGAGATGGTTCGTGAACTTCTTTGGTAAAGTAGATGGTATGATGGGATAACATGGTTTTGGTCATTAAATATTCATGGTAAATAGGCCCAATGGCCTGTGATGGGATGTTAGATGGGGTGGGATCTGAGTTACCCAGGAAAGAATTTTCTGTAGTATCTGGCTGATGAATCTTGCCCATATGCCCAGGGTTTAGCTGATCGCCATATTTGGGGTCGGGAAGGAATTTTCCTCCAGGGCAGATTGGAAGAGACCCTGGAGGTTTCTCGCCTTCCTCTGTAGCATGGGGCACGGGTCACTTGCTGGAGGATTCTCTGCTCCTTGAAGCCTTTAAACTACGTTTTGAGGATTTCCATAGCACAGATATAGGTGTGAGGTTTATTGCAGGAGCGGTGGGTGAAATTCTGTGGCCTGCATTGTGCAGGAGGTCAGACTAGATGATCATAATGGTCCCTTCTGACCTAAATATCTGTGAATCTATGAATCTATAAGTAATTAAACTTGGAGGAATATTCATGTATCACAGAGGAGAATTCATCACAGCCTGCTCCGACGTGGCCTGAATCTCATCCTGCCTGGGCAAAACTCGGCTCCCTAATGAGGGGGCTGCCGCAGCACCTGCCTGGTGCCTGCCATTTGAATGAGAGGCTGTGACAGCCCCTTGGCCCCCCTCGCTCACCCACAGCAGGAGGCCAGCCTTCTCAATCAGTGCGCTCAGGTCACGCCACGAGGCAGAAATGTTTGGATTGCAGCAAGGCAGCTCCACATGAGACGTCTCTCTCCAGTAACTGAAGCTTTAGGAAGGTATGGGGGGTCCCCCCCCCCCAATATTGGTGCAAAAGCTCTAGTGTAACTGTGGTTCACGGGTGCCAAAGGAGTCTTGCCCCACTGCAGCGTTCCCTGGTTGGAAAGGGTGAGCTGTGCAGGTCCAAGTTCACTTTTTACACTGGTGGAGCATGTCCACGCACTAGGGTCCAGCAGCACGGCAATTGCATTGGTGTAGCCAAATTGGTGCAAAAATCCCGTATGCCCTCAAGACCTTGCCTGACATCTCAATCAACCTGCTAAGGTCACACCGGAAGGAGAAACGTTTGTATTTCTGCAAGTCACTCCCCTGCCCCTTGGTCTCTTTCCTTTTTCGTCTGTGCAACGTGGGAAGGAAAGGACTGTGGAACTCATTGCCACAGGATCTTGCTGAGGCCAAAAACTTAGCAAGATTCAGAGGGACTGGATGTTTCTGTGGATAGCAGGAATAGTCAGAATTATATGACGGGAGAGTGCCGCCTCGTGGCCCCCGACCCTGCTCCCTTGTGACTCACTGGGGCCTTCGTGTTGCTATCATTGCTCTCATTAAACCGTCCACAGTTTCCATTCGCTAACTGGGCAGAATTCGGTTTGTTTGCTCCGAGTGCCACCAGGTACCGCAGCCAGGTGCCACCGCCCCTGTCAGGCTGGGTACCGCGGTCTCAGATGGGAGTGGAGCATAAAGAAGAGAGCAGTGCTCAGAGTTGGGGCCGCTGAGAATTATTTAGGCAGGCGTCTGCCTCTATATTTCAACAGCCCCAAATTAGCTGAGCTGGCCGCTGGGCTGGCAGGAGATGAGACGATGGTGAGAAGCAGTCGGGGTTTGCATGAAGCAAATTGCAAATCCTTCAGCAGCTGGTGATGGATTTTAAATTCAAACAGTCAGCTAATTCCTGTTGCTGCCAGGCCTCCATCCCCACTCGGCGGCTGTTTGCTCAGGGAGAAGTGGTTCCTTAGCAGTGGGCGGGAAGATCTGGCTACGCAAGAACAAAACGGGCCCTGTCCGTATTGCAGAACCACGTCAGTTACGTAGCATGTTTTATTCACACAAGGGGAAGGATGATCCGGTGTGTAGGACACGGGTTCAATTCCCTGCTCTGCCACAGGTCTTTGGCAAGTCACTTAGCCCTTTCCACTGGTGTAAGTGGCCATACACAGGGCAGTGCAAGGGGGAGCCAGGCCTTCTGTCTGTCTTCGCTCTGTCCCCAGATGGGGAGCAGCATACTAAGGGTAGGTCTGTACTGCAATCCCGGGACTGCGGCTGCCTGCATCTAGCTAGCTTGGGTACTAGTGTAGGGCTGCCAACTTTCCAACTGCACAAAACTGAACACCCTAGCCCTGCCCCATCCCTGAGGCCATGACCCCTTCCCCTCCCCTTCCCCAGGGTCCCACTCCCCACTCACTACATTCCCCCTCCCTCCGTGGCTCGTCTCCCCATCCTCACTCACTTTCACTGGGGCAGGGGGTTGGGGTGTGGGACGGGGTGAGGGCTCTATATGGGGGTGTGGGCTCTGGGGTGGGGCCAGAAATGAGGGGTTCAGGGTGTGGGAGGGCACTCCAGGCTGGGGCAGAGAGTTGGGGTGTGGGAGGGGGTGAGGGCTCTGGTTGGGGGTGCTGGCTCTGGGGTGGGGCTGGAGATGAGGGGTTTGGGTTGTGGGAAGGGGCTATGGGTTGAGTCAGGGGGTTGGGGTGCAGCAGGGGGTGAGGGCTCTGGGGTGGGGCTGGGGATGAGGGGTTCAGAGTGTGGGAGGGGGCTCTGGGCTGGGGGTTCAGGCTCTGGGGTGCAGGAGAGGACTCTGGGTTTGGGGGGCTCAGGACGGGGTTGGGGTGCAGGAGGGGGTACAGGCTCTGGGATGGGGGTGCAGGCTCTGGGATGGGGCCGGGGATGAAGGGTTTGGGGTGCAGGCGGGGGCTCTGGGTTTAGGGGGGCGTAGGATGGGGTTGGGGTGCAGGAGGGGGTACAGGCTCTGGGCTGGGGGTGCGGGCTCTGGGGATGAGGGGTTTGGGGGGCAGGAGGGGGCTCTGGGTTTGGAGGGGCTCAGGGCTGAGGGTTGGGGCTCGGGGTTGGGGGCTTAGCGTGAGATGAAGGCAGCCATGTGACACAACGCTACACGCAGCATCACAAAATGCAGGACACAATTCTAGCCAATGCCTAACCCGGCCAGTGACGTACACAGGGCACGGCACGTACGGTGCGGCACTACACACCAGCCCCTGCTGCAGACACACTTTCATCCCCAGCACCAGGCCGAGGTTGTGCCGTCCCCGTCCCCGAGTGAACTCACAGGAACCCCAGCGCTGGAGGGGACGGAGGGGCGGCCCAGGGGTGCTCTACAGACTCCATCAGCCGTGGGCTTGGCAGAGGCTCCCCCACATCGTCTGCCCCCTTGGGCTGGGAACTGCGGTGATGAACTAGCTTGGCAATGGCCTGCAAAGCTGCCGATGGGCCCGGGCTCGTCACCCGACGTGGTGCAATTTGGCAGCCAAGTGGGGAACAGGCCAAACCGTGAACGGAAATGAACAGGTTGGATAGTAGGGTGGGATTGGTTGGGATGGCCAGGGCTGAGATCCCACTCCCTTCTCGCAGCTCAGCCCTGGTGGAACAGGATAGATAGGTAGAGGGGGGCATGGACAGTGGGTATGGAGATAGATAGATAGACAGATGGATGAGGTGTCTGGGGATAGATAGATAGATAGATATAGATTAGATAGAGGTGGGGGTATGGAGGTAGATAGATTAGATACAGGGGTGTCTGGGGATAGATAGATAGATAGGTAGATAGATAGATAGATAGATGGGGGTGTCTGGGGATGGATAGATAGAGGGGATGTCTGGGGATAGATAGATAGATATAGATTAGATAGAGGTGGGGGTATGGAGGTAGATAGATTACATACAGGGGTGTCTGGGGATAGATAGATAGATTAGATTAGATTAGATTAGATAGATAGGGGTGTCTGGGGATGGATAGATAGAGGGGATGTCTGGGGATAGATAGATAGATAGATTAGATGGATGGTGTGGGGAGGGAGTGGGGGAGAGAGAGAAGAATAAACTTAATTCACCCTGCAGAACTGCCAGCCCATTAACTTTCATGAGCATAAATATTCACCCTGGTTGTTAGGGGCTTGGTAAATGAGCTGCGCTCACTGAATCCTTAACACCTTTCAGTGTCTGGGCCCCGTGAGTGCTGAGTGTGACATGTTGTTGAAATGCGACAGTAGCCATGACCTCCCCAGAGGCCACCTCTCCAGCAGCCGTGGGGCCACGGCGCTGGGGGACGCCAGGCAGCGTTCGCAGAAGGACGGCTCCACCGTTCAGCTGTGAAGGTGCCTCCCTGTCTTTGCGTCGCAGTGACATCGGGACGCCCCCCGAAGGGTGACACGCCTGGAGCCCCTTGCCCCAGCTGCTGAGTTCAGTTGCGAAAGTTGGGGGGACAGGAGGTGGGGCAGAACAGAGGGTGGGGAATGGGACCCGCACAAGGCTTGTGTATCGCTCAGCTCCCACCAGGCCTTAGACGTCATGTTTCTTCCCATTTCACGAGGCCTAGAGACCCCGTAGCCCCCCGCCAGGCTTATGGATCCGGTAGACATCCCCCCAGCCTACGGACCAGCTAACCGCCCCCCGCCCCCGCCCAGGCTTAGGGGCTACTTAGCCTCCTGTGCCACACGAGACCTAGGGTGCCACCTGCCCCTCCCCATGAGGCCTAGGTGCTGGTTAGCCCCCCAAGGCCTTGGCACTGCTTAAATCCCACCTCATTGCAGAGGGTTGCCATGGTCCCTCGGCCCAGGGGTGCGAGAATCCCAGAGCGATGTCCACCCCTCCACAGGGCTCTGTCTGGCCCAACAGGCGTGGGCTGGGAGCGCTGGTCTTTCGCTCAGTGAAATGGCCATGGTGAGACGGGGCATTGGCACCTCCCCCCTCACCGCGCCTTGGCACATTTAATTGCCAACACAGCAAAATGTCTGTCCTCATCTGGAGTACAGAGGCAAGGCTCCTCTCGGCGGGAGAACAGACTTTCCCCCCAAAATGGCATCCTTGGAAAGTATGTGCCACAGACACACAGACCTGCACCCAGCACCCAAAAGTATTGCAGCCACACACACACACAAACGCGCACACACACACGCATAGAGAGACACAGAGACACACACGCACAGCTAAGCACGCCCGTGCCAGCAGACATACACACGTGCGCACACACGCTCATGGAAAAACTGACAAAAAACAGCGGCACTTTTGCATACAGAGGCAAGCTGCAGAGACAGAAATGTAGCAAGAGCTTCTCCAATTTCTGAACTTGTTTTAAACACATTAATTATCACTTAGCACATTGTGTTAGATTCAAGTGGGTTATTAGCAAAGTGTCTGGACAGGAATTTTCTACTAATTAAAGCAATTTGACATTATTTTTAGTGTTGACGTTACATTTTATTTGCCGCTAAATGCTGTGATGTTTCACATTTTACCCACTGATTAGCACTTCACCATTAATGTTCGCTCATGTCATTCAGCAGCCGCAGACGTACGCACGTGTAAATACACACTATTGAGTTGTTTCTTTAATTTGTCAGGATAATTTCATGTTTTTGAGATGCCGTCCTCTAAGGAGAGTGGGGCAAAAATGTTTGTGAGCAGGGTCTGAATGAGCTCTCCCCTGACATCTAGTGGTGAGCTGTGGAAAAAGACTTCAGAAGCTGATCTCGTTTGCATGGGCACACCCACCCTTCCTAGGTGCTCAGCATGATGGGATTGCTTGCCCAAATGATCCCTGCTGGCTGGTGTCGGATCCGCAGTCTCCTTGTTATTGAGGCAGGAGTAATACAGCGTTGTTATCCTTGTTGTGTGAACCGAGGGCAGCAGAACTGTACCTGGCATACCCCATTGGAGGGACTCACCCTCAACTGAAGGGCACTCGCTAGGCAGGGGACATGGGTTCCAAAGCCAAATGAGTAGAGAAAAGGTGGAGGTAGGTACTTGTGTTTGGGGGGGGGGGGGGGGGGGGAACCTGTTTAAGGGCTGCTACTTGATCCCCTTTCCATGACATAATAAAAGCTAATTAAGAGTCTTGTTATATGTTGTAAAAGCTGAAATCACTGATTCCTAGGTCTATATATTAGACCTATTTTGGGATAGTCTCTATTGCAAGAGATTGCCCAGTATGCACCTGCAGTGAAGTGAGGCTCTCCTGCTAATAAGAGAAAGCTGTGCTAAGTGTGGGGGAAGCCCTGAAGGCATCTTGGTGAGCGGACAGCTGGCGGAGAGGGCCAGAGCAGAGCACTGCAGAGGCGTGGCAATCGGCCGTTGGGGCAACGAGCGAGTGCCTGAGCAGTGGAGTGTGTAAGGTGCCTCCTTACTCCCCCTCCACACAGGGTGGGAGGTGAACTCTGCAGATGAACCTCTGAACTGTGGGGCTGCACTGGCCAAGGACAGCAACTGTGAGTGGGGTTCAGAGAAGGGATGGGCACGTTAAAGGGACTTTTGGGTTGCTGGACTTAAGAACCGGAGGGAAAAGGACACTGCCCAGCCTACGTGGGGGTGGGTCTTTTGCTCATGGTTTGTGTTTATGAAGCCTAGTTGTGGTGTTTTCCCATATTAATGCTGAATTAATTCCCTCCTTTTATTAAAAGTTTTTGCTACACTCAGACCCTGTGCTAGTGAGAGGGGAAGCATGGCCTCTTAGAGGCCCCCAGGGAATGGTGTGTAATTGTCCCAGGTCACTGGGTGGGGGCTTGAGACGGTTTTGTGTTGTATTGTTGAAAAGGAACCCCTAGATACACCTTGTTGCTGCTGGCTCCACCTGGCAGAAGGGTTACATGATAAATAAACTGTCTGGGGCCAGATCCTTGGCTGGTGTAAACTGCTCTCATGTCTGGGACAGCACAGTGGAGAGGCAGTAATCTACCCCAGCTGAGGAGCTGGCCTGTTAATTAGATTTCACAGACTGGAGGGGTAATAGCTTCTACATCCCAAGTGCCTGTGCCAGTTTTATGAGAAGTTTAACGTCCTTTCAGTTCTCTTACTCGCATATTACGAGAGCAGAGGCTACAGACGGAAAGGATGTGATACACTGCTCTGGCTGGAAAGTGGGTGGAGGCTAATTTGGCACTCCCTAATCAAACTGACTATTTTGTATTCTTGTACTGGGCTAGCACCTCCCAGCTGCAGGCAGGGGCCATCGTGCTGGACAGAACACAAAGACGGGCCCTATCCCCACGAGGCACGATCAATGCCCAGCACCTCCCAGGCAGGAATTTGCATGCCCTACCCACCAGACTATTGGCTATTCTGATCTTGTCTTGGGCATCCTGCAAGGATTCTGGGCTAGATGGTTCATTCCTCGGTGCTAGGGTGGGATGGAGACCAGACCTTCTTGGGCCTGAGTTTGTTGTGTTTATGACATACAAACAGAGAAGTTAGGTGAACACATAAAATACTCTTTCTGGAAGCTTGCAATGTCACACAACTTTCTTTCTTAAAATCCAGAACCTTAGCACACAAGAATCAAAAGCAGAGAGAGACAAAGCAGGCTGCTCCGTAAAGCAGAGAGGCACACCTTACTCTGAAGCTGGATCTTTCACCAGCTTATTCTACTCCCTTCTACAGAGCCCGCTGGCCTGCAAGTAGGATGAGAATTTAAAATTACAGCTTGCAATTTTAAACACAGTTTTCAGTACACTGCAGAATTTAAAACGAGAGAAGTTCTGTTAGCAGAATTACTCCTGATTTGTACCAGTGGGAGCAGAGAAGCAGGTCTCACTCCCCACAGATCCATGCCCAAGGGGCAGCATGTTTTAGTATTTCCTTTTGCCTGCCTCCCGTTCACCCGCTGTGCTGCAGGGATCAGGGCCAGTTCTAAGGTCCCCGTTATAGGTGGGCGGGGGAAGTGGGCATTGAACAAATCAGACAACACCTTTAAGGAATCCGTGATCTAGTTAAACCCTTGGAAACTACTGGATTTTAAGAGGTTAAAGAAGCGAAATTTGGCTACTGTGTCAGAATTTTGCTGTGGTTTATAATTTGTCTAATGGATGAAGACTCTCCAGTCGGTGTCTGTTCCACTGCTTCACATTTGATCATGTTGTCCATATTTTGGCCTTTCTGACAATAATTTTGGGGCCCTTGAAGATCGTTTTTGGGGAAGGAAAAGTCTCCTTTGCCCCCCCACCCCAGGAGAGCTGGGCCAGGTGAAAGCTGCTCCTCAGTCTCTGCTTCTTTCCTTATAATTGAATTTTCCTTTCAATTTGCACGTTGGTGAATTTTCATTGGTTTAACCCTTCTGGGTTGGTTTTATCTGCAACTGATTACAGGCAATTTCCGTCCAATGGAGTCTCAACATTTGCAGAAATCAATTAACCCGCCAGTTTGCTAAATGCATTATTTGGGGGTGGGGTGGGACCCGCTGATTTGGGGCATCGGAAACCTCTGTGCCACTGAGGTTACGTCTGCACTAGCCAGCTTACAGTGGCACAGCTGTATCAATGCAGCTGCACCCCTGGACGATCGCTCATGTAGCCGCTCTATGCCGAGGGGACAGAGCTCACCCGTCAATATAATTAAAGCACCCCCAACAAGCAACAGTGGCGGTGTTGGCGGGAGACCGCAGACGTAGCGCTGAGCACACTTATGCTGGTGAAACGTATGTCGCTCGGGGTGTGTTTCTTCACACCCCTGAGCAACGTAAGTCTTGCTGACCAAAGGGGTAGTGTAGATGAGGCCTTGGAGACAGGAGGGTTGGTTCTCGGAGCACGGACTCAGTGGGAAGCATCCATTTATCCGGGCATGGGCGTGTGTGTGTGTGATACTCCCCAACGTGTCTCAAAACACCTCTTGACTCCAACATTTTTCTCTTTTATCAGAATTTTCTGCACATTTTTTGTTTAAAAAAAGAAACCCCCCAAAATAATCATTTAAAAATAAAAGATTTTTACTGGAAATGGAAAATGGCCAGTACAAGCCGGAGCCTGTGACGAAGGGGGCAGGTGTCTCCGGGGTCCTTTCCGGGTGGTTGCTTGTGGAGTGGCAGCTGCTTTTCCAGGGGTCTTTGTTCTGTTCCAAGCTCATGGTTCTAGGCGCTTTGCCAGAGGTGCCTGCAGCCCCTAGCGACTCTTCCTGACGTGCCCAGGAGAACTGAAGACCAGATTCTGCTAGAACCCGCCGATTGCGACTCGTGGCACTTTGCTTAGCTTCTCTGGGGGCGCTTTTGGCTGGGGAGAAGCCCGGCAGTTTGGCCTCACTTGCAGCCTTTGTGTTACTGCCAGGACTATTCGACCCATGGACATTAGTGGCTCTGAGATGGGCCAGGTTGTTTCACCAGCAAGAGTTTCCCTTTCGTCTCAGATCTCTCTGGTCTCACAGGGAGCAAGTGACCCTGTGTTTGACGGGTCCGACTTGGTGATGTTTCTACCATGCTGCTTCCACAGACTCCTGGCCAGAGCGCAAAGGCTCCCGTGTACTGGGAAAGCTCCCAGGACCCAGCGTGGACTCTCATCACTGAATACCATGCTGCAGCCTCTGCTCTCCCAGTCCTGACATCTTCACACGCTCTGCTTTGCTGTTACCCCTCAATCCTGACCCACAGGTGCCTGCTATCCCACCCATGGGCTCCCTCCCACCCTCGCTCTGCCAATATCCTTCAGTCCTAATGTGCAGCCCCCACCTGCAGCTCCCCCGTTACCCAGCCCTGGCCTGCCTGCCCTACACCCCGCTCTGCTGATTCCCCTCCGTCCCAGCCTGCAGCCCCTCCTGCTATTCCAGCCCCCGTCTTGTCTTGATTGCAGACAAGATAATTGTATCCAGTGTGTGCAGTAGTTTGTGATGTGCAAAAACAGGGATTAAACCAAGATCAGCAGAACTGGCTTAATTTGTAAACAGAGCAAGTTTCCCACTGCATCACAGTCAGGACTGTTTCAGATCAATGGATTCTTAAAATGAACACGCAGGTCCCCATTGGCTCGTTCATCTCTCTGGATCATTTTCTCTAGGTGTCTTCCCCTCCGCTTTGACCCTGGGGTTATTGCCTCCCGTGACAGAGGGCTGGTTTTTCCACTTTGTTTTTGTTATTAGACATGTGAAATGTGGCCCATTTACAAGATCTGTTTGCTCTTTTGGTGACAGGACAGAAAATGGAATGCAAATCCGCTTTGCCCAGCTGGGAGCGGGATGCAGAGTTGCATGGGGATGTGCCAGGTGGGGCTAGGAGGATATTTACACGGAGAGTGCCTGTTAGATGGAAAAATATTTAGGGCTTAGAATGCCGAGGCTGGCATACAGGCCTGTTACTCTTAACCATTGTGCAGAGAGACACCAGGCACTGCTGTGTTGATTTGTACCCGCTGGGGATCCGGCCTGGTATCTCCTCCAGTCCCCGGGGACCCAGTTCCAGGTTGTGCAGCAATCTACACCGGTGCAGCACGAGTGTAGGGTGCAGTGGTTGTGATTTGTGCTGCAGAGGGATGGGGAACGGGGCTACCCTCTTGCAAAGCCAGATCTGTCTGGGAGAGCCGGCCCCTTGAGGCAGGCGGGCAGCCCCTCTGGAAGTCAGATGGGACTTGGCTCTCAGAGGGAACAGCTCCTACCTGCTGGCAAAGAGGGGTAAAAGCCCTGGAGGAGCCATAAAAGCTTTAAAGGTCAATGACACCATTTCCGCAAAGGGTAATGATGGAGTGAGGCAGGAGATGCTGCCAGGCTCCGGAAACGTACTCTCCTAAATGGGTACCACATGCAAATGAGCTGCCTTTTAACGGCTGCCCACAGCCGGAGACGCAGAAATACAAGCTGGGCAGGGGTCCCCCCGCTGTTAGTTACGGCAGCCCCCAGACTCAGCAGCGAATCCAGGTTTCCAGTCTGGCTCTGATTAGAATGTATCAAACCGGCTGCTATTACTGGGGCTGCCAGAGGGGAGGGAGAGGGTCTCCGAAGATCAAGGTTTCAGTCCTTCTGACACCAGAAAACACAATTTGGGCAGCGTGTAGGGGTGCAGCTGGGCCTGTGGGTTGGGATTGAGGGGCACCAGCAGAGCTGTGTGTCTGTGTGTGGGGAGCCCAGGGCTGGGATAGCCGTGGGGCTGTGGTTCGGGAGTGAGGGGCACCGGCAGAGCTGTGGGGGTGGGGAGCCCAGGGCTGGGATAATGGGGGGGGGCTGTGGTTCGGGAGTGAGGGGCACCGGCAGAGTTTTGGGGGTGGGGAGCCCAGGGCTGGGATAATGGGGGGGGGGCTGTGGTTCGGGAGTGAGGGGCACCGGCAGAGCTGTGGGAGTGGGGAGCCCAGGGCTGGGATAACGGGGGGGGGCTGTGGTTCGGGAGTGAGGGGCACCGGCAGAGCTGTGGGGGTGGGGAGCCCAGGGCTGGGATAATGGGGGGGGGGGGGATGCAGTTCGGGAGTGAGGGGCACCGGCAGAGCTGGGGGGGTGGGGAGCCCAGGGCTGGGATAATGGCAGGGGGGGATGCGGTTCGGGAGTGAGGGGCATCGGCAGAGCTGTGGGGGTGGGGAGCCCAGGGCTGGGATAATGGGGGGGGGCTGTGGTTCGGGAGTGAGGGGCACCGGCAGAGCTGCGGGGTTGGGGGTGCTCAGGGCTGGGATAATGGGGGGGGGGGATGCAGTTCGGGAGTGAGGGGCACCGGCAGAGCTGGGGGGGTGGGGAGCCCAGGGCTGGGATAATGGGGGGGGGGGATGCAGTTCGGGAGTGAGGGGCACCGGCAGAGCTGGGGGGGTGGGGAGCCCAGGGCTGGGATAATGGGGGGGGGGGGATGCAGTTCGGGAGTGAGGGGCACCGGCAGAGCTGGGGGGGTGGGGAGCCCAGGGCTGGGATAATGGGGGGGGGGGATGCAGTTCGGGAGTGAGGGGCACCGGCAGAGCGGGGGGGGGGGGGAGCCCAGGGCTGGGATAATGGGGGGGGGGGATGCAGTTCGGGAGTGAGGGGCACCGGCAGAGCTGGGGGGGTGGGGAGCCCAGGGCTGGGATAATGGCAGGGGGGGATGCGGTTCGGGAGTGAGGGGCATCGGCAGAGCTGGGGGGGTGGGGAGCCCAGGGCTGGGATAATGGGGGGGGGCTGTGGTTCGGGAGTGAGGGGCACCGGCAGAGCTGCGGGGTTGGGGGTGCTCAGGGCTGGCATGCAGTATTGGGTCCAGCAGCCAGGCTGATCAGAGCAGGGTCGGCAGCCCTGCTTCCTGACAGAGGCCAGCACCAGCTGCTCCAGAATTTGGCGCAGGAAACCCTGCAGTGACTGGCTCTTCCCCAGGGGAGGTGACCTCCTGATGCCTGCCAGCCGTGGGGTCCCCACCCTTCATGAGAAGGGGGAGTGCTAGTCCCTACTTTATTTATTGCAGCCTAATCTCCGGGGGCATCTTTGGGGCGACAAGTTAATGGCACTTATGGGGGGGATAAATTGGTTTTACGAGCCGGGAATTGAATGGAATGTATAATTTTACTGTTATGTAATGGAAACATGATGAAGGCTTTTATGAGGCCACACATCTTTTTAATGTGTCCAGAAACAACAATAATAAACACAGCAGTTATACAGACTGACTCCCCCCTTGCTCCCCCCCCCCGGCTCCAGTACCAGTGTCTGATATAATCACAGCCCCTCAATGCCCCAGCTGCACCAGGACAGCTCCCTGCCAGCCGCTGCTTCTGCCCGGTGAAAACCGATACGATGCAAACTCTTCCAAACAGGTCCAGCCAGCGGGGCGAGGAGAAAAGAGTCATCCATGAAAAATACCTTTTTGAATGACATGGAGATTTCCCTGGGGAGTTTCTGTGTAGTTTGAAATTTACCAATTTTTGCATGAAAGTAAAAATTTCAGGTCTCTTCTCCCCCACCCCCCCCATTGCTCTTCCTGCCTTCCCCCTCCCCCACTTTTAAAAGAGGGGAAGCCCCTCCTTTCCAATGGAAAGAAACAAACAAAAAGATTGGAATGAATTGAAAGGGACATTGTTCATGGTCATCAAAAATGGTCATCAAAATGGAAAATTCTGGAAAAAATGTGTACCAAGTTTTTTCCCCCCTTTCATCCAAAAATGTTCCTCAGACAATAATTCCCATGTTTTGTCCCGGCCGAGCTGGTGTGATTCTTTAGATTGCGACAGTGCCTGGGCTCCCCAACCTGCGTGCCCTGCATCAGAGAGAGAGAGAGTGTCCCTGCCCTAAAGTGCTCACAGTCTGAACAGACAACAGTGTGAGGGGAAACTAAGGCAGGGAGGGGGACTGACTTCCTCCAGGTCACACAGCAGGTCAGTGGCAAAACGAGAACTAGAACCCAGGGGTTCTGAGTGCCCAGTCCGGGCCCAACACAGGGTGCTGGCCAGGGGGCCATGCTGCTGCTGCTTCTCCTACAGGTGCCAGCTGGGGTCGGGGCCCCCTTGCGCTCGGTGCTTTGCCCACAGTCTCCTATCTTCTCTCTCTGCCTCCACCAGCTCAGGTTTCCCAGGAGAGGGGGGCGGACGCTTGAGACACTTCAAGTGGAATTGCACAGCTCCTCAGAGGAGAGACCCGTGCTCGCCCCTGGGGAAGACAGGGCCCCCCGTTCTCTTGGCTGGCACAGCTCAGGGCTCTCCTCTGCAAATGCCATTAAAAACGCATGACATTTGCATTCATTTAAACACGAAACAAAGCTGAAAATAAACCTGCCACCGCGCCTGGTGAGAGATTCGTTAACGGGAATGAGTCCTCATGCCACCGATGCGGCAGCTTCTGCCACAGGGTTCCTGCGCTCGGCCAGGCGCCAGGGCCTTAGGCCCCTGAAGTCGGAGCAGGGCAGGTGGGTCCCACGAGCTGCTCTGTGCAGACACAGGAGCTGCACATGGGATGAATCTGGATGTGTGTGCTGTGCATGAGTGTGTGTGCATGTCCGTGTATGAGCGTGCATGAGCGTGCATGCCTTTTTCACCTGGGCATGTGCACACACGCTATACTTGGCTCACTACTGCACCAAACAGCACCGTGTTTTAATTACAGCTCCATGTCCCGCTTCTCCAACCCCACGCGCTTTCCTGGCCAGTGTGTTGGGCCCCAAACCGTTCTGAGACGCTCGGGTTGGGTTTATTTGTGAATATTTGTCTTCAATTAATTGGGGGGGGGACTTGCTCCGTTACTATAGCAACAGACCTCTTAGCGATGGGAGAGGCCGCCGCCATGGTTACAGACAATTTGGGGAACCCAAGGAATAGCTGGTTTCTTTGGTACTAAGCTGGTGCCATGGACTTCAGCGAGATATTTACCTGAGTGAGGACTGCAGCACGGGGACCCAGATGTTTTAGGGTGAAATTCATCCCAGTGCAGAGCTCTGACCGCCACAAGTCCTGGGCATGGGCACCACTTAAATACATCCCTATAGATCCATCGTCACACAGCTCGTTTACTCTCCATCTGTCTGTCTCCAGCCATTTCTGTCTGTCAGTCCATCCATCCATCCCCCCCATCCTCTCTCTATCCATCCCCATGCACACCTTCTCTCTGATCCATCCATCCATCCCCATCCTCTCTCTATCCATCCCCATGCACACCTTCTCTCTGACCCATCCATCGATCCCCACGCACACCTTCTCTCTGATCCATCCATCCATATCCCCCATCCTCTCTCTATCCAGCCCCGTGCACACCTTCTCTCTGATCCACCCATCCATCACCTCCTCTCTCTATCCATCCCCATGCACACCTTCTCTTTGACCCATTCCCATGCACACCTTCTCTCTGACCAATCCATCCATCCCCTCCTCTCTCTATCCATCCATCACTCACACCTTCTCTCTGATCCATCCATCCCCCGCATCCTCTCTCTATCCATCCCCATGCACACCTTCTCTCTGACCCATCCCCATGCACACCTTCTCTCTGACCCATCCATCCATCCCCATCCTCTCTCTATCCATCCCCACGCACACCTTCTCTCTGATCCATCCATCCCCCCCATCCCCTCTCTATCCATCCCCACGCACACCTTCTCTCTGATCCATCCAACCCCCCATCCCCTCTCTATCCATCCTCATGCACACCTTCTCTCTGATCCATCCATCCATCCCCCGCATCCTCTCTCTATCCATCGCCATGTACACCTTCTCTCTGATCCATCCATCCCCCCATCCCCTCTCTATCCATCCCCATGCACACCTTCTCTCTGATCCATCCATCCCCATCCTCTCTCTATCCATCCCAATACACACACATTCTCTCCCCACATCTAAATTGAGCAATCTGTAACACTTGCATTAGGTGCCATGAGACCACACAAATGGACATGAAGCCGAGTGGCCGGCGTGGTCTCTGCTATGGTGGGCAGGATGTGATGCTCAGTTAAGGAGTGGGGTGGATAGTCTCATGAGCAAAGGCACGTACTTTGTTTGGCTGAGTGGGAATTAAGAGGAGCACCAGGCGAGCTGTCGGAGAAGAAGGAAAGGGTGGGTACTCCAAGCAAGGAGAGGAGTTATTTAGTGAGACACATGGGTCATGAAGAGGGCTGATGGGAAACAACCCCCAACGAACAGGGGCAGCAGCTCGAGACGCTGCAAGCAGAACTGGATAGAGACCCAGAGGAAAGATCACGGTGGACCTGGGGAAGGCAGTGCTGCCAGTTCTCATGGGGTTATCGCGAGTTGGTGTTTTCCTAGCCCCCAGCTCTGAGAGCCATGTGAGAATTTCAGCTTTGAGTGTTTTTAAAAAATACGTTTCTAGCCCTCATGGTTGCAGAGAAAACTCTGAAAATGTCACCGGCACATGCCTAACTGCTCAGAAACGAGCAGGAATATAAAACATCCCTTGTCTTCCAAGCCATGAATTGTATTGTTGTTTCCAACAGCCTTTACTGATTGCTGACTCATGTGACCTCCTCCTCTCCATGGGGCCCCAATGCTGAAGGAACAAACGGACCTCCAAGGGCCAGTGGCCACTTTGACATTTCACCATAGGTGTTAGACGTTTGCTTTGGATGTTCAGCGGAATTTGTTGGCATTTCACCAGAGCATGGGGTTGGGATTTCAAAGGTGCCTTTGCAGATATTCCACTCTGCCTGCATTCGGACACCCTGGGGGGCTTGGTGGTTAACCAGTCGGAGGGGTGGAGCAGGAGTCCGAGGAATCGCAATGAGCGTTGGTACTTTCCACGACAGAGCCAGGACCTTACTCGCAGCACATTAGAGGTCTCTTTCCCCTCCCTGGACTCAGAGCTCACTGGAGTCCTGCGTTAGCGTCACACCGCCGTGACTCCGTAAGGTGCCGTGAAGGACACATCATGCTTTGCAGCACTTTTCATTAAGCCAACAACAATTTTCATAAGCAATTCATCAAATTCCACCTTTATTGGAAATACAGAAGCTCTTGGGGGGAAAAGAAAGCTGCAGTGGTTAGAGATGAGGGGGAAATTTTTCAAAAATGCTTAAGTGACTTAAGAGCTCAGGTCCCCTCTTCAGCAGTCATGTACAAGTGACACCCATGGGAGTTGGGCACCTAAAGATTTTTGCGGGGCTGAGCCTAACTTTCACTGAAAAGTCAAGGGGATTCCGGCTCCTAACTGCCCCAATACTTAGGCTCCTGTGTCATAGAGGACCTTTTGAATATTTGACCTTGAAAGCGGGAATTTTAAAGGTATTGAGACACTCGACTCCCTTTAAAAATCTGCCCCTAAGTGACTTAGGAGCCTAGGTCACATTTTAAAAAGTGACTAAAGTACCAGAAGGCTAAACCCTGTTTAGATTCTGCAGTGGTTCTGTGGTCGTCCTTCCCTACCAGGCTCGGAGGGAGGCCACTCCGCCTCACTACAGATCCAAAGAGCCAGGTGTTTAAAAGTGTCTAGGTGCCTAAGGACACAGACGGGTGCCTGCGGGGGGTGGTTTCAAAGGGGCCTAATCACATCTTCAGGCACCTTTAAAAATCTGCCCCTAAGTCATTGTGAGACCTCGCAAAGGCCTGGTGCCTGCAGCTGGCCGGGGGAAGAGGCCATGCTGGCCGCGGTGGCACAGACAGATACAGGGATGGCTCTGACCTTCCCTACGGCACATAGGAAAGCAAAGCTGACTGCTACCCCATCAGACCGGCTCCTTCATTCCCCATGGGCGCGGGATGGCTCCGCAAGAAAAGAGCGGGGTTGTCCGGGGGATGGGAAGGAGGGGTGGATGGAGCTGGTGTTCTGCAGCAATTGGGGGCTTCTCAGCCTGTTGGTTTCAGGCTCTAGGCAGGGGGTTATTTACACTCCCTTGTGGTTGTAACTAAAGGGACGGATTTCACTTCTTCCCAGTCCAGCTCCGTGGCAGCTGCATATGATTGGAGGCCAGAGCAGAACCCTGCTGGGCCCCTGGGTCTTCAGGCCTCCTTTCCTGGATCAGAACCACGTGCAAGATGGGAGGTGATGGGTTACTGAGCCTGTGGGAGGTCTATGTGCGAGGGCATGCATGGGTGGCTGTGTAGTTCGTGGGAGGGGGCAACATATCAATGTGCAGAAGAGCCTGTGCTCATGGAAGATTCACAAACAGTGAAATGCACTTTTGGCATCTGGGGCAGCAGCTGCTGCTAGGCACCTGGATAAGAACTCATGAGATCTGGGTTCAGCTCTCACCTCCGCCACAGGCTCCCTGGGTGACCTCAGCCAAGTAGCTTCATCTCGCCAAGCTTCAGCTGCAAGGTGGGGATGATAATATTTGGCACCACAGAATATCAGGGTTGGCAGGGACTCAGGAGGTCATCTAGTCCAACCCCCTGCTCAAAGCAGGACCAATCCCCAACTAAATCATCCCAGCCAGGGCTTTGTCAAGCTTGACCTTCAAAATATCTAAGGAAGGAGATTCCACCACCTCCCTAGGTAACGCATTCCAGTGCTTCACCACCCTCCTAGTGAAAAAGGTTTTCCTAATATCCAACCTAAACCTCCCCCACTGCAACTTGAGACCATTGCTCCTTGTTCTGTCATCAGCTATCACTGAGAACAGTCTAGAGCCATCCTCTTTGGAACCCCCTTTCAGGTAGTTGAAAGCAGCGATCAAATCCCCCCTCATTCTTCTCTTCTGCAGACTAAACAATCCCAGTTCCCTCAGCCTCTCCTCATAAGTCATGTGTTCCAGTCCCCTAATCATTTTTCTTGCCCTCCGCTGGACTCTTTCCAATTTTTCCACATCCTTCTTGTAGTGTGGGGCCCAAAACTGGACACAGTACTCCAGATGAGGCCTCACCAATGTCAAATAGAGGGGAACGATCACGTCCCTCGATCTGCTGGCAATGCTCCTACTTATACAGTCCAAAATGGCGTTAGCCTTCTTGGCAACAAGGGCACACTGTTGACTCATATCCAGCTTCTCCTCCATTGTAACCCCTAGGTCCTTTTCTGCAGAACTGCTGCCTAGCCACTCGGTTCCTAGTCTGTAGCGGTGCATGGGATTCTTCTGTCCTAAGCACATCATCACCACACATCAGTGGCAGAGGCAGGATTAGAACCCAGGACTCCTGGCTGCCAGTTCTACTGCTCTAAATACACCGTGCACACAGGGTGAAGGTCACTCATGCTGAATATCAGAGGGAGAGCAGGTAATTCATTGCTATGTAAATTGCTTTCCTGTAGGCATTTCTGAGTTGGACTGAAGCCCCAGGCCAAATCTGTATCCAAAAGCCAAAGCTGGAAACGTGCGAGTGTCTGTGAAATTCGTTCCCTGATTGTTTCCAGACTGAAGGGAGCTTCCAGCAGCCTCCGGTGTTTGCAGTTTTGATCAATAGCAGCCATGTTCGACCCAGCAGTTTACATTCGCTGCTCAGCACTAAAGGGCGCTGGGGCAGGGACGCCAGCAATGCCTGGATTCGCATTCTCTCCCTGTCTGCTCATCTAAAGTCAATTTGCTAATGTTGTACTGTTAAATCCTGCTTGGCATTTTCATTCTGAGCTCCAGCGTGCACAGATGATTATTTATGAGCTACAACTGATTTGCTTCGTGCATGCGTAATATCTGCCTGTCCCTCCTCCTCCAAGGTCTAATAATGTGCGTTTACAGGGCTCAGCACTTTCACAGTGTGCTTTGGAGACAATTCTGAGGCAGTTATGTCTCTCTCCATGCCGCTGCCCTGGATTTAATATTCTCCCCTGGCTCAAAGGAACAGGATACTACTGAGCCACGGGCACTTGGGGGTTAACCTCCCCTCCCCCATCCCCATCATGAGAGCTGCAGTGTTGGGCATTCTTGGAAATGGGCAGCATTTGGGATGGAAAAGGGCTGTCCCAGGATACGGAGGCATGAGGTGAATTTGGCGCTGATGGAAAACGCTGGATTTCAACCCTGCAGTGACGTTCGCCGTTCCCCACACAGGAACCTCCTGGACAACAGCAGGGCAAATGTCCTGGATATAAACCCAGAGACACGGCTGACGAGATCAGGCCCAGGTTCCCTCTAGCCCAGTCTCAGCAAGTGGCCAGTACAAACTGCAAGGTGCAGTGGGCAGCAGTGGGAGAATCTGCCCCTGTGAAGGTTTCAGCCTAACCCTAAGGGCTAGAGACTGGCTTAAGCCCTGAAACATGAGACTTTATCTCCCTCTTTTCTAGCTTTAACGGTTAGAGCTCTGGCTGTTCCAGTTATCCATTTACACCTGGATCCAATCCGGCCTGAGGGTGGTGTTTCTGCTGGACTCCTCTGAATCCTGCGGTATCCAGTAGAGCACAGATCTGGATATTCAGCCCAAACTCGGCTGGCTGCAGCCCTTGGCCATCTGTCACAGCCCTTGCTTTGCATTTTGTGATATGGCTGAAGCATTTGGGTAACAAATGAAATTCTTCCTCTGTGAGGCTCAAACTCCAGCTCCAGGCGCGCTTTCACACTCAGTAATTACTTATTTGCAGACCGTTGGGACAAGCCAACCAGTAGGGCTCAGAATTTGCCCTTGGAAATATTATTTATGCTGCCAATGAAAAACCTGGGGAGACACGAATGCAAAGGACTTAATCTATTGACCAGCCTTAGCATAGAAAATGACCACAGTGTTTACCTGCATGGTACCTTTCAGCCACTTAATCCCTTTGCCATTCAGGAAAACACCTTCCCAGATTCCCTGCAGGACAATTTCCCTTCCATATAGAGCAGTTTACCTCAGTCGGCTGCTTGGCTGTTTGCTTAGAGGGCAGTAATTGCTGCCCATGGAAAGCTACTTAAGAAAAAGGCAGGCCTTTAAAAAAATAAAGAAATGTGCATAAAATGTCTGTAAGTTTCCTTCCTCCCAGGAGCGGGAGGAGAGGAAGCCTGGTCTCCGCAGGGCCAGCAGGTTACAGGTGGAGTGGAGAGCAGCAGGTGACTGATTAATGCACAGGCTCGGGGGAGGAGGTACACAGGGATCACCCCAAGCCAAGTGTCCTGTGATCCCCTGGAGAGGCCAGATGGGGTCCTGTGGCTAGGGGCACAGGGCCAGACCTAGCTTCGACCTGCTGCGTGACCGTGAGCAAGGCACTTGACCCCCAGCCTTGTCTGTTTAGGTTGGGAGCTCTGTGCGGCAAGGACGGGGTCTGTGCAGACCCCAGCATGAGAACATCCTGTTCTCAGTCATTATGGAAATTACGATAATAATAATAATAATTAATAAACAGAGCTGCAGTAACAAGCCTTTTTTGGGGGATATGGGTCAGGACGATCTCTGCAAAGCCAAACAATGCGCCTCTCCCTGGGGCCAGGTATCATCATTCACGCCTCTTGCCTAACAGACAGTGCCCACGGGGCACCCGGCGCGGTGCCTTCACGCCAGCTCGCCGTGCAGCCAGTGCAAAGCAGGTCCAGAACAGACGCCTTTTATGCCAGCGTACGTGACTGGCTGCACCAGGAGCCGGGCCACGGAGACTCAGGCACCGTTCCTGATTTGTTGTTGAGATCCGGGTCCCACTGTCCTGGGCTCTGCACACACCCCACCCAGATGAGTTTAGGCTGCAATTCAGTGCGATTTGGGCACCTAACTCGTATCCCTTCCTGTGAAAAATCTCAGGCTACAAAGACCAAGGAAGAATCATTATCCTCATTCCACACACGGGGGACCGGTGGCCCAGAAGGATGCAGGGACTTGGCCCCGCATGGGGCCGTAACAGAGCCGGGAAGTGAACTGAAGTTCCCGGAGCGCCTTTCGATGCCTGCCTCTCCTGGCTGAGGCAGTCACAGCGGATGAAACTGGAGCGATGCATTGGTGACTCAGGCCCCAGGTCCCTTGCAGCGAGACACGGTCTCCTCCGAAGAGTGGGTCCCGGGGCTGAAGATGCCCTGGGGGAGGGATTCATTGGCATGTTCGTGGAAAAGCCGGGCCCTGCACCGGATAAAAGCAGCTTTGCTGGGGAGGACGCAGAGCAGGTGGCAGAGCATGATGCTAACAGAGAACGGACACCAGGAGGAAGTTCTCACCCAGAGGCAATGGGGACCTGCTCTGGATACTGCGGGGCTGAGCAGCCGGGTTCCTCCCAGGGCCAGGGACCTGCTGACAGCGCAATAGCTGCCATGAAAGAGTCGCTCCCTAGCAGTGAGGGTGCCCAGGCGTCGCCCGGGGGAGACAATGCCGAGCACCCAGGGGCAGGGGATTCCTAGCTGAGAGCAGCCTCTCTTGGTCTTTAGTGGCTTGTCGGGGCAGGTACTTTCCTTTCCTCCCTAGGAGACCTGAACCCAGGCCCCGGCTCCTTGACACCACTGTCCGCTCTGGGCAATCTCTAGCCGCGGGTATACGAGCGTCGACGAGGCCTGGCAGACCTGCCCCGAACAGGGGTAGACACCGTGGCTGAAACGGGAGCACCTGGGGGTACCTGCACTTCTGCCTTGTTGGGAGCTGCCCTGGTTAGCAGTGGGGGTTACAGAGTACGGACAGCGCAGACACAGACTCCGCATGCGTCTTCTCCGGTGCCGATCGCTCTCCTGCCAGGCTTCATAGGCCAGCCCCCTACAGACAGGCCACCGAGATCCCCGAGTCCTCGAGAGCCATTCGAGTCAGGGGCACGTTAGATCCTGCATTTCTTGAGCGCTTAGAGCTGTAGAGGCTTGTTCGCATGCACCGTAACGGAGGCTTATTCAGTCGAGAGCTTTCCATCGATGATGCGGGGAGATTTTTTGGAAGTGAAAATGCTAAGCACCAAAGGACAGGTTTGGATCGTGATAATGGACTCGCAGGTGCCTGGGGGAAAAAAATCTCTCTCCTGACAGAGTTCTGATGTGGTTAAAAGGCGATTTAGTTATGTGTGCGCACTAAGGATAAGCTGGAACAATATCTCTAAGCCCCTGTTATTAATATCACTGATTCCGTTTCCTTTTCATCCTCACTGTCCCCAACATGTGAAATGGTCGGCTTCCCAGCTCCGCTTCTGCAAGGCCTTTTCTGATGTGAAATCAAGCTCTCCTCCTCTTGGCTGCTTTATGCCACCCTTCCTCTTGGGATTCACCCTACTGCCGCTCGCCAAAGGGGGCTGGGTAGGGGAGTAACATACTTTCCAAATCCAGGACTTGGAAACTCTCGTGGTGTCACCATTCAGGGTTATGAGATGGTCGTCCCAAAGGCAATGAAAGTGCTTTGCTCGCGCAGCAGAGAGACGGGCGCGTTTCGCAGAGGGGAAGATTGTCTCCAGTAACTTCGATTTCAGAGGCCCAAGGGGAGTTAGGGCCCCACACAAGACTCACAGAAGTGTCCCCCTTGAGACAGCTGATTCTCAAGATGCTCAATATCTGCTCTCTCACGAGCAGGCTTTTAAAATGTCTTAAACTGAGCATCCAACACTTGAGGCAGCCAAAACTATGAGTCCCTTGTGAAGCTCTTAGCCCCTTTGAGAATCCCAGCCTCCGTGTCAGCGTGAATTTAGTGTGGAACAGCGAATAGGGAGCATGAATGTTCATTCTGAGTGAAAGAACAGCTCTGAGAGTGTCTCCACTTTCCCCCCTTTTCGCTGCACTCTTAACACTGTTGGTTAGATGGCTGGACATGTTTCCAGTGTGACTGGTACGAATCTGAACTCCAAAGCAAAACCTGAGGGGTTTGGACGCATAGATGAGGAAAAATATTGCACAAGCGGCCGTGACGCAAGGCCTTGCCTAGCTCTGCGTGTCTCTGTGCCATACACAGCGGCTGCTGTGCAAAGCTTGGGTCACGCTAGCTTAGGGTTAGGGTTATGGCACGGAGAGACATGCAAAGCTAGGCAAGCGCTTGCATCACAGTGGCTTGTTCCTGGGACTCCTCCTCCACCCACCCTAGCGAGACACAGGAGCCAAACCCACAGTGAGCAGCCTGAATCTCCTGCCCGGCTTGCTCTTTGTTCTCTAGAGTAAGCGCCATGGGAGACCCAAAGGCCATCAGTAAATAAAACTTAGTGTCCTTATCTTAGCCCTGAGAGCTTGACAGGGCTTATCAGTATTCATTTCGGGCTTGCAAAGCTCACAGGCGATAAAGCTCACAAGCCAGCGTCTCCTGGAGAGGACGAGGGAGCAAGACAAATCCCCCTTGCCGGTTACGCCAGGGAGTCACAGGGTGAGTGAAGCAGCAGGAGGCATCATGTGGCACTGGAAAGGGCGCAGGGGCTCGTTTCACCACACAGGGCTAAAGGGGCCAGACAGCCTGGTCCCTCTCTGGCTATGTCTACACTGCACACTAAGCCCTGGCTCTGACTCAGGTTTGAGCCCAAGCCCCCCTTCTGTCTACACACAAGTCAGTGTGACTCGGGCCAGCAAGCACTCAGGCCCTGGGTGCTAGAACCCTGCTGGGGGTGGGTCAGAGCCCAAGCCCCGCTGAGACTAGGGTCCAAGCCCTCTCATTTTGCAGTGTGGACGCAAGTCAAGCTGCAGACCTGAGTCAGAAGGTCTGTGCCGTGCAGCATGGACACATTAGACGGCTGGGAGACCGGGATCCAGCCATTGTAAACCCAGGTTTGCAATGCAGTGGGGATGGTCACGTGCACTGAAATACTGAATCCACAAGTCTGGGGCCAGGGACCCAGGCTTAACATGCAGTGTAGATATTCCCTCTGCTTCCTCACCCCTCCTTTGTGGGGTGAGTCTGTGAGCTCCTCAGGCTGGGGCCGTCTCCCGCCGTGTCTGTAAAGATCTGCGATACACTGATAACAATGAAAGCACCCAATTTATCAGGGCCTTGAGCAGCAATTTACACTGGTGCCAAAAGGCGCCTTGAGTGTTATGCACCCAGTTTGCACAGGTGATATATAGGTCACCAGTGCGAGAGGTCAGAGCTCACCCCTGGAAGCAAAGCCCCAGTGTCTGGCTACGGGGAAGTGTCTGTCTCAGAGCCCTGCTGTACAGGGGAGGCTGGGGGTGGGGAAGAGCAGGAATCAGGATTCCTGGGTTCTATTTTGGGCTCAGGGAGTGGAGCCTAGTGGTTAGAGCTGGGAGGGGCTGGGAACCAGGACTCCTGGGTTCTATGCAGGCTCTGCCACTGACAACCCGCGTGACCCTGAGCACCTCGCCTATCCTCACAGTAAAGAGCTTAGAGTCGGAAGGAAGACAGTACTGAAACACAAAGTACGGGCACGTCTCTCCCCCACTCCCTGTCTGCAGCACCCGCTGCCGCCTCCCTCCCATAAAAACTCTTGCTGCTTCTGGCCAGAGCATGGGCCGCAGGCCTGGGGCTGAGAGCCAAGCCCCCAGCCCTGGCCCACACAGTGCCAAGCACAGGACCGCAGCTCCCACAGGCTTTGAGCCAGGCAGAGACCCTGACTGGGAAGCTGCGGGGTGGGCAGGTAGCTCACAGAGACTAAAAGTACAGGGCAAGTTGAGCCCCAGTGGACCCATTTGCGTCGCGCTCCAGGCTGCTCTGGCACCACAAAGGGGCTAGGTAGGAGCATCCCCTGAACCAGCCCCATGCCGGGACCACCCAGCTGGCGTGGAGCTGGCCAAGGGGCCTGCCCCACCCTGCTCCCAGCCCTCACGTAGGGGGCAGATGGGGGGTGAGGCTGGCACGCACCGCACAGTGGCTGTTCTCTGCCAGCGGTTACCTTTAGCCAATCGCTTCACCGCTCCGGACCCGGCTCCCCATCGGTGAAATGAGGAGTGTTAACCCTGCCTCTCCTTTCTCTCAGGCTGTTTCTCACGTTAGTGCCGGGTTAGCCTGCTGGGCACCTGCCAAGCACCCGGCCCTGCTCCCGGGGTGCCCAGTTCCCACGCACATCCTGTACGTTCACTGCACAAGGGCATGGGGCGGCTCTGTTAGAGGGATGCTCGAAGTCCAAAATAAACACGGAGAAGCAAAGTCTTCCATTTGACCCAGGTTCAGTCCTCAGCTGGCGCCTCCCCCTCCCAGCCTCTGCAGGGAGCCCAGAATCCACCTCGCCTGTGCTCATGCCGTCCGACCTTCCCTCTGCTAGGCGGCTGTGTTCCTCAGTCCCCGGGCCTGGCCTCAGCCAGCCTTCTGGCCCACCCGGAGCGCTGGAGATCTCCTCTCTCTGTCCTCACCAGGCATCTGCTGCACTGAGCTCTGCCTCCCAGCCAGGCCCCTGCTTCAGGTGCCCTGGGTCCAGGCTGATTGAATCCCCAGCAGCCCCACAACTCATTCCTGCCTGGGGTGGGGTTCATGCACCCCATCACACATGCAAAGGAGGAAAGAAGTCATTGGGCAAGGAGCTGGCCAATGGGCAGGTGAGGCTGGTGCAATGAGGTGGGAAAATTGGCAGGGCAGGGGCAGAGTTATACAAAGCTTTGAAGGAGAACCCAATTCCCTGCTCTAACCCATTACACCATGACGGCCAAAATTCCTTCACCACGGCTCTGGAAGTCTCCGCTTTCCTGTCCGTTCAAAGGGAGCTGTTTTTCCTTCTGGCCACCAGCCTACGATCAGTTCTGGGGACAGAACTGTACCCAGACCATGGTACAGAGAGATAGGTGTGTAGGCTCCTGGATAGAGGATACATGCACTCATGAATGGATAGACGAGTACTTATGTGGATGGATGGACAGAGAGTACCTGCACTCACGAATGGATAGAAGGATACTTATGTGGATGGATGGACAGGCAGAGGGGTGTGTACGGGGACAGACAGACAGAGAGCCTGGCCTGGCACATCTCAGAGTGAAGGGACTGTTTCAAGGCCCACTGTCAGCCTGCATTAATTTTATCTGTGATGGGTTCTGCCCCCTCCCCTAGGCAACCTCCCATGAAAACCGCCCCAGAAATCTGGGCACACCACTGCACTCTGTGGGGCTTGCTTTTAAGGGAGGCCCCTCTTGCCACGTCCCGTAGGCATCGGGCCCTTTGAGAGCTAAGGGAAGGGGGAGGTATACGTGTCTGACCTACTGTGGCCCACCACGGCTTCCACACACAACCTCCAGGGGACTCGGAGACCCGCTGAGCCATCACCAGCTACTCCCCCTGCCACTCCCTGCAGCTCCCGTTCCCGAATGGCAGCATCAAGAGCTAATGAGGCCTGGCAGCACTAACCACCATTTATAGGAACATAATTAGTAATAATAGCTGAAGCAACACCAATAACATCCTCACGATGGGGTGCCGAGCAACGATGTGGCTGTGTCAGAATCCAGAGCAGCCTGATCTCGCCCGGATTTATTCCCCCTGGGGAATAACTGGCAAATCTGTGCTGAAAACTGGGAAGCCAGAAACTTCCAGAGTCTTTCGCGTCTCAGGATCTGCTGTTCCCTTCATGTGCTTGCTTCCGAAAGGGGAAATAAACTCCTTAGCATGGGGCAGGGTGGGGAGCCAGGACTCCTGGGTTCTATCCCGAGCTCTGGGAGAGGAGTGGCATCTAGTGGGTTATAGTAGAGGGGGCTGGGAGTCAGGACTCCGGGGTTCCATTCCCAGCTCTGTCCCACAATCAAACCTGCCGAGCTCTTTCGAAAATCGGGCAGCAGTTGTGGGGGATGCGTCGTCTTGACACCTCCATCCAAAGCAACGTCTCCAAGGCCACACACACAGAGAGGGGGGCTGTGGCAGAATTGGCCCAAGATCCCTCGAGTCCCAGCCCAATGCTTTCGCTGCTGGACCCACTCTGCAGTGACAGAGACCGTGCAAGCATCTGGCCAGCCGTGACAGTGAAGTGGCAACTTCTGCTAAGAGACAATTCCCAGCTCAGGCGCCAATGGAGCAGTGACAGGTCTGATGTCACCCTCTTGGGTGAGACACAAGGGACTGAACCAGAGACCCCCAGAGCTAAAAGCATAAGCTGCTGGAGCGTGAGCTAACAAGGAGAGCCACCCTAGGCAGCACGGCAAAGACCCCATCCTCTGTGGATCAGCACAGAGAGGGAACCCGTCAGACGCGCTTGTCCGTGGGTGGCATGAGCTCTCCTTGCTACTGTGCCCATTCTTATTGAGCAGATATCCATGTACTGGGGAGGCTGCCGTCCTCCTTTAGCGCGCCCTTTCCTGGACATTGAACGGGACGTTTTTACAGCCTGGGTCTGCGACGGAGCCTTCCTTGGCTGGAGATCCGGAAAGGAATGACATTCCAGAACAAAGGTAGGCAGCCAATTGAACCAAGGCTCTTCCATGGCTGCACGTTTGGTTCAGCTTCTAATTAAAGATAACGGAATGAGTAGCGATTGCAGAAATATCTGTAATTATTCCCGTTTCACACGGGGAGATATTCCGGCTTAAGCAAATAACAACACAAAATATTAGCTAGATAGCTGTGAAATATTAGCAGGCTTGACAACCAGAGAGAGAGCACGAAACAGCTCACGCCCTGTCTCCTTCGGTTGACCAATCTGCTGAAAATACAATATAGCCATTGCTGTTTACCCAGGCTCAAAGCGAACTGCCTTAATGCTATTAAAATAAGCTTAGAGCAAGTGGTTTACAAAACAGAAAATTAAATAAGGTTGCTGTGGCCATAAAGGAGTGGGATTAATTTTGTCGGAGTTATGCTAATGAAAGCAACAAATTTAAACCTTATGCAATAAAAACGTTGGGTTTACTTTTTAATGAATCAATAAATCTCCTAACCCTTTTAAAAAAACAGACGTGCTGACGTTGTCAAAATGCAAAGCTCCAAAACAAGGGGAGATGCTGAGCGGGAGGGATGGATTCGCAGGGGCCTGCTTGCACCTAGGGGTCGGTCTGAGGATGCCAAACACGTGCAAGTGCCATGGAAGGGTGACTGGTGGTCACGGCGCTGGTCTGGGACTTAGGAGATCTGGTTCATAGCTTCACCAAGTTTAAAGGCAGAAAGGGCTATTAGATTAACTAGTCTGAGCTCCTACATAGCACCGGCTATTACATTTACCAGTTACCCCTGTATTGAGCCCAAAAACTTGGGACAGACTAAAGCGTTTCAGGCCTCAGGAGACTAAATTGTTGTGAGGAACAGGAGAGCCCGAGGGGCCACCTATGCCCGAGGCCCCTGCGCTGGCAAGGAATGGATTAGATGAGATATGGCTAGATGATCCTAGGCAAGGCACGCCCCCATGCTCCAGAGAAAGGCAAAAAGCCCCTAAGGTCCCAGCCAATCTGATCTAGGGGAAAATTGCTTCCCAGCCACACACTGGCCATCGGCTTGACCCTGAGCATATGACCAAGGCGGGCCAGCCAGGCAACTAGAGTAGGATTCTCTGTTCCACAGCACAGCACAGGTCCATCCCATCTGGTGTCCTGTCTCCAGCTGTGGCCAATCCTTGATGCTTCAGAAAAAAGTGACACCCCTTCCCCTCTCCACCGCACACAATACATCAAGCCAATTGTGCACTGGGAGGAAAAAATCCTTCCTGACCTTGGCCGGTGACCAAGAAAATTCTACAGCAGGAAGATCCATTCTTTGCTCTTCTGAGTTACAGATCAACATCGATAACAGCTACTGGGCATAGTCCAACACAACTCCTGATAAGAAGACAATTCGGAACTACTGTTCCAACTTTGGAAAAGAACCTATCTCTATAGTGGCCAGACCTGAAGAAAGTAGAGAATTCAGATAAAAATACAGAAAGAGCGAAGGAATTCTTTCACAAACAGAGTGCACTCAGAGAACTGCTTGGTCTAGAACCTGGCGACTGTGTTTGCAGCAAACCGGATGGAGAAGAAGAATGGACAACTCCAGCTGTCGTAAAGAAAATTCATTCAGTGCCCAGATCATACGTGATCGAGACTGACAGTGGAGAGTTTAACAGAAACCGTCAACATTGACAGTTCATTGTAAAGAAAAATCAACAGAGCAGACGCTATAGATGGTGGATGCAGAACAAGAAGCGAAGACTTTCCAGACCAACCGGAGCCAGTCGTTTGGGTCACGTAATTTGAAAACCAGGACAAGTTAGAGACATTTAACAGGCTGTTAGGCACCAAACTTCAGAGACACTGTGGCAGTGTGAATTTCATGAAGGTTAGGAATGTAGAATTGAGAGAGGGAAACGTAACGTACTGTCATGGATGGATATAAACTGTTCAGGAAGGACAGGCAGGGCAGAAAAGGTGGGGGAGTTGAACTGTATGTAAGAAAGCAGTAGGACTGCTCAGAGCTCCGGTATGAACCTATGGAAATACCTGAGAGTCTCTGGATTAAGTTTAGAAGTGTGAGTAACACGGGTGATGTCGTGGTGGGAGTCTGCTATAGACCACCAGACCAGAGGGATGAGGTGGATGAGGCTTTCTTCAGGCAACTAACAAAAGTTACTAGATCACAGACCCTGGTTCTCATGGGAGCCTTCAATGACCCCGATATCTCCTGGGAGAGCAATACAGCGGTGCACAGACAATCCAGGAAGTTTTTGGAAAGTGTAGGGGACAATTTCCTGGTGCAAGTGCTGGAGGAACCAACTAGGGGCAGAGCTCTTCTTGACCTGCTGCTCACAAACCGGGAAGAATTAGTAGGGGAAGCAAAAGTGGATGGGAACCTGGGAGGCAGTGACCATGAGATGGTCGAGTTCAGGATCCTGACACAAGGAAGAAAGGAGAGCAGCAGAATACGGACCCTGGACTTCAGAAAAGCAGACTTTGACTCCCTCAGGGAACTGATGGGCAGGATCCCCTGGGAGAATAACATGAGGGGGAAGGGAGTCCAGGAGAGCTGGCTGTATTTTAAAGAATCCTTATTGAGGTTACAGGGACAAACCATCCCGATGTGTAGAAAGAATAGTAAATATGGCAGGCAACCAGCTTGGCTTAACAGTGAAATCCTTGCTGATCTTAATCACAAAAAAGAAGCTTACAAGAAGTGGAAGATTGGCCAAATGACCAGGGAAGAGTATAAAAATATTGTTCGGGCATGCAGGAGTGAAATCAGGAAGGCCAAATCACACCTGGAGTTGCAGCTAGCAAGAGATGTTAAGAGTAACAAGAAGGGTTTCTTCAGGTATGTTAGCATCAAGAAGAAAGTCAAGGGAAGTGTGGGCCCCTTATTGAACGAGGGAGGCAACCTAGTGACAGAGGATGTGGAAAAAGCTAATGTACTCCATGCTTTTTTTGCCTCTGTCTTCACGAACAAGATCAGCTTCCAGACTGCTGTATTGGGCAGCACAGCATGGGGAGGAGCTGACCAGCCCTCTGTGGAGAAAGAAGTGGTTCAGGACTATTTAGAAAAGCTGGACGAGCACAAGTCCATGGGGCCGGATGCGCTGCATCCGAGAGTGCTAAAGGAGTTGTCGGATGTGATTGCAGAGCCATTGGCCATTATCTTTGAAAACTCATGGCAATCGGGGGACGTCCCAGATGACTGGAAAAAGGCTAATGTAGTGCCCATCTTCAAAAAAGGGAAGAAGGAGGAACCTGGGAACTACACGCCAGTCAGCCTCACCTCAGTCCCTGGAAAAATCATGAAGCAGGTCCTCAAGGAATCAATTCTGAAGCACTTAGAGGAGAGGAAAGTGATCAGGAACAGTCAGCATGGATTCACCAAGGGCAAGTCATGCCTGACTAATCTAATTGCCTTCTATGACGAGATAACTGGCTCTGTGGATGAGGGGAAAGCGGTGGACGTGTTGTTCCTTGACTTTAGCAAAGTTTTTGACACAGTCTCCCACAGTATTCTTGCCAGCAAGTTAAAGAAGTATGGGCTGGATGAATGGACTATAAGGTGGATAGAAAGTTGGCTAGATTGTCGGGCTCAACGGGTAGTGATCAATGGCTCCATGTCTAGTTGGCAGCCAGTATCAAGTGGAGTGCCCCAAGGGTTGGTCCTGGGGCCGGTTTTGTTCAATATCTTCATAAATGATCTGGAGGATGGTGTGGATTACACCCTCAGCAAGTTTGCAGATGACACTAAACTGGGAGGAGAGGTAGATACGCTGGAGGGTAGGGATAGGATACAGAGGGACCTAGACAAATTGGAGGATTGGGCCAAAAGATATCTGATGAGGTTCAACAAGGACAAGTGCAGAGTCCTGCATTTAGGACGGAAGAATCCCATGCACCACTACAGATTAGGGGCCAAATGGCTTGGCAGCAGTTCTGCAGAAAAGGACCTAGGGGTTACAGTGGACGAGAAGCTGGATATGAGTCAACAGTGTGCCCTTGTTGCCAAGAAGGCCAATGGCATTTTGGGATGTATAAGTAGGGGCATTGCCAGCAGATCGAGGGACGTGATCGTTCCCCTCTATTCGACATTGGTGAGGCCTCATCTGGAGTACTGTGTCCTGTTTTGGGCCCCACACTACAAGAAGGATGTGGAAAAATTGGAAAGAGTCCAGCGGAGGGCAACAAAAATGATTAGGGGACTGGAACACATGACTTATGAGGAGAGGCTGAGGGAACTGGGATTGTTTAGTCTGTGGAAGAGAAGAATGAGGGGGGATTTGATAGCTGCTTTCAACTACCTGAAAGGGGGTTCCAAAGAGGATGGATCTAGACTGTTCTCAGTGGTAGCAGATGACAGAACGAGGAGTAATGGTCTCAAGTTGCAGTGGGGGAGGTTTAGGTTGGATATTAGGAAAAACTTTTTCACTAGGAGGATGGTGAAACACTGGAATGCGTTACCTAGGGAGGTGGCGGAATCTCCTTCCTTAGAAGTTTTTAAGGTCAGACTTGACAACGCCCTGGCTGGGATGATTTAGTTGGGGATTGGTCCTGCTTTGAGCAGGGGGTTGGACTAGATGGCCTCCTGAGGTCCCTTCCAACCCTGATATTCTATGATTCTATGATTCTATGAAAAAAGAAAAGGAGTACTTGTGGCACCTTAGAGACTAACCAATTTATTTGAGCATAAGCATAAACTCAAATAAATTGGTTAGTCTCTAAGGTGCCACAAGTACTCCTTTTCTTTTTGCGAATACAGACTAACACGGCTGTTACTCTGAAACCTATGATTCTATGAACGCAATGTTAAACTGTATTATTCAGCCACTAAGTGATGCAACGTGCAACGTACCTAATTTAGGCTAACCTCAGCCACTGCTGGCCGTGCATTAACTGGTCTCATGCTGACCCCCTCTCTGGTGTCTCTCTTTGGGAAGGAAGCTCTGTAGCCTGTCCATATCTGGTAGAAGAGCCTGGCTGGGCCAGCAACCTACCGTGTGCAAGGTGTGCATGACAACGAGAGAGGGGCCCCAGCCGCCCCACCTGCCCAGTTAGCACAAATGTCTGCACCGATGGATGGTGTGGCAGCCCACCCATTAGCATCCTCGTCTTTCCTTACCTTAGCGCTCCCAATGTATCCTTCAGCCCTCGCCAGCTCTCTGCAGCCTGTCAGCATTTTCCATTCCTGGTCGTTCCTTCAGGCTACAGCACTGGCCTGGGGCTACGTCCACCCAGCCACTGATCTGACCCCCCAGAAGCCACGGTGTGTCTGGCGCACTCTCCTAGAGGAATTATCCATGTCAGACATGTCAAGCCGCTGTTGCTGCCTGTCGGCACGGGAGCACCGGCGCTGCAGTGAAATGCAGAATTGGGATCCACAGCAGGATGGAAAAGAGAAACCCGGGGCCTGAGTCAAACCAGCGCGAGGTGGCTGTGAAATGCCGCCAGTTCCCAGTGCAATTCCTGGCTCTGCGGCCGGCTTGCAGGGCTCAATTCTCTGCCCATCCTGCACTGTCGTTGTGCACCAGGGTAAAGTGGGCACGAGATGCCACCACATCCAAAAGTACCTGCTTTGCTCTGATGCAAACGACTGCGTGAGGAGCAGGAAGGGAGGGAGCAGGCCCCCAGTGCGTGGCCTTGGGAAGGTCACCTAGGGCCAGAGTTTCAAGCATAGCTCAGCTTCCATCTAAGCACCTAAGGGTGGGTCAGATTTTTAAACATCCTCTGCATGAGGAGCTGCTATTCTTCTCAAGGCTGCTCTAACTTTTTGGGGTCGGGGAGAGGGGGCAGGGAATAGCCAGAGTGCAGTGCGCCCCTGCCAGACCCCTGATTCCCCCTATGGGCCCGGGGGGGGGCAGGGAATAGCCAGAGCGCAGTTCATTGCGGCCACACCCTGATCTGCCCCCTTTGGGCCCTGTGGGGCAGAGACTAGCCAGGGTGTCATGTGCTCTTGGCACACCCCTGATCTGCCCCTATAGGTCCTAGGGGGGCAGAGAATAGCCAGCACCCACGAACCTGCCTGGTGACGGTGCTGAAAAGTAACATGTAGTGAACCCACCACACGTCAGCTCGCACTGAATACCCGGCTGCATGGGCGTGTGCTGGGGCAGTGAGGATGGGTGCTGCAGAGCCTAGATGGGACATGCAGCGGCAAAGTCAGGAATTACTCCAAGCGAAGTCTGTAAATAAAATAAAAATTCCATTTACAACACCACCGAGAAATTACAATAACCCAGAGCCAAGGAGCTGGGCAGGCGGAAACTTACTGCTGTCTGCGACAAACGAAAGGCAGGAGACAGGCGGGCCCAGCCTGCCAACTAATCAAGCCGAGGCACCGGATTATCGCTGACGTGTGAAGGGGAGCTGCAGAATGATTTCCTAGCCCAGCAAGTGCAGATGTGAGGCCTCCAGCTGGGGCTGGAAAACAGGCTGATTCTTCACGCACATGGGAACAGGGGAAGGGGAAGCTTTCTGCACATGCACAGAACCGGCAGGCAGGGGAGGATTCAGCCAGTCCTCGGAGCCAGAGATCTGTATTGTGCACAGCTGGTCAGAAGCTGGGCTGGGCTGGCTCTGCAGAGGGTTTGCTGAAATCAGCTGCACCGTGGCTCTTCTCTGCCGCCCAGGGCCCACAAGGGATGGAGCAGGCCGGGGCTGCAGCACGTTGCACTGCGGCTCAGGGCCCAAATGGGGTGGATCACGGACGTGGCTCGGATACACTGCACCATGGCTATCGAAGACTTCCCCTTCGTTGGGGGAAATTCAGGCCCCAAGGCATAAGCTGGGCCATCGAGCATCCTTGCACCCACTAATCACACTCTGCTTTTATCACTTTTGCCCTATTTTTCTTTTTTAGAAGAAACAATTTCCTTGCCCCGTGCTCTTGGAGCCCTCCGGGCCATGCTCCTGGACTGTGAAACGGGAGTCCAGAGTCTGTTTAGACCGTGAGCGCTTTAGGGTAAGGACCGTTTCTCACTCTGTGCCCACGCACCATGGGGCCCTCGACTCCACAACGGAGTTTAGGCTCTGTCCCCAAGAGTGGCTAGCAATTGCCATAAAAAGGAGGCATCAGGTTTGGTAAATATATACTGTTAGATGTCAGGGATCTGCCCATGATCTGCCAGTGCCCCTCAATCCTGACCCACCAGCTCTGCCCCCAACACAGCTTTACCGGCACCCCCTCTATCCTGACCCACAGCCCCCTCCCATTCCTCCACACCGTCCCTCAGCAGCCACAATACACGTCTCTAACACACCAGTGACAACCATCACCACGGTCATTGGCCTCCGTGTTCTGTCCCCACCCCCAACCCCTTATCTGTGGGTGGCTTTTATACTGTAGCACTGGCCTCCCCCCCGCCCCACACTTGGTAAGGCAACTCCCATCTTTTCATGTGCTGTAATATTTATACTGCTCACTGTATTTTCCACTCCATGCATCCGATGAAGTGGGTTTTAGCCCACAAAATCTTATGCCCAAATAAATTTGTTAGTCTGTAAGGTGCCACAAGGACTCCTTGTTGTTTTTACTGATACAGACTAACACGGCTACCACTCTGAAATCTAACAGCTCGATCCGTGTGTGCACCCATAAATCCGAATCGTGAACACAGCATAGTGTCTACACGGGGCAGAGAGGGTGAAACACTTCACAGCACATGACAGACACTGCAGCCTGTGGGTTGGGCAGCGAATCCAGCACCCCGGCCCCCACTCCAAATCCCCACGCTTGCTTCCTATCAGCCCTTGATTGCAGTTTGCAGGGGAGGAGAAGCTGGAGGAAACATTGTCAAATAGCCGCGGGGGGTCCTGAGGAAGGAGGAAGAGAGGCCAGATGGGCAGGGGAAGAGCCACCCTTCTGAGCTGGTTCATCTGCGGCTCCCAGCCCGGGGCAGGGCAGGGTGAGGTCTAGGGGATCAGGAGGTGAAAAGGCATCAGGGGCTTGCAGCTGATGGTGAACTGGGGGACAGGGCAGGGATTGAGCCCCAGGGCCTGGGGAGAAGGGAAGAGGGGAGACCTCAGGAGCCAGGGCAAAGTGGGGTGGGAATTAGAGGGAAGGAGGAAACGCTCCCAGAGGTCTGGGGCTAAATGGGAGATACGGTGCTGGGCGGCCCTAGGGGTTTCTGCTATGCCCCACTTGAAAGGTCACCAGCCGCCCCTGACCCCACTCCCAAGCCCCACTGAGCCACTCAACTTGTGGCCAAATTGTAACTGGTGCCACCTAGACAGGAAAAGTCCTTTAACCAACTCCCTACCCCCTGAGAAACCCAGTCCCCTGCTCTGGGTTCAGATCGGAGCCAGTGCCCCAGAAAGGGAAATGACCCATAACTCCTTTTCCTACCCTGGTCAGTGAATCATAGAAATGTCGGGCTGGAAGGGACCTCACGAGGTATCTAGTGCAGCCCCCTGTGCTGTGACAGGACCAAGGAAACCTAGATCAGCCCTGACAGGAGTTTGTCAAACTCGTTCTTAAAACCTTCCAATGAGGGGGAATCCACAACCGCCCTTGGGAACCTGTTCCAGAGCTTAACTACCCTTACAGTCAGAAAGATTTCCCTAACATCTCACCTAAATCTCCCTCACTGCAGATTAAGCCCATTACTTCTTGTCCTACCGTCAGCAGATATGGAGAACAATTGATCAGGGTCCCCTTTATAACAGCCTGTAACGTATGAAGACTGTTGTCAGGTCCCCCTCAGTCTTCTTTTCTCCAGACTAAGCATCCCTAGTTAAAGAAGCTGGGCATGTTTAGTCCTTCCCTCACAGGTCAGGTTTTCTAAACCTTTGATGATTTTTGTTGCTCTCTTCTGGACTCTCTCCAATTTGTCCACATCTTTCCTAAAGTGCGGTGCCCAGAACTGGACGCAGGACTCCAACTGGGGCCTCACCCGTGCCGAGCAGAGCAGGACAATTCCCTCCCATGTCTCACATACGATGCTCCTGTGAATACACCCCAGAAGGATATCAGCCTTTTTCACAGCTGCAGCCCATTGTTGACTCGTTCAATGTGTGATCCACAGTAACCCCCAGGTCCTTTTCAGCACGGCGGCCACCTGGCCAGTTATTCCCCATTTTGTAGTTGTGCATTTGATTTTTCCTTCCTAAGTGAAGTTCTTTGCACCTGTCTTTATTGAGTTTCCTCTTGTTGGTATCAGACCAATTCGGCAAGGTCGTTTTGAGTTCTAACCCTGTCCTCCAAAGCGCTTGCGACCCCTCCCAGCTGGGTGTCATCTGCAAATTTTATAAGCATAATCTCCACTTCATTATCCAAGTCATTAATGAAAATATTGAATAGTACTGGACCCAGGACTGACCCCTAAGGGACCGCCCCTCGATATGCGGTTATATCTCCCAGTTGGACAGACAACCATTGATAACTACTTGTTCGGTTTTCAGCGCTGTTAGGGCTTGGAAAGAGAGACAGAGAGCGACGTCTAATTTCTCTGCATCACGTCCCCAGAAACACACACCCAGCCTGTCTGCATTTGCATGAATGTATTTTATTGCAGGAAATAGGAAGAGAATCCAACTCAGCAACAGCTACCACGGCTCAGCCTGAGACAATCAATTCCCCACATCATCCAAAGCAAGGCGAGAGAGGGTTGACTATACCGTGCAAAGGGCACTAGGGGCAGCAGGGGGTGAGGGGGCATAAGGGGGGCTATACTACATAACAGGCAGAGAAAATGAAGAGAACTCTGCACCAAGAGAGGCAGCAGCAGAATGCGAGGGAAACCGGAGTGGCCTCCTCATCACCTCGTCAGATCTGGCTCTCTTCGAAATGCACGGGGAACCCTTGCGCGTTGCAGGCGATGACGATCGTCCTGAAGTCAGCGGCAGCCCGGTATCTGCAGTTGTTGATTGGTTTCCCTCTGGGCCGGTTGCAGGTGGTGACCTGGAATCCATCGCGGCTCTGGCGCATAATCTGGCCACTCTTGGTTCTATAGTCCGTGCCTCCCTCGTCAGTGCAGATGGCTCTGATAGCATTGCTGTTCGCGTGGATGAAGGTGTTCGGGTCCTTGCAGACTTTTCTCTCAGGATTTGGGTGCAACTTCCACAATTCTTTCAAGATGTGGCGCATTTGTTTGGTGCAGTACTTGTCGTCACGGCCCGTGGGATTCGCATCGACGTGCTGGAGGAGGAACTTCTCATACTGATCTGCAGTAGCTGGTGCTCCCAACAGCACCAGTGCAGCCGCCAGCAGGAGCAGCACGGGCATCCCTTTCAGAGCCATGGCTCCAGCCAGACGATCCTGAGGACACACTGAGAGACACGAACAGAAGAGCTGCCAGACAGGGTCAGACCAAAGGTCCAGCTAGCCCAGTATCCTGTCTCTGACAGTGGCCCGTACCAGAGCTTCCGGCAGAGTGTACAAAACAGGGCAATTAAGGAGTGATCCACATGCATCTTCCACTCCCGGGTTCCGACAGTTGGAGGTTTAGGGACACCCAGAGTATGGGATTGCATCCCTGACCATCTTGGCTAATAGCCATTGATGGACCTATCCCCCATAAAATCTGATCCAAAGACCCCACTCCCCCTCACCCCAGAGCCACGAGAGGACTGAGAAGTCCTGAGTCCGGATCTCACCTACTCTTCCTTTCACCCTCCTGCCAAGATTCTGGTCTCAGCCCCGGCAGGGTCAATCCAGAGTCACCCCCTGGCTGAAGTGGGGTCAGGACTGGATTCTGCTCCCAGGCACCCCGGGGTCAATCCGCAGTGCCCTTCTCTCTGCATTTCCCCCCTGGCTGGGGTCTGTTAAGCAACAATGTTTTCAGCTTACCCAAGTCGTGGGGCTCCCGACAGAGGAATGGATCCAGCTGCCGACAGAGCTGAGAGTCCCTGAGTCTCCTTCCCCTTCGGTTGTCATTCTATAGAGCCTGACCAGGCGGTGGGGGCGGGGGAGGTGGGGTGGGGCAGCTTCTCCCACTGAGGGCAGGGAGATTAGAGGGGAAGAAGGCATGGGGCAGGGTCCTGTTATTGGGGTCCTGAGACACTGTGAACCCCACAGCCCCTGGTGAACCTGCCCCTGTAACCCTCAGCCCAACGCTATCCCTGAGCTGGGGAGAGAACCCTGGAGTCCTGACTCCCAACTGCCCCCATTCTAACCCACTAGGTCCCACTCCCCTCCCCGAGCCAGGTTAGAACCCAGGAGTCCTGGCTCCCAGCCCCTCTAACAACACAGTCCTGGTTGTTACAGGTTTCACCACTAATTGGGAACCCTGGGTACCCCATAACCACAACCCCAGCCAGTCCCTCCCCGGGTTCCCTGCCCTCTCTTGGGTTTGTGTCCTGCCCACTGCTGGTGGGGGCTGGGAGCCAGGATTCCTGGGTTCTATCCCGGGCTCTGGGTGGGCAGTGGGGTCTAGTGTGTGTTTGTGAGGTTATGAGACAATGTCCCTTGGGGTCACTAGCTAATACCCCTCTGTGCGTGTGCAGCGTGTCCTCTCATTACGTGGCACGGCAGGCAGCCCTGCTATAGTTCAGGTTAAAACCAGCTCTCTGATTTAAAGCTCAACTTTCCGAAGTGCTCTAAAATCCAGACGGTTACTCAGCTTGTCTTGAAATTTGGTGTGGGTCATGGGAGTGTGGGAGGGCTAGCTAGCTAGGGTTAGTGACCCAAGTTTAGGGTCCTCTGAGAAAGGGGTTACCCAGATACAGCCCCACCCCTGAACAAAACAGCCTCTCTTAAGGTGCCTAAATTTTCCAGCTTTGTTCAGAGATAGGACTCAAACCCAGGCCGTGATCATCACATCGGGGTCTCAGTACCCCACATCCCCAGAGGGCAGGCCACACACTAGCCCTTTGGAGGAACAAAATTGAGAACAATATGAGACAGAGAGTTTGGCTCTCATGATAGGCACCGAATACGTCTAACGCTTATGCCCCCAAACAGATAACACTGAAATGTGCAGAGAGGACCAAGCTAGCCAGCCCTGCCAGGCTGGACTGCAATGCTTCCAGAGGGATTGGTGTGGACGTGGCTGGGCTGGCTGGGCCCAGGGGGCAGGCCAGGCTGGCTGGTTACACTGTTGATGCTGGGTTTCTTCTGTGTCTTTTCCCCTGACCAGCCCGGACCCCGCAATTAACAACCAAGGAGGGGCTGGCTCCAGGGGCCGGATTCCCAGCCACCCCTCTCCACTGGCACTGGAAATGGGGCCCTGCCAGGCCCCCTCTGTGCTGGCTCCTGTCCCATTCACCCTGCAGTGTCCCCCGGTCCTCACGGGCTTGGGGCTTTGACACCCCCACGGTCCAGGGGCAGGCCCAGATCTGGCCCTAACGGGGCTGCTCACAACCCCGTCAGCCTGGACCGGCCCCAGCCCTATCCCGGGCAGGGAGCGAGGCCTGAGGGCCTGTCCCACGCTGCCCAGTCCCGCTGGCTTGCCGAGTGTCGGTTGGTGGTTAGGATGTTAGGGGATTCCTCCTTGCGGTCTGGGGCAGGCTGCTCTCCCCGTGACAGAGGGGGAAACCCTGCACGCAAAGGGGAAGTTTCACAACCCGGCTGGGGCAATGGGCTAACGGGTGGTGACGCCACTAACCGATGGGATGTGCAATGGCTGCTCGTTCCCCCTGTTAACCACCGTGCTCTGCTCCCGTGTGCAGTGTCGCTGTGGTGTGGTGTGGTGTGGGGTGGCAGAGGAGGGAATGATCCCAGGTTAACAATGTGATGCAGCTGCAAAAAAGGCTAGTATCTTCCTGGGGTGTATTACCAGCAGTGTTGTATGCAAGATGCGGGAGGGAACTGTCCTGCTCTGCTTGGCACTGGTGAGGCCGCAGCTGGAGTCCTGTGACCAGTTCTGGGTGCCGCACTTTAGGGACGATGTGGACAAACTGGAGAGCGTCCAGAGGAGCAACAGAAATGATCAAAGGTTTAGAAAACCTGACCGGTGAAGGAAGGTTGAGAAAACGGGGCACGTTTAGTCATGAGAAAAGACGACTGAGGGGGGACCTGATCACAGTCTGCAAATATGTGAAGGGCTGTTTGAAAGAGGACGGGGATCAGTTGTTCTCCGTGTCCACTAAGGACAGGACAAGAAGTAATGGGCTTAATCTGCAGTAAGGGAGATGTAGGTTAGCTATTAGGAAAAACTTTCTAACACTCATGGTACTGAAGCTTTGCAACAGGCTTTCAGGGGAGGTCGCGGAGTCCACATCACTGGAAGATTTTAAAATCAAGTTTGATAAACTTCTGTCAGTAATGCACATGGGAACACATAATCCCAACTCTACATATGAAAGGATGGGGTCTAAATTAGCTGTTACCACTCAAGAAAGAGATCTTGGAGTCATTGTGGATAATTCCCTGAAAACATCCACTCAATGTGCAGAGGCAGTCAAAAAAGCAAACAGGATGTTGGGAATCATTAGGAAAGGGATAGATAATAGGACAGAAAATATCATATTGCGTCTCTATAAATCCATGGTACTTCCACATCTTGAATACTGCGTGCGGATGTGGTCGCCCCATCTCAAAAAAGATACATTGGAATTGGAAAAGGTTCAGAAAAGAGCAACAGAAATGATTAGGGGTATAGAACAGCTTCCATATGAGGAGAGATTAATAAGACTGGGACTTTTCAGCTTGGAAAAGAGATGATTAACGGGGGATATGATAGAGGTCTATGAAATCATGACTGGTGTGGATAAAATAAATAAGGAAGTGTTATTTACTCCTTCTCATAACACAAGAACTAGGGTCACCCAATGAAATGAACAGGCGGCAGGTTTAAAACAAAGAAAAGGGAGTGTTTTTCCACACAACACACAGTCAACCTGTGGAACTCCTTGCCAGAGGATGTTGTGACTTCCAAGACTATCAACAGGGTTCAAAAAAGAACTAGATAAGTTCATGGAGGACAGGTCCACCAATGGCTATTAGCCAGCATGGGCAGGGATGGTGTCCCTAGCCTCCGTTTGCCAGGAGCTGGGAATGGACGACAGGGGATGGATCACTTGATGATTACCTGTTCTGTTCATTCCCTCAAGGGCACCTGGCACTGGCCACTGTCAGGAGACAAGGTACTGGGCTAGATGGATCCTTGGTCTGACCCAGTAGGGGCATTCTTATGCTCTTATGTTATGTTCTTAAGACACCTGTTACTATTTAGTTTATACAAGAGAAGGGTATTATCTCCTTTAATCTCTCACTCTACGGCCTTTTTTTTTTCTAGACCACAAATCATCTCGACAGAGTTTCTCCTATTTGCTAACATCCTTTTTCAAATGTGGACACGGCACTGAACTCGGGGTCCAGTAATGAGCTCACTGCGAATACTTTATACAGAGGGCCGGCCTTAGGGAAAATTGGGCAACCTTGTATTTTGGCACCCCTGACGCCCACTGCCTCCCCGGGTTCCCCACCCACCTCCGCATCGCCCTGGCCCCCGCTGCCTCCCCGGGCTCCCCACAATGGTTGGCGGCCCGAGGGGAGGCTTGTGACAGGAGGGCAGCAGAGGGCTGTGGTGGCAGGGGAGCATGGTGACCTGAGAGCCCCAGAAAGGGGAGAGGGGACCAGAGGAGTACAGCTGGAGTCTGTACACCCCCTGCTGCCCCTAGTGCCCATCATACAGTGTAGCTGCCCCTTCCCCACCCCACCCTCTGCCGCCCCTGGTGCCCACCATACAGTGCCCAACACCACAGCAGTGCCCCCTTGCCGTGACACAGCACCTGGCCTCCATCCTGGGCTCCACCCCTCCCAGCCCTTTATACAGACTGAGCCAGTATCTTCACCCCTAGTCCACAGGTGTGGGAAATCGAGGCAGAGACGGGAACATGAGAGAGCCCACAACGCTCATTGCAGCCAATAGGAGAGGGAAATATTCCCAGAGAAGAGCCCTGTGACTCAGAGCTCTGAACTGGTACATCAGGGGTTATGGGTTCAATGCTTACTCGAGCCTGGGTGAATCATCTCGGGGAGGTTTCACCTTTCACTGCTTCCTATGTATGTGTTGGTGTCTATGCTGTCCTCTCAAAAGCCGAGCATCCGTCACTCTGGCAGGAAAGCCGGGGTACGGAGCACCCATTTCTTTAGGGGAACGTGTAAGAACCCTGCAGCATCAAATATGGCATGATCTGCCCCCACATTAGGACTTAGCCTGATCTCTACTAGCTAGAGATTGGTTTAAAACAGGGGTGGGCAAACTACGGCTGGGGGGCTGCATCTGGCCCTTCAGACATTTTAATCCTGCCCTCATGCTCCCGCTCCAGCCAGGGAGCAGGGTTGGGGGTTTGCCCCACTCCACACGTGCCGTGGCTCTGCATGGGTCCCGGAAGCAGCAACATGTCCCCTCTCCAACTCCTATGTGTAGGTGCAGCCATGGTGCTCCGCCTGCTGCTCCCGCCCCAAGCGTGACCCCTACAGCTCCCATTGGCTGGGAATCGCGGCCAATGGGAGCTGCAGGGGCGGCGCCTGCGGATGGGGCAATGCGCAGAGCCGCCTGGCCATGCCTCTGCATAGGAGCTGGAGCAAGGACATGCTGCTGCTTCCAGGAGCTTCTTGAGGTATGCGCTGCCTGGAGCCTATACTCCTGACCCCCTTCCACCACCCCCCAACCCCCTGATCCCCCTCCCACCCTCCAAACCCCTCAGTCCTAGCCCACAGCACCCTCCTGTACCCCCAACCCCTCATCCCCAGCCCCTCCCCAGAGCCCGCACCCCCAGCCAGAATCATCCCCCCCCCCCCGGCACCCAACCCCCCTGCCCCAGCCTGGAGCCCCCTCCCATACCCACATGAGCATTCATGGCCTGCCATAAAATTTCCATACCCAGATGTGGCCCTTGGGCCAAAAAGTTTGCCCACCCCTGGCTTAAAGCTTGAAGTACAAGGTTTCATCCCTTCCAGTATTTGTTATCATAATTAATTGTAACTCTGTACATTACTGTTATCCATAGAAGTGTCCAGTTCCTTTCTGAATGTTGCTAAGTTGTTGGTCTCATCAATGTCCTGTGACAAGAAGTTTCACAGTCCAATTACACCTTGTGTGGAAACAAAGTATTTCCTTTTATCCATTTTCGATTTGCCACCTTCGGGTTTCAAAGAACATCCTCTTGTCCTTGTGTAATGAGACAGGGAGAAGAGAAGCTCCTGATCTCCCTTCTCTAGACCAGTCTATATTTTATATTGACAACTATACCAGATCTATGCATCTATCCATCCCTATAAATGCCCATCCATTCCTATAAATGCCCATCTGTCCAGCCATCAATTTAAGTATCTACCCCTATAGATACAGACCATCAATCGGGCTCTGTTTAGTTTTGAGAAGAGAAGACTGAGGGGGGACCTGAGAACTGTCTTCAAATATATTAAGGGCTGTAAGAAAGAAGACCGTGATCAATTGTCCTCCATGTTCACTGAAGGTAGGACAAGAAGCAATGGGCTTAATCTGTAGCTTGGGAGGTTTAGGTTAGATATTAGGAAAATCTTTCTAACTCTCAGGGTAGTTGAGCTCCAAGGGAGGTTGTGGGATCCCTGTCACTGGAGGGGTTTAAGAACAGGTTGGACAAACACCTGTCAGGGATGGTCTAGGTTTCCTTGGTCCTGGCTCGGCGCAGGGGGCTGGACTTGATGACCTCTCGCGGTCTTCTCCTGCCCTAAATTTCTATGATTCCTTGATCTGCTCCCTTCTCTTTGGTGTATAAACAGTCTCATAAACGCAGCCTTAAAAACAGGGCTGATTATTCTGCCTCATTTAGCCACTGAGCTGCCTGATATTACAGCTGCTGAACAGCGGCCAAGAGTCAGTTTGTAAGCCATCATATGGCATCCCTTGCAAAGGAGAACAAGTGGGCATTGCTTTGTATCAGCACTCCTTACCATCTGCTTTGCCCTGGTTCTCAAGGTAATCTCCCTGCAGCCAGACACCTGGCCAGACAAATTTCTGGCTTGTGGGGGGTCCAGGTGCCACAGTCACACAAATAATTAATTAAAGTTCTCTCCCTCCCTTTGCATGGACCTATATCCTGAACATTTCACAAGCAGATTCTTTATTCCAGGAATTTCTTTTGCTTTCCTGCTTGTATCTACACGGCTGAAAACACCAAACGTTCTCCCTGAAACTTGAGTATTAGAAGCACCTAGACTCTCCAACTGGGCTTTAGTGTCAGGTGCTGTACATACATGGAGGGTATTGTCTACACAGCAAAAGATGTGCACAGTCTAGCCTATCTGAGCTAGTTTGAACGCATCTCGTGTGGGTGACAATAGCAGTTGAAGACAGCACAGTGTGGGCGTCAAGCAGGCTCACAAGCTGAGTGTGTACCCAAGGTCCACGCTGAGGTTGTGTTACCCGCACTGTGGCCCTCACTGCTCTTGTTACCCAGCCTACCTCAGATAGGCTAGACCAGGGGCAGGCAAACTGAGGGCTGCATCGGGTTTCCGAAATTGTATGGAGGGCCGGTTAGGGGAGGCTGTGCCTCCCCAAACAGCCAGATGTGGCCCGGTCCCTGCCCCCAATCCGACCCCCACTGCTTCTGGCCCCTTGATGGCCCGCCCGGGACTCCTGCCCCATCCAACCCCCCTGTTCCCTGATGGCCCACCCAGGACTCCTGCCCCTAACTGCCCCCCGCTGCCCCATCCAACCCTTCCTCTCATTCCTGACTGCCCCCCCCGGGACCCTGCCCCATGCAACCACCCCTTCTCTCTGTCCCCTAACTGCCCCTGGAACCCCCGCCCCTGACTGCCCCCCACTGCCCCACCCAACCCCTCCTCTCATTCCTGACTGACCCCCCGGGACCCTGCCCCATGCAACCACCCCTTCTCTCTGTCCCCTAACTGCCCCTGGAACCCCCGCCCCTGACTGCCCCCCACTGCCCCATCCAACCCCTCCTCTCCTTCCTGACTGCCCCCCCCGAGACCCCTACCTCATCCACCCCTCCTGCTCCCTGTCCCCTGACCCCTATCCACACCCCTGCCCCCTGACCACCCCCTGAACTCCCCTGTCCTCTATCCGATCCCCCCACCCCCCGCTCCCTGCCCCCTTACTGTGCTGCCTGGAGCACCAGTGGCTGGCGGCGCAGCTGCCCCATGACAGGCAGCCAGGCCGCGCAACACAGAGCCCCGGGTCAGGCCGGGCTCTGCAGCCCCCCGCCCAGAGCATGGCGCCAGCTGTGCAGCGAGGTGAGGCTGCAGGGGAGGGGGAACAGCAGGGGAGGGGCTGGGGGCGAGCCTCCCAGGCCAGGAGCTCAGGGGCCAAGCAGGAGGGTCCCGCGGGCTGTAGTTTGCCCACCTCTGGGCTAGACGGTATGCAGCTTTTGCTGTATAGACATGCCCAGAGTGACACTCCCTGCCTTGGAGTGCTCACAGTCTAAATAGACCAGTTCCCCCCCATCCTTATTCCCATTTTACTGTTGGGAAACTGAGGCCCTTAGAGATGAAGTGAATTTCTCAAGGTCCCTCAGAAAGTCTGTGGGAGAGGCAGGAACTGAACCCCGATCTCCTGGGTCCCAGCCCAGTGCCTTCACCTGTTAAACCTTGACAACAATGCTGAGTGACACATTCTTGAAATACACTGTGATTCGTAACGTGCTGGTGGTTGTCCTGTTGCTGGGCGGCATTATTAGCATAATCCTCACTTTAATTATGGATCAATTTTTTATAAAACTTCATATTTGTTCCCTTGAGAGATCTCGGCGTGCTGTCCTAGTTTTGTTGATGAGCGATCTGATTTAGCAAGTGCTGTTCAGCTGAGCCTTAGACCTGCTCCAGAGCCACGTGGTGCGAGCTGCTTACACCCCTGAGCTGCCTGGACCCAAAGAACGCGGCAGGCAGAAAAACAAATTAAAAATGAAATTAAACAAGCAAATCAAGTAATTTGGCCCTCCAGGAGACACTGGGAACCACCCCGACACATCCTAGTAACTACATACGGAGTGATTTTTATTGCACCTGCAACCCCGCGACATGGCTCAGAGTCCCAAGTGCTGGGTGCTGTGCAAACACAGGACAAAAAGACGGGCCCTGTTCCCAAAAGCTTAGCATCCGAGACAGCTGCAGTGCTGATGTCACTACCTATCATGCTGACCAAGACTGCCTCATTGGTTCCTGGTGCTCCCTCCCCTCCATCTGTCGGTATCCACTTGCTGTCTCTTGTCTCCTACTTACATTGCACTGAAGGTTAGAGATACCAGGTGGGGAGGCGGGGCTGGAAAACAGGCAGGACTTCCCCCTCTCCCATCTCCCCTCTGTTAGGCTCCCAGTTAACAATCAGACTGATTTACAGGCCCATGTGTTTATGTCTCACGAGGCCTTCCCTGCTCGTTCACGCAGGGGAGGTCTATGCTGCAGACAGGACTCTATGCCGACACAGCTTCTCAGCGGAGACGCCGCTTGCACCCACAGGAAGAGTTTTTCTGTCTCTTTAGGGACACCACCTCCCTGAACAACAACAGCTATGTTGGTAGACGCACTTGCCCACTGACATGGCAACATCTACACTGGGGATGGGTTGGCATGTCAGGCAGGGGCCTGGCTTTTTCACACTGTGACCGATGTAGCCATGCAGAGCTGACTTTTCCGTGTAGGCCCAAGCTCAGCACCCGCTGGGGCTGGGAAGCTGTCCTGGCTGGGATGTCACCGGTTGAGAGCCCCGTGTTCATTCTGTCCGTCCCCAAACACTTCAGAGGATCCCACAGGGCTCTGCAGAGTCAGAGCTGGGAAGCGTGAGACTGTCTCGAATTGGAAGCCTTTGTGGTTCACGGTCTCCGGGCAATTTCGCCTTCATTTATAGCTCACCATAGCGTGGGGCACGTCCCGGGCAAAGACAGCTCATAGACTCAGATTTCAAGGTCACGAGGGACCACTCTCCATTGAGGCTCTGATCTCCTGCATAACACAGGCCAGAGGTTTTCACCCAGCAATTCCAACACCAGCGTGGCATGTAGAAAGAGGTCCCCTATCTCGATTTAAAGACCCCAAGGGACAGAAAATCCACCCCGTCCCTTGGTAAGTTGTCCCAACGGTTAATTAACCATCTGCGCCTCATCGCTAGCCTGAATTGGTCCATCTTTGGCTTCCAGCTGTTGGATACCATTCTGCTTTTTCCTGCTAGATTAAAGAGCACGCTGGTCTCAGAAATCTTCTCCCCACCTAGGTATTTCTAAAGCAGGATCAGCGCAGTGCCAGCTGCACATTCCTTGTGGTGCATGAACTGTGGAAGAGTTTTCCTGTCACAACTTCTGTACACGGAGTCCCAGCCCTGGGGTGATGAGTGCTTTAGAAATGCAGGTGGGTGGAAAAGCAGACAGATACATGTCCCTCGTCGCCACCATAAGTATCTGGGTAAACAGAATAGAGGGTCCTGTTCTCAAAGGAGACCGTGACGTTGACGAGGATGATCTTTTTCTGGGCCTCGTCAGTGACGACCATGTCAGGTCGCAACTGGCTGTCGGTACCGGGGATGGCGCAGTTCATGGTGACCTCCCCCAGGAGCGGTGCGATGGCTTTCACCAGGCGGTTCACCAGGATGCGGTGCGATGGCTTTCACCAGGATGGCGTTGTGGGGCAGCTGCCAGGCTCTGGAGTGGGGCTTGCAGCTGCACAGGACATGGGGCAGGGTCTGCACAGGACATGGGGCAGGTAGCCGCACTTCCTGCAATGCTTGTCTTGGTTCCCGTGGCAGACAGCTTCGTTGGGCGGGACGCAGTTGAGCCGGGCGCGGTGGATGAACCGCCAGTCAGCGAAATGGGTGAAGCCACCCCCAGCGAGGAAGTGGTTGCTGGCGTCCCACTTGCTGGTCAGTTCGAAGGCTTTACCCTGGTCCAGTTTACGGCTTCAGGGTTTCCATGTACAGCGAGTGGATGGCTGCCTTCAGGGTCCTCTCCAGCATGCCCCTGGCGCTCGGGGTGACGACGGTGTTGTCCTCAGACCTGATCTGCGGCACCAGGACTCCCAGCTCCTGGCGCTCCTCGCACCATTCCCAGCGGCAGCCGATGCGCTTCCCCAGGTGACGTGGCATTGCGAGCGCAGGATCACAGTGAAACGATGTCGCTCCCATCCTGTCTGAATTTGCCGTCCAGGGAACCGCTCAGGAAGGTGGCGATGTCTTGGCTGGAGGGGGCTCTGCCGATCCTCTTCTTTGTCGTGTCATGGAGGGCGCTCGCCGCGATGTTCCGTACCATTGTGTCAGGACACGTCAGCAGGCGGAAGGCGTGGGTGATCACCGCGATGTCACACAGGTTGCCCCTGCGGGGGACACTGGCACCACCGTGCCTGTGGGTGATGTAGACCAGCTCGTTGCTGGCTCTCTGGGGAAGGAACAGCCACACTAAAGTGAACCGTAACCCGAGGCCAGCCCAGGTTGATCACTTTGGCAAAGCAGATCTTTCTGCTGAATGCCAGGACAGAGTAGGCGTGGCTGTGCAAAGATGGTCTGCTCCTAAAGTCATTGCCCCCAATGCGTCACTAGATGTAAGGGGAGAGCTCATTCAGACCCTGCTTACAACCCAATGGTGAAATTCTCCCCTCTAGGGAGGGAAGATGAGGGCTGCACAAGGAAGGCGTCCCACTCAAGCCTCTATCACTTTGTAGGTTCCTAGGTGCAACACCAGAGGAGTCCATTGCAATCATCTAGCCCCGTGGTTCTCACCAGGGGTACACGTACCCCGGGGGGGTACACAGAGGTCTTCCAGGCGGTACATCAACTAATCTAGATATTGGCCTAGTTTTACAACAGGCTACATAAAAAGCCCTAGTGACGTCAGTACAAACTAAAATTTCATACAAACAACAACCTGTTTATACTGCTCTATATACTATCCACTGAAATGTAAGCACAATATTTATACTGCAGTCGATTTATTGTATAATTATATGTAACAGTGAGAGCGTCAGCAATTGTTCAGTAACAGTGTGGCTGTGACCCTGTTGTATTTTTCGGTCTGATTTTGTAAGCAGGTAGTTTTTAAGTGAGGTGGAACTTGGAGGTACGCAAGGCAAATCAGACTCCTGAAAGGGGTACAGTAGTCTGGAAAGGTTGAGAGCCACTGATCTAGCCTGACCAGTCCTGCATCACACAGGCCAGAAAAATCACACCAAGAATGCAGATTCCTACACCCAGCCCATAACTGCTTGTTGAACTGGAGCATGTCTTTGATAAGGAGACACCCAAACTTGATTTAAAGATTAAAGCAACAGGGAATTTATCACCTCCCAGGGAAGTTGTCCCAAAGGTTAATTAACTTCACTGTTAGAAACTTGCACTTCATTTCTAATCTCAATTTTTCTGCCTTCAGCTTCCAGACATTGGAATTTGTCCAGCCTTTGTCTGCTAGAGTACAGAGCCCTCTGGTGTCAGAAATGTCTTCCCCAGGTAGGTACTTTAGTGGGGCATAGAGTGTACAGGAGTGAATTTTCCGCTATGAGGTTGTGTCTCTGGAAAGTTACGTGGATGGAGAAGGGTGCTAAACCTTCCTGTCATTTGGCATCACCTTCATAGGTGATCTGCTGACATCCTGGCTGTGTCAGTCTGTATCCCAAAGGGAAGCAAAATGGTTCGCCTAGGGCTCGCTTTGGTAATGTTCTGAGTTGAGGCATCATTTATAAGAATCACTTTCCATAACAAGTCGCAGATTGGGTCAAGAGACCTAGACACACACTTCATCCTCTTCTGTATCACAGCATCCTCTGTAAGGTCTTTGCTACAGATGTATCTTGCAACCAAGTTATGCAAGAACACGGCTGAGATGCAACTGCTCCTTAAATGCAGAGAGGACATTTACCCCAGGCCGCGTCCGTACAAGGCAAATGTTCCAATTTGTTTTCATTTCAGCCCTGTTCCTCGGGCTGAAATGAAATCTGAATGGCTGGTCAGGTGGAATTGCTTCCTTAAATGCACTAGCTCCCTCCAGGGCAGCCTGGACCCTCGGCTCCCCAGATGGAGAGGCTGGTGACTCAGCCTTTTGCCTGTCAGAATAATGAACGTTCTCTTTCTGCATGACACGTGGCCTTTGAGCTGGTGGGGAGTTAGCATCCCCAGCGCCTAGAGTTACTCCCGGCTCCCCTTCCCACCCCTTTAGTGCTGTCTTTTGACGGTAAAGTTCCAGGCACCTTTAGAAATGCGTTTGCTACTGCGTGCCCTCCTGCTTAGGCTGGGAAAGGCTGTTGGTTTTGCAGATTCTACTTAATTGTCCTTCCTCTGAGTACCTGTCTCTTGCTGTCACCTGCATTCCAAATTAGCTTCCACTGATCTCACAAGGGTGCTGGGAGGGTTTTAAAGAGGGGGGAATGAAATGTCCATGAAACCCTCCCTCATTTCCCAACCAATGAGCCAGCTGGTCAGAACTTTCTGAATTTTGAAATCTGGATATTTTGAAGCTGAAACTTCAAAAATTTGGGGAAGGAAAATTTTTGAAGAAAAAAAAATCTGCAAAGTTCTTTCCCCAATTTTCCATCACACTGGAGAGTTGCCCTAGACTGTGGTCCGTGGGTTTGGGAACTGGTCAAGGACTTGCGAGAGCTGGGTTCAGTTTCCTGCTCTGCTACAGACTCTCTGTGACAATGGACCACTTAGGGAAATGTTTTCCAAAGTGCCTAAGGCCTGAACAACGCTAGGAAGTTACAATGAGACAGCTACCTCAGGCAGGGGTGTGATTTTTTTTACCAGCATAGCTGTACCAGTGCAGTGGTGCTTACATACGGTGATTGCAGGGAGCCAACTTATATAGACTAGACAAGGCCTTAGGGATTTATGAACCTAAGTCCCATCTTCAAAAGTGGCTCGTAAGTTCCATTGACTTTCAATGACATTTAGACTCCTAAGTGTCCAAGTTAGGATTAAAGATTGTGAGGTATCTGATATAAGGGCATATAGGGTCATAAAAGTACCTATGGCCAGGTCTACTCAACAGACTTTTGCTGACAGTTACATCAGTCAGGGATCTGATGAGTAGAGCTGAGTGAATAATGGTTTTTTTGGCTTGGGAACAGAACCAAAATATCCAGTAAGTAAACATAAAAAATCCAGTTTAATTTGAACCAAAACCAACTTTAAAAAAAATGAAAAGGAGTACTTGTGGCACCTTAGAGACTAACCAGTTTATTTGAGCATGAGCTTTCGTGAGCTACAGCTCACCGATGAAGTGAGCTGTAGCTCACGAAAGCTCATGCTCAAATAAACTGGTTAGTCTCTAAGGTGCCACAAGTACTCCTTTTCTTTTTACGAATACAGACTAACACGGCTGTTACTCTGAAACCTGTCTTTAAAAAAAATGTTCATTGAATAAAAGCAATTAATTTTGGATTGACCAAAACATTTTGGTCAACTCTAAACACATTTTTCAGCCTGGTTTTTTTTTGTTTTGATTTGGCTGGTTTTGGGTAGTTCTCACCTTTTTGGTGTGTGACTTGTTTTATTGGCTAAATCTGAAAACGAAAGGCCATTTCACAAAGAAAAGTCATAAGGAAATGTTTTGACTTTTTCAAAATTTATTTCCTCAGGCTCATTTTGGCTGAAACAATTCATTGAATTTGAGTCAAATTCACAAACAGTTTCTGAGTCCTGAAAAAACGGATTTTTCAGAAAAATTTCTCCTTGCTGAAAAAGTTCTGCCCAGCTCTGGTGAGGAGGCGTGATTTGTGACCAGAGCCATGCCAGCAACCCCCCGTATAGACACATTTATACTGGCAAAAGTGCACTTTTGCCAGCATGACTTATTTCTCTTGGCCCGTCTGTAATCAGTTATATTGGGGAAAGTGTACTTTTTGCCAGGACAAGCTGTGTCCATTCTAGCAGAGTGAGTTGCCGGTATAGCACACTGGTATAGCTGCACCAGCAAAGCCCTTTGAGTATAGACCTGACCTTGGACAGGTGCCCTGTGGCAGCAGGGGAGGAGGGCATGTTGATATCTAGCCAAAACAGACTGCTTCACGGCTGTCACACAGGATGAGACTGAGCGAGCGCAGCCTGAGCTCTGATAAGTGTCTGCCTTGTCAAGAAAACTAGCTCAAGTTTTGCAATGAGACAAATCACTAGGAAAATTATTCAACTTATCTTTAATAACTCACTACGTCCAATGTTCCCAGTTAAATTGCTTTACACCTCATCAGCCCGTCTCACGAGGAAATGACAAAGCGCGAGATATCAAGCAGGCAAAAGCCCAATTGTTGGAGCAGAAAATGATAATGCCAGCGCGACGGCAGCGAGAATGGAGTAAATATTGATTTTCGTATATGAAAGAAAGAGATCTTTATGGACGGGGAAGATTAAAGGAATAAGCCAACCATACAAGCTCCTGCTCCAACTGATGTAACATTCCTACCAACCAAAACATTTCCAGTGCAGAGTAAATAGCTCTCTGCAACTACCGTAGCCACACGTGTTTGGCTGTTCTCAGGGCATTAGCAGGCCTAATATTTTGAGACGCTGTTACTGCTGCATGCAGCAGGTCTCCATCAAATTGGGAACAGCACAGTTATTGGAAAAGGAAATATTACGGGGCCCTTCTCAGGATGTGAAACAGCCTCCTCACCTGTACCCGGGTGAAAACCGGGCTCCAGGAAACAAGGGTAAGGAGACATTAACAAACAATCCATGCAAAGGAAGGAGTGTTGAACACAGAAATCTGTGCAGCAGAAACCCTGGTGTTCAGAGAAAGCTGGGGGCAGACTAGGAATTCTTTATCTAGGTTATGGCAGTGTCTCTGCCCCGAGGTCTCAGCACATACACAGAGCAACCCTAATCAAGGCCCCGTCACACCGGGCACTGCACAGACCCAGAGTAACCAAGATTAGGGCCCCCCTCGCACTGGGCGCGGCACATCCATGCAGCCTGATTATGCTTTGTATTAAAATGGCATCAAGAGGCCCCGACTCGGGATCAGAGCCTCCCTGGCCTGGGTGCTGGATACACACACAATGAAAACAAACTATTTGCCCCAAAGGGCTTAAAATGTAAGTGAGCAATGAGGGAGAACAGGTGGAGGGGGGACACAAGGTACCGGTGGGAGGCACCCCCGCCCAGACAGCTGACAATCTAAATAGACAAGTGTTATTAACCCCATCCAACAGCTTTTGGTGGGGGAGAACGGTAGGGTCCAGGGAGATGAAGTGACTTGCTGAATTAGCCAGTGTCTAGAGTGCTAGCCCCGTGCCTGGACAGCAAGGCCTCCTAATAGCTTCAGCCGGAGAATCAGCACCCAGAGCACTTTTATTTTCGTACTGAAATATGGGCGTAGCTGCCTGACATTAGCTCCAAAAGACTGAAGTGTTTTGCCCCTAGCTGCTTCACGCCACCGCAGCCCTCCACACACCTCTTCCTCTCCGGTGGGCACGAAACAATGAAATACAATCTAACATTTCGATACACCTGACAGCCAGGGAAATTTCTGCCATTCACCGGCCAGATAATTCAGTCTGCCCTCTCTTTCCCACAGTGGATTCGCAGCAGGTGTCTGACAAGGAAGCGGTGCCTGCTCTAAAATGATCTGTCTCTGAACCACTGTTCCAAATACAATGCTCAGGAATTACTTCTGCTTTGCAGACCCAGATGCATTTGGCTGGGAACCGGTATTAACTCCATTAAAAATCTACCTTACCTGCATACCACCTACGGCACTTCAACCCCGGCCCCTCTACGCAGGGGTGAATTTCATCAAAAGTGAGCAGAGCTAGACACCCCAAAGGGAGATCATTATTGTCTGTCACTCAGATCCCATGGCATGCATCCGATGAAGTGAGCTGTAGCTCAGGAAAGCTTATGATCAAATAAATTTGTTAGTCTCTAAGGTGCCACAAGTACTCCTTTTCTTTTTGCAGATACAGACTAACATGGCTGCTACTCTGAAATCAGATCCCAATAGCGTCCATCTCATAGAATATCAGGGTTGGAAGGGACCTCAGGAGGTCATCTAGTCTAACCCCCTGCTCAAAGTAGGACCAATCCCCAATTTTTGCCCTAGATCCCTAAATGGCCCCCTCAAGGATTGAATTCATAACCCTGGGTTTAGCAGGCCAATGCTCAAACCCCTGAGCTATCCCTCCCCACACATCTCATGTGCTAAACACTTTCAGATCACAGGAGACACAGACCCTGCCCCAGGGAGTTTGCCATCAGAAAAAGATCAGCTGAGTGAGCAGGTTTCGTTGTCATGCTGTTATTTTCCTGAGTACAGTAGAGTAAGAAATTGTGGTATCCATGTCTGAGCATCCGTGAATGGCTGAAAATGCATTTTCTTCTGAGGTTAATTAATAGCACAGGGTAACATTTACACTACTACAGAAGTTCCCTACCTTTTTAATAAGACTGAAAAAATGCCTGCCAGGCTTTATCCCAGGCTGTGGTGCTGGACTCTCCCATCCACAGAAGGGCTGGAAAGTCAGGCTGCCTGATTTAATGGCTCCCTGGGCGAAAAGTAGGTATCCCCAAGAGCTTTCTTTTGCAGAGGATAAATAATGAAGGACTTTCAGCGTTCTGGGAAATGAAACTGATGGCAAAGGAAATGCTCCTGGTGGCCTAATTTAGAGCCCCCAGTGGAAACCTTTTTCAGCATGGGCTACCTACAAGGCACTGACCCTTTACTGCTCGGCAGGTCTCTGCAAACAGAGCCTACGGCATTTGCTTTGGTGGAACAAGACAAGAAGCATGCTTGGCATGAAGTTTGCCCTTGGCCTCCAGAACTGAAATTCTCTGGCAGAGTCGGCTACCCAGAAACTTAGGGAAATGTTACGCTTTCTTGCCTTTCACGTGGCTGCAATTGCAGCCCTTCTGCCAGGGGTGTTGGCAGCATACTTTCTAGGGCTTTTTCTAAACCTTAAATAACCGTGTCTCGAGCCCCACCCAATAACCTGGGGAAAATCCCCTCACCCCCCGCACACACACTCTGTGCAGCCTGGGTAGGTGATTTATTCCCCCCTTGCAAGCACAGGGACCAGGGGGTTTCTAAACCAGAGAACTTTATTGGAGAAAGGAAAGGGAAAAAATAAGGGAAACTTGTGTTAGCCTTACAACTTAACAATTTCTACCACTGCTACCGTAAGCTGCACAAATCACCATCCCCCCCACAGCCACCCTCATGATGAGCCACGAGTGGGTGACGCAGTTAGTTGGTCAGGAAGTCCCAAGGACAACCTAGGTCCAGACTGTCTGGGGAGCTGCGCTACTGTGACATTCGGCTTTGATGCCGGATCAGAGAGGCCGCATCAGAGTGCCGAGGCAGATGGAAATAGTAGCTCCAGGTCTGTTCTCCCAGTGACTGAAACAGCTGCTCCATCTGCTCCGCTCTCATGAACGCCACCACTCAGCACCGTTAACCGGCCAAACCGCTGAGCCGCTCTGTCTTTTTGGCTGTAATTGGTCGTTCTCGCCCAGGGGCTGTCAGCGGGTTGGAGTTGCTCCTCTGCTCTGTGTGTAGGACTCCCCTGGATCAGGTAACCTCTTTCCCCTCACAGGATACAGCTGCTCCTGTCACGTCAGCTCTTTTAAAAGGGGATCAATAATATAAGGGTCCCTGTACTCAGGCTTCCCTGCCCAGCAAACTATTCCCTGCAATAGGTCACAATTGTGTCATTGCTTCTTGTAAAATGCGGGTTTGGGCCAGGGCCTCTGCTCGGCTGTGGCAAACAGAAGTGGTTATCAGGGTGACCCAGCAGAGACCAGGCAGCTCCCAACAGGACAAGCTCCAAAATATTGGCCCCAAGTGCAAAACTTAGCCAGATTATTCCCCAGTATTCCCAAATTTCCCACAGCTGGTCTGTAAATGCAGTGAAGCCCTGCTCACTCAGCTCCCCTTGCTCCCTAGCAAATAGCTCCCTCCCTTGTCCCTTAGGCCTCAGGCCTGCACAGTTAAAATGTAAAGCCTGTGGGTTGTCAGCGCCCAGAGTGCGAAACTCAGGAGTCAGGCCCCAGAGAGTTGTGAAACTGGCTTAAAAATTCATGAGATTAAAAATAAATAAATAAAGTGACTGCTGGGTGTTTTGAGCTTTTTAAAGATTGTGTTTTCCAACTTTTCTCTGCAGCTGTGAGAGCTAGAGCCAGACGGAAGGGGCTGCTCTCACGGCACAAGACTCCAGGAGCCGGGGCTGTCAGAACCCACCACCACCACAGCATTCACAATGAAGCTGGAAAGTCCCTCAAATGAAAGAGAGCCCCGGAGCTGTGATCAGCTTCACCTGTGGCTAGTTACCAGCCTCCCAGATGGCGGGTTTGGGCTGGGGCTGGTGGCTAGGTCAGGGGTCCAAGCAGCAAAGTCGTTAGCAGATGGTGCTTCCTGTAAGAGGGTTTTACAGGGGGTCTGGGCTGTTTGCAGTCAGCTGGGGAAGAGGCCTAAGAAATAGCTAGACAGGGCTGAGGGGAGACTAGGGCTGGGAAGGGAAGGCCTGGGAGAGGCCCCGTGTCTGGAGTGGGCCCAGCAGAGATCCTCTGCTCAGAGGGAACAGGGGAGCCGGGCCTTGATACAAGGATTCTGTGCCCTGGGTGTGAGGGGTGGATATTATGGTTTGTCCCTGGGGCCGAACCCTCGACTAGTGCTGGAATTAGCCCATCCGAGAGCGAGAGACTGAAATCTCTGGAGCTGGAAGAGCAGAAACTGAGGCACGGAGCAGCAGGTACGAGGGCGACCGAGTCACGGGATTGAGACGTTAACTGGAAATATTCTAACCCCTCTTGGGGGTGAGGGGAGCCTGGATTTTGTTTCCTATTTGTGAACAAATGATTTCCACACAAGTAACCGAAAATGGCTGAATTTTGAACCGTGACCCGTGAACAGGGACAGTAACAGAACTAGCTGAGTGGGGTGTTTGTGTGGATAACAACAATGCCCGGAGTTTGTCTGAAAAGAGTAGGAGGTAATAAAACCTCCTGCCTCAGGGATTAAGCCTCTCTTCCGCTTTTAGGGTGAGATCTTCCCGGGGGCACCGTAGTGCTGGGACTAGGGGGGCTGCCGCACCCCCTGGCTTGAGGTGGTTTCCGTCACATACAGGCTTTACAGTTTGGTGCAATGGCTCTCAGCTCCCCTACACGGTTCACATTGTTCCAGCCCCCCTGGGGGGCAGGTGGCCTCACCTCTGCCCGTTGTGGGGCTTCTAGAACCTTCCCCAGAAGCAGCCGCTGACTCGAGGGACGTCCAGCCCGGCGATGCCCAACGTCTCTCTCTCGCGTTTAACAGGTGGCTCCTGGAGGCAGCCCAGAGACCTGGACCTGGTGACTAGGGGCCTCATTCACAGGCGGTGCTGAGGGGCCATCCTCTGAAAGCCAGGCTCCCAAACAACGCTTGAAGGGCTGCCGGTGGCCCAAGACGCTGCAAGAGAGCGTTACGGCGGCGAGAAAGCGAAGCATGAGACGGACTCCCTTTGTGTCCTGCTGTCAGCCCCCTCCGCGTCCTGGCAGAGGTGAGTGCTCCTGGCGTGTCGGACGCTTGAGCCTGTGAGTTGCCTTCTTCTCTTCCTCGCACTAATCCCCAAAACCCTCTCAACCCACCCGCCGGCCCTCGTGCAGCCCGGAGCAGGGAGCTCCTTGGGGTATCTGGAGCCTCATGTTTTTATGCTGACTTCAAACCAGTGTGGCAGGCCCGTCTGCCAGCGCTATGTCCCCAGACTCTCGCCTTCACTCGCTTTTCCCTGCTTGACCATTCGCGGCTTTCATGCTGGGCAGCCCTTGGTATAAGATTTTCATAGATGGTTTTCTCTCCGGCGCCTCTGGAGGCTGGTCTGGGAATGGTCCATTAGCTTTAAATACCCTGGGAGTGACGGCTCATAGTAGCCTAGACTTGTACCGCTTTTTTCCCTCATTAATATGATTAACGTTCCTGTGGGGCTCTGGCTGAGAGCTGGGCCTGCACACACACACAGGGAGAGAGGAATGCAAGGAGTCCTCTCCCCGTTTTACCGCTAGTGAACTGAGATCCAGAGGAGTAGGGCCTGATCTTCCATCAGCGTACATAATGCCACCTTCTTCCCTTCCAGGGGAGGGTGGGGGAGTCTTTGGGATCTTTTGGGTTTCGCTGGGATATGTTGGGGGGGCTTTTGACGGCAACTTTTGACATAATGGACTCTTTCTACTCTGTCCAAAGAGCCAAGTTGTGTCCAAAAAAGCCAAACTAGATCAGGAAAAAGCCCCACATTTCCGCAGAGATTGCTGTCCAGCTCTCCCCCTGTACGCTTTGCGGTTTTGGTTCCAGGGGTTGTTCTCTGTCTGCTGGAAGCGTGGCCAGGTCAGTGGCTTACAGAGGAGGAGTTTTTTCCCGTGTACGGCCTCCCGCTCTCTCCAGACTGTGTCATGCCTTCACTTAGGTCCCTTGCGCTGTGGGAGTCAGTGCGTTTAATCTAATTAATCATAGGCTGGAGGGCAGTAGGAGAGGAGACGTGTTGGCTCTCCAGGACTTGTGGTTAATATTTTGACCTGTGTAATGAGCATATGACACACACTCTTCCCCAGGGATGCTCGGGGGCTGGGGGGAGAGATTAATCTCTCTTCAGTGAGAAGTTACACAGAGAGGTAATACGACGCCGACGTCTCTGTTTCCCTTGCTTGCTGCTAGCTCCAGCCGCTTCTGCCATGGCTGATTTTTTCCAGCTTCCAACTGGCACCCAGTTCCGACCTCTCTCTGCAGTTTGCGTCAGTAAATCTGATGGGGCAAGGCGGGGCTGGGGGGAAATCCGTGTAGGAGGCCCACAGGAGTATCCCTTCCCTGAAAGCAATGCCATGAGATTCAATAAGTGGGTTTCCTGTTGCAGGCTGGGAAAGTGGAAAAGACAGTTGGGGTCTCTAGTCTGTACAGTAAGTCTGTTAATAAACAACGGGTAAAGTAAGCTCATCAAGAACCAAACTACCGGGGCTCTGTGATGCTTCTCAGTCGCTTTAGCTGGTCAGAGAGGCTCGGGGGAGAGAGATTCTCTGTGTTTGAGACTTTCTGATTTTTTTCCCCCCTCCAAATTGCTTTGAGACTAGACAGTGGGATCATCCCTTCAAAAGGGTGTCTCAGGAATTACGTGCTGTGATCGGTGTTTGAAACCAAGGATCAGTCAGGAGCTGCTTAATTCTTAGCAGCAGCTAATCACCTTCCAGGGAATTTTTTTTTTTTTAAATTTTAAATCAGCCAAATTAAATTTGAGGATTGAATGGGGCTATTATGTTGTGCACTGTGGTTATCCTCTTAAAGGCTTAGCACGGGGGATGCGCAGGCCAATTAAGTCAAGCAGCATGTGGCACAGTCATACTGCCACACTGGTCAGACCAATGGTCCGTCTATCCTGGCAGTGGCCAGTATCAGAGCTTCAGGGGGAGTGTACAAAACAGGGTGATTTTGGAGAGATCCACCCTGTCTTCTCCTCCTGGCTTCTGGCAGTCAGACGTTTAGGGTCGCCTCGAGCATGAGCTTACATCCCTTCGGTAATAGCCATTGGTAGACCCATCCTCCACAAACTTAATCTAGTTCTGGTTTTGAATCCAGCATCACCAGGGTACATTTAGCCCAGCTCTGATGTCCTGCGGCTGTTCCTGTTCCTATGCGGTGTGTGCATGCTATGGCGCTTCCTATGAGCTTGATTCAAATTAAATGCTTTTCTAGAAATTACTGAAGTTAGACACCTTTAAATCACTTGGATGCAAGTTATCTGCAGGTCCAGATAACTTGCATCGAAGAGTTTTAAAAGAGCTGGCTGAGGAGCCTGCTGGATAATTAGTGTTGATTTTCAATAAGTCTTGGAGCACTGGGGAAGTTCCAGAAGACTGGAAGAAAGCTAATGTTGTGCCAGTTTTTAAAAAGGGTAAAGGGGATGACCTGGGTAATTATAGGCCTGCTAGCCTGACACTGATCCCAGGCAAGAGAAGGGAGTGGCTGATACAGGACTCTATTAATAAAGAATTAAAGGGGGGGGGTGTAATGTGATTAATGCAAATGTGGGTTTATGGAAAATAGATCCTGTCAAACCGACTAGATACCTTTTTAAAAAAATCAGATTACAAATGATAAAGGTAATGGTTTTGATGTAATATCCTTTTGCCTTCTGAAGGCATTTGACTTGATACCACATGACATATTGATTTAATTCCCCCACCCCCGAACGATATAAAATTAACATGGGACACATTAAGTGGATTAAAAACTGGCTAACTGATAGGTCTCAAAATGCAACTGTAAACAGGGAATCACCGTCAGGCAGGACTGTTTTCAGTAGGGTCTCTCAGAGATCGGTTCTTGTTTTATGCTATTTAACATTTTTATCTATGGTTTAGAAGAAAAACCATAAAATCATCACTGATAAAGTTTGCAGATGACCCAAAAATTGGGAGAGTAGGAAATAATGAAGGGAACAGGTCACTGATTCAGAGCAATCTGGATCGCTTGGTACACTGGGCACAAGCAAACAAGATGCGTTTTATTATGACTAAACGTAAATGAATACATCTCGGAACAGAGAATGTTGACTATACTTACATGGTGTGGCATTTTGTCCTGGGAAGCACTGACTCTTAAAAAAATTGGGGATCGTGGTGGATAATCAGCTGAACATGAGTTCCCAGCGCGACGCTGTGGACTAAAGAGCTAGTGCCATGCTGTGAGAGACTGACAGGCCAACCAAGCGAAGAAGACATCTTCCTTAAAAGGAAAAGTCTTTGCTCTGGTCACTGTTCCCAAGGGGGCTTTTAAATACCATTTGTCGCTGAACTCTTCCTGAAGCAGTGTGGTCCATAATTCATAATGGGGCATGTCAGCAGCTCGTGGCTCCGCTTTGCGCACACTTCCCTTCCAAGTCTGTCTCGTTAGCACGTCTAACGAGGAGGAGGAAAACGAAAATGGGCAAATCAGTCTAGTTTGTATCTGCTCAGTGAGGAGTCACAGATGGAAGGGGAGAGATGACACACGGTATCTGTGAAAATCAGTCTGACCTTTATCCATGCCACTGCTGTATGCATGTCTCTCTCTCTCTCCCCCCCCCCCGCCCCCTTCGCTTTTGTTCTGTTTCATTTAAATTCATGTTCTCAGGGTTTTTGATACATAAAAGAGAACCGAAATGTCTGAGCAGCTGTCTGGACGTACAAGGTGTTTAAAAGTCCCAGGCGCCTTTGTGTTTAGCTTCCTACGGGTGAAATTCACCCCTGTGCAAAGGCTCTTCACAAGATGAGCTGGGGGGCTTGTCTAAACAAACAAGTTGCACTAGCTGAATTTAGTGTGACTTTTCGCTTTTTTTAAATGACTTAGTTAAGCTGATGTAAACCCCTGTGTGGACATTTATATTGTTTTAAACGTGGATTTACATTGGTTCAACTGGCGCCTCTGCATAAGCCAGATTTCAAACCAATGAACGCCAAAACAAAGTTCCAGCGTAACAGCCGTGTTAGTCTGTATTTGCAAAAAGAAAAGGAGTACTTGTGGCACCTTAGAGACTAACCAATTTATTTGAGCATAAGCTTTCGTGAGCTACAGCTCACTTCATCGGATGCATACTGTGGAAAGTGTAGAAGATCTTTTTGTACACACAAAGCATGAAACAAAGTTGCACCAGTTTAATTACATTGGTTTAAAGTAACACTTTAGTTAAACCACCTAACTTTCAGCGTAGACCATGTCTTGGTCATTCCATATAGGTGTCCAGATCATGCCACCAGCATCACTGCTCCTGATAACCTTTCCTGACAGTCTATCTACTGAAGGGGCTATGGAGATGTGTAGACTGAGGTTTGGCTGTCCTAGTTCCCCTTGAAATGAAAGGGGAAACTGGAATCAGACATGCAAAAAACCCCTATGAGACTCTGGGAACCTGGGGTATAATGTCCTCCTAGTCTTCATCTTAACCATTTCCTCTGTGCAAAGAACTGGAAGGTTCAGAAAACCTTGCCCAAAATTTTTTAAACCCAAGGGCCTAAAGTTAGGTTCCTACGTATCCATGCCCCAACTTTCAAATATGCCCAGCAACTGCAGCTGTCCTTGACATCCGTTGGATTTTACACTGTTGCCAGCTCTTGTGAGAGTTGAAGGGTTTTCTTAAAGCTGCAGTTCCTGCAGCCTGGGGATTATGGGAGAATCTTACTCTTCGGGGGTTTTCAGAATGAAAGCCACGCCTCTAGCACTTGTGTTTCTGGAAAAAGCTGGAAAATGTGACTTCTAGGGGCTGCTACAGCAGAAGGGGATAAAACCCTCCCAACAAATAATCCCAAACTTGTTCTCATCATTCCCTTATTCAAAACTAGTCTGGTGCCTTCGTTGTTTTGGGGCCCTGACTCATGGCTTTTGAACATGTGAATTTGTGAGTGCTCTCCATTGTAGAAGAATTGGGCCACTTCTGTGTAAAGGCCTAAGTGTGGATTCAGGAAGAACTTCACTGCTTAGGTACCCAGGTTTGAAAATGTTTGCCCTTATGTATCTGTGCATGGCATGGGCAGGATGTAAAAGCAAAGGGGTTGGTTAGGGATGGAGTTTTACAGTGTACCATTGAGGTATTTCTCTCTTTTTGTGTGTGTGCGTGGTTTAATGTAATAGAAGGGAGGTTGGAGTTGTCCTCTCTTAACTCCATTTAAATACTTCTATCTCTGCTTGTATGTGGCTTGCATACAAATTCCCTCCTCTATGCCTGATAATCAGTCATTTGTGATGAATGTCCAAATAGATCCATCATTTTTGCGCTGCTCCCTCTCAGGAGACTTTCCCTTTCTTTCTTTATCAGCTTCTGTTCCCTTCAGGATATGTTCTTGGTTTTCTTTTCCCCTCCAAGCCCAGCAGTTCCCAGGCGATAGCAGCAAAAGGCCACTCGAGCCCCGGAAGCACCAGGAAATAATTAGATTGGGTACACAAGAAGGGTCTTGTGTAGAGGAATGGCTGTTCATTCATGCCATTTGCCACTCTCTAATTGGGGCGTAGCTGCCAGCGACAGCTCTCATCTCCTGTCACTGACAGAATGAGACCTTCTGGCTATGAAACAGAGTAAGCCTATTCCTTGGGACAAAAGGGTTTCCCTTGACGTGGTGCTTCAGTAAGGAAGGATTCAACCTCTTTCCTTCTAGGCCAGCCCTAATGCTGTGTCATGCCACCCAATAGAATAACTTGGGTCTCTCTCGTCCAGGAGCTGAAAGAAACAGCACACTTGGAATCAGACTGGTCCTGGGGAGAGACAGGGGACTGCCGCTAAAGCGTTCCCTAGGCCTGGTAGGACTTATGTCCTGCTTCAACCCTCTGGGCTGGTCCCACTTCCCAGGCATGAATTTCGAACTCAAGTGCCCCTGAGTCACAAGTGTCCCGCACTCCTGCTGCTGGCTTGCAGTGCACAATGAGCTGTGGGTTTGGGGGCGTGAGAGCACGGCTATATCCTATGCATGAATGTGAGGGGCCGCACGGCCGTTCTAGGGTGTTGTGCTGATCACCAACACGCAAGCTTCCCCCTCCTAGGTGAGAGAGAAACTTTAGCACAGGGTTACAAAGATGCAAAGGAAGTCTTGTGGCCTTGGGAGATCTGGGGTCAATTCCTAGTTCTCCCCGCGTACGTTTGCCCTGCATTGTAAATTGGGTCTGAGAGAGCCAGGCTTGTTTCCAAGTCCACACTCGAGTATTCACATTGCATTGTAAACCTGGGTTTGCAATGACTGGACCTGGATCTCCTATTGCATCCATACTGCTCTATGCAGACCTTTGGACTTGCATCCGTGGCTTTAGTTGGGTCCACACTGCAAAATTACAAGGTTTGGACCTGAGTCACAGTGGGATTCATGTTCTGACCTCCCCACCCCACTTCGCAAGGTCCTAGGACCCAGGTCCTGAGTGTTTGCTCACCTGAGTCAGACTGATTTGTGTGTGGACAGAAGGGGAGCTTGGGCTCAAAGCATAGTGTAGATGTATCCTCTGTGATCTGGGGCAAGTCACTTCCCTGTGTTTAACTAAGTTCTCCAGCTGTGAAATGGGGATAACGAGTTGGGAGTATCGAGAACTAACTCACTAATGTGCACAGGCTGATCAGCTCTTGGAGTGACGGGGGCAGATATTATCCCAGTAGCACCTGGAGGCCTCTGCTGTGATCAGGGCCCCATCTTGCTGCAGGCTGCACAGACGTACAGCAAGAGAGAGAGTCCTGGCCGCAAAGAGCTTATGGGATGGTTGCTCTCCTGGCTGAAACACTGACTGAACTGGCTGCAGCTTGGGCTAAAGGGCCAGGACTCCCTAACTGGGGCTGGAACAGACTCGTCTCCTCTGCAGATCTGGCACAGAAGGAAATACACTGGGGTGTCTGTCTGTCTGTGAGTGTGCCAATCAACAACCCACGCAGAATAGGAGAATGGAAGGTTTATTATCCTGAGACCTGGAGTGACTCTTCCAAGGTCACAAAGGGAATCTGGGAACTGAGCCCGGATTCCCTGTGTCCCAGTCCTAATGCGTAACTCACCCCCATCCTGGCAGAGAGAAATATGTAGGTAAGGACACTAGACACAAAGTGGGTGACTGCATGACAGAAGTAGCTAGGAGTCTGTGGAAATGCAGCTATGCAATAGCTGGGTTTTCTGTACCGAATCACAAGAGGTAGTCATAGCAATATCACATGCCCTGGGATGCCCACCACACTCTGCCTGTCCATCCCATGGTGCCGCGAGCTGATCGATGCACTGCTGTTTGTTCCGAGGAAGGCTCGCGTGGGCACAGTCGATCAGTCACAGCCTCAAACAGCCCAGACAGGGGTTGCAAAAGCTTTTTTAAAGACTTTAAAAACTCCATTCCCCCAAGGATAGTCTGCTGGTCCTAAAAGACAGAGGAAGTCTTGGGGCTTATAGTGTTGATATCAATGGGGGTTAAGCACCTGTCCTGCATAGGGAATTTTGAATGATTCACTAGTTGTCTGTAGGTACCTGAATGCCTTTGAAAATCTGTCCCCTGGCGTAGAGACACCGTTAGCATCTGCGGAAGGAGGCAACATGTGCTAGCAGATGGAGCTCAGGTCTGGGGATCAAGAGACCCAGATTCTATTCCAAGCTCTGCCACCGATCTTGGATCCCTCCCATCCTTCGTCTTGTCTCTATCGGCTGTGCAGCCTCCTGCACAATGGGGCACGGGTCTCAGGAGGAGATTCTAGGTGCTAACTGTCATGCAAATATTCAATAATAGCTTCCCTTCAGTTTAGCTGCGCTGCTGTGAATGTCATGAAACCATCCAAATGATTCTCCCTTGTAAAAGAGGACAGATTGGAGCTAGGGCACGATTTTGTTGGAAGGAAATGCCATGGCGGGATCTGAGCTAGTCATTAGTCTGAGTGACACTCCCACGTAAAAAGTGCCTTCAAACTACCATAAACTTTATGGGTGGGATCATCAAAAACATTCAGGACTGCTCTAAGTAGTATTAGGAATACACAGTAGCACCTGTAGCAACTTGCATACAGGCCCTATTATACTAAAGTCCCAGCCCTGATGAGCTTGCAGTCTAATTAGACTTGCAGCTGATGGGAAGGGGGACAGGGTTAGGCACCAAACACCCACTGAAAGGTCAAAGTTCCCGCTGACTTCAGCGGGAGCAAAGTTAGGCCACTGCTGAGCGCTACTGACAATTCCATCCAACCCTTTCAAACCCCTCCTTGCCTTCTCCAAGGCCAGGTCTACTCCAGAAAGGTTTGCCGAGAGAATGATGCCAATAGATCTAAACCAGCAAGCCCTCTTGCTGGTAGTTTGTACCAGTTCCCCAGGCAAAATAAGCTAGGCTGGCCAAAGCGCTCTCTTGCTGGTATAATTGTGGGCTTATATGAAAATGCTGGGGGTGGGGGAGGAACAAAATAAAAGATATTGGACCCCTAAGTGACACTGCTGTACTGGCTAGAGTTTGGAGGGTTGTAGACCTTGTCTAATAAACACTCTCCACCGTTGCTGATTACTCTTCTCAGCATTGGTGAAGAGGTGAGGAAGAGGTCAGGAAGTACGTTTGTCAGTAAACTTCAATGTTTATTCATCCGGAACAAGGAAACACTAATTTAACCCCCGCCCCTCAAAAAAAAAAAAAGTTTAAAGGACATCAGAAAGGAAAATAAGCACCAGTTCTTCTGTTTCCATAAAGCCCTTGCAAGAGGCAAGGGATAAAGCTGGTTTTTGAAACCCCGAGAACTCAAAACCTTATGGCTAAAATAATCTTCAAAGCAAATCTGCAGTGACCAAGCCATCAGTCTCTTTAATAGTTTGCAATTTTAAGCCGTTTTTCCCCCAAGACTTTAAAACTATTCCAGTCCCTCCAGAGAGTTGCTCCCATCGATGTTCAAAGCCAGATTTGCTCAAACTTAGAAGAACCCACGTTACCACATCTCAGTGCTTATTAAACAAGACCGCTTGTGATTTCTAAAATATGTAACTTGTGTGGCTGCTCCCAGCTGTGTTTCAATGTCCACTTCTGAGCAAAGCTAAAAAACAAGACGTCGCTCACGCAGAGCTGCAGATGGGCTGTATTTCCCCCGTGTGTAGGGGACCAGCACGAGCTTACACGCCATTTAAGACCCACTGGAATCAGAGAGCCAAACTTTCAAAAGAGCTCAGCGGCAGATTGTCAAGTGCTCAGCACCCAGTTGCCAATTTTGCCCATCCTAGGCCCTATGGAATTTAAGAGGTGCCCACATGCTTTGTGCTAGCTCCAGCCTAAAGCTGCCACGAACTTCTGTTTGCTGGTCAGAATGGGGGCCGATTAGCACCAGGGCCTCTGACAGCTTCATGTTTGGTGCCAGGGCTGTTTTTTCTTTTTTAGTGCTGAGACTCTAGCCTGGTCTTTCAAACTGATTGTGAGGCACCTGGGTGTGGCCTCCATGGTAGAGCACACCAGTTTCAATGCACAGGTAGGAGAAGCAAGTGAACTGAATCGGGGGGGGGGGGGGGGGGGCTGATGCCTCCAGAAAAGCTGGCAGCTAGTCCTGAAGGGAACTGAGAAAGTAAACAATGCAAACGTGATTTGATGTTAATATTGCATCTTGGCTTTGCTCCCCTAATACAGATCTGTATGTGCGTTGCCTAGGGTCTCCTTGCAGTACTTTTGATTCTGGGGGAGAGGGGGGAAAAAGAACAACCTCTACAGATTTGTAGAATATATCGCTCAGACCTAAATAGGTCATGCATGACTTGGCTAGAAATTTCCAGTTCAGGGAGTTATGCCCATGTACAGAGCCCGCTCACCTCTGCCGAAATGGCATTCTTAAATGAGTATTTCTGTTCCTTGCAGCTGGGCCGGGAGACAGGAGTGATTTGATTCCCCTGAAATGTTAATTTCACAGCATGGCACCTGCACAGTTTATAACGCAGAACACTAATAACAGTGATGAAACCTGGGCTGAAATTCTGAGCCTTGGAAGTCCTGCCAATAAACCAGAGTCTGAAGCACAAAAGCTTCCTTCCTTTCTTTCTTCCTTCTTTCTTTTCTTTTTTTAATTTCTCAAAATTATTTCTGCTTTGTAGATAATTGCATTCTGCTGTCCTCAATTCCTCCGGCAGTTTCGATAGGACACGCTGAATTCTTTGTTGCTTCCTGTCCGAAGGTCTCCACCCACCCCAGAAATGCAGCCCCCTCTGATCTTTGCATATAATAGATGCATATGTTCCAAGGCGAGGAGGGATCATGATGATCCTCCAGTCTGACCTCCTGTGTAACCCAGAGAATTTCACCCAGTGATTTCTGTATCCAGCCCAACAACTACTGGTAGACCTGCAAGTTTCTCTGGCATTTCCTGGAGCGCTATTGCAGCAGAGCGCCTGGTTCCACAATCACTGTCCTCTCTGCGTGTTTCCCCTGATGTTAGCCTCCCACTGTTGAGGTTCGGCTAATGTTGGGTTCCTCCCAGCAAGGGTGCTAAGCACCCTCTAGCCCTGATCCAGCCAAGCACCTCAGCACACACTGTACTCCAAGCACATGCCTATGTGCTATTCAGCAGCCAGCCCCCGGGCTAGGGGCCTCAGTGCTTCCACACTACAGAGCTTCTGCTTCAGTACTTTCCACCTGGCACAGACTGGCCCTACAGGCAAATCCCAGTTTAGACCACCTGTAAGTTTGCCTGGGACTGGTGCCCATTTGGGTCCTGCTCCAAAGCCCTTGAAGTCAAAGGAAAGGCTCCTGCTGATTTCAATGGGTCAGGTGCTTGGCACAAGAGCTGGGTAAATAATGGAGTATTTGGCTCATTGGCAGCTGTGAAAAAATGGGAAGAAGCTTTTGTTTGGAATTGAACAAGATGTTTCAATTTTGAGTTTTTTAAAAAAAATCCTAGTACCGTAAACTGCAAAACAAAAAGTCCTTTCAAATCCAAACACTTTGGAAATGTCAAAATGAAATGTTTGGGGGCTTTTTGTGTTTTTACTGAAGCAATTCAGTGAAATCTACATGAATTAGCGAAGTGTTTTAGTGTCACTGAATCTGCTATGGGGGGGAATGTTTCAGTCAAAAAAATGTTTTGCCCCGCTCTGCTTAGCATGGTGGCGGGCGCGATCCCGGGAGTGCGGCGTTATGGCCACATCTGCACGCTGCAAACCGAAGGGCAGGCTGCATGCGCCTGTTTGCCAGCTCCATGCCATGCAGTTAACCCATGATCTGCTGAAGTTGGTAAGGACGCCGTTACTCAGGGTACGGCGACGCTGCAACCACGGGGTGTGATTGCAGCTCGTGTGAACTTATCTGAGCTAGCTTTAGTCTAGTTAGTTCGGGTGTGACTGGAGCTCATTCAGACCTAGTGTAGATGTACCCTCGGCAGGGACTGATTCAATGGTGGTTTATGCCCTGTGAGCTCCTGCTTTGCTTCCTCTGTTCTCAGTTTGTGTCCCTTTGTGATACGGCTGCAGAGTCCAGAGCTCAGCGCCAGATGGATCCTCTCCGCGTCCGAGGGCCCTGGGAGTCAATCTTTCATTACAATTGTGTACCTGGCATGGGCCTGGGGAGGGGAAAAATGGGCTCATTAAACATGACCAGGCATGGCTGCACTTGGGAGGTGCACAGGTTTGTGGCTGGCCTATTAGGTCTAACGCCATGGGTGCAGGTGATGCTTCCATTGCTTAGTGTGCTGCTGGAGGGCGATGCACGGACCCTACGGTGTCCGGGGGGCAGGGTAACAGGCTGGAGAAGGGAGGGGAGTCTTTTATCTGAACTCTGGCTGCATGGCGAGGTATGTGGTTACTTTAGAAAAGACACAGCTGTACCGGGGGTGCCTTGCAAGATGCATGGCTTCTGGCCACCACTTCTTTCTGCTACCACCTCTCCAGGTCTTAGCTTAAAGCCCAGCAGAAAGGCTGCTGGCAGTAAGTCGGAGCACCTGGGAGGCCAGGAAAGGGCAGTCGTCTTGTGAAGGCTGCGCTTAGCGGGAGCTCTCCCAGAGTGGCGGCATCGTGAGAACATCTGCCTCTTCATGCCCTTAATTCTGCTCCGTGGGAAAAACATGGGGTTTGGAAGAGAAGGCAACTTGCTGCTGCTCGGAACAAGCAGCAAGTTCAGGCCAGGGTAAACAAGCTTCACATCTCGGAGCTCTGCTTAAGCCTGGATAAACAAGCTTTGGAGCTGAAATCTGAGGCTGACCTTGAGCTCCATGAACCCCAAAGGAACGGGCTGAACTTTAGAAGCAAATTCTTCCTGGCTGGGAGGGATGAGAGGAAGGAACCTCATTAGGTTCCCTGGGTCTCTGGCTACAGAGAGAATCCAACACTCCAGGTCCGCGCATTAAAACAGTTAATCCATTTTTATTCCCTGCCCTCCCCCCCCCCAGCAGACAACATAATACCATGTGTCTGCTACAAAGGAGATTATCCACTCCACAATGTGTTCCAATTATCGGCAGGCTTGTCAAAGCAGAGCCAGCGGCAGGGAGAATAATGCTCAGACGTTAGCAAAAGGGGGAGCGGGAGGCTGAATCTGAATCGTCTGCAAACCGCCGTGCCAGCGTCCTATGTCGGTGCTTCTCTTGCCCTGTCTGGGAAGCTGCCTGGTTAGAGCTATTAAAAGGGCAGGTGGTGGCAACCTGCCTCAGCCTCTGAATTATCACCATGGGGCGGGCTCCAGTTGCAGTGTTCTCTGGCTACCACGGGCCGGCAAGGTGCAGGCCATAGACTCCAGCTTGCACCATCAGGCCAGTACTTTTTGTTTGTTCATTCGCCCTTCCAATAAAAAGGATGCACTTAAGACTTTGCTCCAGTGTCCCTCCTGCACACACATTTAGAAATAGGCTCCTTCAGGATCTATCGCCCCCCTTCCCCAAGGATTGACCTCCGTCATAGACAGCAGTCGAAACTGCCTGTCTGATTACTAGGATTTAGTGGTGGCAGTGCCCGGCGTGTGTGCAGAGCTTTCTGAATCCTTGAGAAGGGTGTTACCTGCTTCACGCAACTTGTAGGCTAAAGAGAGAAGTAAACAGAGCTCAGGACTCCGGGGATGCTGGGAATCCAGGCTCCTGGGTTCTGCTCTCCACTCTGGGAGAGGAGTGGGGTCTGAATGACTGAAGAAGTTGAGGATGGGGGAGGAGGGATGGGGGAGGAACTGGGCATCTTTTCAGTGCTTAATTTGTAATGTAAGAAGTACTGGGGCTCAAGCAAGTTTTTATTTTCATAACTGATGTGGCGGGTCCAGAGGTGCCGGGGTTCTGAACTGCTAGCCAGAGATGCCGGGGCTTAACCTCTGGAAGCACCGCCTCTGTTCCTAGCTCTGGGAGGGATGTGTGGTGTTCTGATTTGATCGGTGATTGCAGGAAGGCTAACCAGGCCCAGGGATTTGGGTGGATGTGGAATCGCAGCAATCGCTGTGTGGAACTCCCTGGTCTCTGCTGAGCAGGAGCCTGAGCGAAGGTCAGGTCTACACCAGTAACTTGCTGGCACGGCCATGTCGTTGAGGCGGGTGCCTCCCTCCCCCAGAATTTTTTACGCTGGCAGAAGCACCAGTGTAAACACAGTTATACCATCAAGAAAGTGCTTTTGCCAGGGTAGCTTATTTTTTCCAGGGAATTGGTATAAACTGTGTCTCCACTAGGAGGGTTTGCTGGTATAATTAGCCCAGCCCAGCTACGCTGGCATGCCTCTTCTATTGGAGACCTGGGCTAAGATGACCGTTGTTGTCTTTTCTGGTCTTGAAACCTATGAACTTCTGTCCTCTACTTGTTCCATGTCTCCTAGGTGAAGAGTTTTAGAGCACGTACTTGCTTCTTGGAGGATTTGAATTTGTAGCTAAAAAGTTTTGCCATAGTTCTGAGCAGAAACATCCTCATTCAAGCAGTCCTCGGTTTAAATGGCGCCCGGGGTGCCGTGGAGCTGGGCCCGTGCTCAGAAGGGGCCCAGGCCTGCTCCTTTTGCACTGTGCCCCGAGACCCTGCCAGCCACTGGCTACCCACCACTTGCTTCTCTCGGCCTGACCGCCAGCCGGCCATGGGCTCCTCTTCGACCCTGGCCCCACCTGCCGGGTCCTCTCTGCCCCCTGGCCGGACCCCAGTGCACCTCCGGCTCTGGGCAGTCTCTGCTTCCCACCACCTGTGGGGCCCCGCATGTCTCCCCGGAGCTGAGCCACCTGGGACTGGTGCAGAAGCCTGGCCAGTCTCGGCCAGTTGCGGGGTGGGGGGGGAATTGTGGGTGGCTTGGCTGGGGCCCCCCCAGGCAAATGGGTCCTGAGGGAGCCTGGCCGAGGCAGGTCCTGGCCTGGCTGATTGCACCACTCCCAAGGGGCCGGAGCAATTCCCCGCCCCGGGACCAACCCTGGCTGCGCTGCCAGCTCAGCCCAGCAGACACAGTCACCTCCCAGCAGGGGCAACAGTGGGGGTCGAACCTGAAGCCCTGCAGCCAGAGTCCAAAGCCCCATGGCCGTGGGATGGGGACGGAGCCTGCTGTCCTGCCACCCCAGGGGTGATGCTCAAAGCCGAGCTTCACCACCCCTGGGAAGGTGGGGAGCTCACCGGCTGCTTGCTCCTCCAGCATTGTCCCCAGCTGTCTCCAGAGGGGGGCAGGGTCCAACCCCTGCCGGCAGCCCCAGCAGCCAACACCAAGGCGGTGCATCCAGGAGCGACAGGGAGAGGAGAGGCTGCTGCTTTGCCTTCCCAGCCTCATCACAGCAAGTCCGTGGAGGGCTCTGAAAACAGGTACATCTAGATTGGGGGCCTTGCCTACACAGGGAAAGGTGCACTGGTTTAGCTTAAATCTGGTTTTTAAATTGGCTTTGTCACTCAAGGACAAACCTCCGTGTGGACGGTGTGAGATAGGTTTAGCTTAAGCATTTTCCCAGTCACCTTAAGTTAAATTGAAATAAGCCCCTCTTAAACTGAAAGTGGGGTCGGGGGCTCGCATTAGTTTAACTAAATTGGTTTAAACTCGCACCTGAGATTAAACTGGTGCCACCTCCCTGTGCAGCTGAGGCCTCCGCTAAAAGGCAGGTGCTGAGATTGCTTTCCCAGCACCTTCTCCCGGGGACATTGCAAACATGTACTGTAACCTGTCAGCTGGTGAGTGCAAGTGGCCTCACACCTTTTTATCCTAGTCATGACAAACCCAGGGAGAGCAATTTTGAAGAGGAAGCTGAAATAAATGGGGATCCAATGGGACTGTTTGGGGAATGGCGATGGATGGGCTCAGCCTTCGTTTGCAAAATCTGTGCAGTAATTAGCACATAAAGCAATACCTTCCTCTGTCCACCCCGAGCAAAAGGGGGTTTGCTCCCCATACGCTGAGGCAGAGAAGAAAGTTCCTGAACTGCTCATAGCAAACATTTAGCACGTTTCCAGCCGCTGCGTCTTTATCTCATTTTATTCTTTCTGTTTTTGTTTGTTGAGGCCTCACTAAGCCCATTATCCTCTAATAAAAACCAATTTCATGTTTAGGAACAATTAAAGTGCAGTCATTTGAAAGGTCAAGTAGGATGGGACACTGTGCCTGGCACATATTAAAAATGAGTTAATTGCAGGTATAAGGGCAGACTTTTCCCAGGCAGTGGGGCTCTCTGGGGTGCTGTTCCACTCAGAGTGAACAAACACTGTTACGTTTTGCTTCTCCCTTGGTGCATATGTGAACGCTGGGAGAATGCTGAGGTCCTGAGCGCTGATTTATCGGCAGGAATCCATCCCCCTAAGAATGGTATTAAAATGATAAATGGATTCCGAGCTGGCAGAGAGACCCACACCAAAGAAGCAGCTTACAGCAAGGCAGAATTCTCTCTCTAGGGTGACCTTTAGGTTGCAGGGGCTCGTTGTGTATGTAGGTTACAATTAAACCAGTGGCCCAGTGACGGCTGGGAATGTTGGGTAAGCATAAAGCTGAAACAACCAAACAGCAGGAGACGGAGGGACTTTATTATAATAGCAAGTGAAAGGCGTGGAATTTTGTCTCTGGATACAGTGCACATCAGAATATCGATTAGAAGAGAGGATGCACTTCCAGCTAAGCTCTGGCGATCCAGTTTTTATTCCAATAATGAATTGGAATTGGAGAGAGTTAGTTTTTAAATACTGCCAAGGATTTAGTCCTGATTTACTCCTGAGCCCGGGGAGATGGCGTGAGAGATGAGTGTGATTCCAAGGGATAGCGTGTGGGGACCTGACTGAGAACCACCCAGCCCTTTCCTTCTCGAGAATGCTCAGTGAGTCATCTGAGATTCATAGATTATAAAGATAGAAGGAACCATGATGGTGAGCTTGTCTGACCTCCTGCTTCACACAGGCCATAGGATGTCCCAGAATTAATTCCTATTTCAACTAGAGCAGATATTTTAAAAAACATCCAGTCTTGATTTGAAAATTGCCAGCGATAGAGAATCCACGAGGGCCCTTGATAAATTGTTCCAACAGTTTCTGCTTCGATTTGGTCAAGGGGTTCCCAAGATACAATCCCCACAAAACAACCCACCTCTAGAATAAAATAAGTGGCCCACACAGGGCTCAGACCTTGACCTTGAGGCTCAGAGGAGTTTGGTTAACCCCTTCTTGCCTTTCATGTTTGTGCTGGCTCTCCTTCCTTCCTTTCAGCTGCCCCCGGGAGCACAACTCTTTATGAGAGACTTAGGAACATAGACCACTGGACGGCAAGGGACTTCCTGGGTCATTGAGCCTTGTTCCCAGGTAGCACGGTGGGCTGCATCCTGAGGGCCACCTCATGGCTAAAGAGGTTGCTCTGCGGGCCTCTGCCTCCCCCTTTTTCAGGGCTCCCCAAACTCACTCAAGACAGTCCAAAGAAAATGAAAACAATTCCCCACCTGGGGTCCACTTTATTCAGTCCTCTAGCCATCCAGCACAGCGTCTCCCCCCCTTAGTTGGGGTGGGCTGTGGGGGGTTCCCGGCCCTTTTTCCCTGGCACAGTTCAGTGGGGCGTCGCTCATCGTCTCTGCAAGAGCTGCTTCAGGCTAGCTACGCCACCTCTGGCTCTTGTTTCCTGAGCCTTCCCCACTACCTGCAGCCCCCTGCTGCTCTTTGCCGGGTTTCAGCTCCTCTCACCCAGGCCTGCCTCTCTGAGCAATCGGGGCTGGCTAGCCCAGGGCCTCCAGCCATCAAAGAGCAAGCCCCTCGGGTCCGCCCCTGCCACTGGGGACAACCCCATCCTCTGAGCACATTCGCAAACTCCTCACGCTCCATCTTACAACTAGTTAAGTTGTTTGCCCCCCACTGCGCTGACTGGGGAGCTGAATCTAAACCTCGCTCTGATGGTCGGAGCCTTCCTCTAATGCCCACACTGAATTTATTCACAGCCGGTTCATCCCCATTTGTGATTGTGCCCGTGCTATCATTTAGCTTCAGGAGCTCTTCCTCCCTCTCTGGGGTTTATCTCCCCCCTACCCGATATATTTATAGAACGTAAGCGTGTCCCCGCTCAGTGTTCTCCTGACCCCCCTAGACCGAGGGAGTTCAGTCTCCTTAACGTAGGAGCAGAGCAGGTCGAGAGGCCGCTTGATCGTGGCCTCTCCGTATCTCCACAGGGAGGTGACCTCTCCTGTCAGGGTCTTCTAAGGAGCAAACTGAAACAGCAGGAGATAGAAAAATGTACCTTGGAAATTAGATGCTTCTCGTTAGCAGTCAGGAAGAGCTGCAGCAGCTTTGCAAGGGAACTAGCAAACATCACCTGGAGCCTTTGGATCCAGGCTGGACATCTGTTTCCAAAAGCTCTGCTTAAGTTGAAACACCAGCTGCTGGGCTCAGGGGTGTGATTTACCTTGTAGGGGAGCCTAGTCCCCACCAGTGGGCGGGATTCTCTGGCCGGTGTGAGGCAAGAGGTCATATCAAATTGTCCCTTCTGGCCTTAAAATACTAAAACGCCACGGGTGCGCAGGAGAGAGAGGGGTGGTACTTCTGTTGTTTCTGATCCAGTTACAACTAAAATACTCTACAGATCTCTCTCAAATTCTTTTCCTCCTTTTAGAAACACCACGAATACCTATCTCTTGTATGGTGCTTTTCATAAGTTGATCTCAAAGGGCTTTACAAAGGAGGTCAGTACGATTTACAATACCTTGCGCCAACCACTAGCACCCCCTCCCTCCCACAGCTGAGACTAAAACCCCCTCCTGATGCCTAGCTCCCCATGCTCTAACCACTGGATGCATTTCCATGGAGGCCAGCCCATTTAGGAACGTAAGAACAATGATGGTGGATCAGACCAATGGTCCACCCAGCCTGGCATCCTGTCTCTGACAGGGGCCAGTGCCAGAACTTCAGGGGCATTGAACAGAACAGAGCAGTTTTGGAGAGATCCACCCCTGGCTTCCACCCCCAGCTTCTGGCAGTCAGAAGTGTAGGGTTACCTAGAGCATCAGGTTGCATCCTTAACCATCTTGGGTAATGGCCACTGATGGACTCTGTCCTCTGGTTCTTTTTTTGAATCCAGTTCTACTTTTGGCCTTCACAACATCCCCTGGCAATGAGCTCCACCAGTGAATTGTGCATTGTGAAAGAAGTACATTTAGGGGATGACAGTCCAAGACACCACAGGGTAGGTTGGTGTCCAACTTCCAGCAAAAATCAAGTAGTTAAAGCTGGGAGCCCAATCCCTTGTGTGCCTTGGCAAATCTCCCCTTAAAGAATCTCTCTCCCGCTGGCTTTTCTTTGTAATCACTCTTGATTCTGAGGGGAACTGGGTCACCTTCTCTCACCTATTCTGTCATCTCAGTGCTTGGTGGCTCATGAGATGTTTCAGAAGCTGTCTGTTGATATGTTCGCGTCTCACTGAAGGAAGAGCTGTCATTAACGTACTGCAGGCAGGAGGCAGCTGGCATTTTGGGGGCAGTTTGTAATGTAAATGGCATGGAAAGTAACTTGACTCTATACCAGATTCGTTGGTGAATGCGTCCGGTAATTCAAACCCATCCCAATTCTCTACGCCAGCTCAGTGAAATCCAATTGCTCATTCCATTAAATACAGTAGTCCCCCGATTTGTCTTGTTCTAGGTGGTTTGCTAACGACTGGCTCCATCTGTGCAGGCTTTGGCTTTATATGTATTTTATGAGTGCATTTTATCTGCCTCGTCCCTAAAGACCAAAAGGAGCATTTGTCTTATTTGTGACACGCTTTTGTGAGCGGTATCCCCCAGCAGAATAATCAATGAGGCATTTAATAGGGGAATAATAGGGAGCTGCTTCGAGCACTGACACACGCATAAAATTCGTATTCAGGGTGCAATATACGACTCTGAACTCTCACCGGTTTTCAAGAGCAGAGTCACCTCCATCTGCCGAATGGCTGGAATGAGCTCGAGAAACAACGTGCAACGGAATGCATCCGAGTCAACGTAAAATCAATAAAAGAAAATCCTTCTTTATGCAGCATGTAGCCAGCTCGTGCCGGGGTGTTTGGGAGAGACAGGAGGAAAATTGTGTTACTGATTACAGGCCGTGCTGATGGCAGCTGGAGTGCTGTGTGAAAGGGCTCGTTTCTTCGCAGTATTGAGGTGCCTAAAGCTGCAGATAGGTACCCCTGTGATTTTTCAAAACGGGAGTTAGGCATCTAGGAGCTTTTGAAAATCCCAGTCGGTGGCTACCGGCCTCCTTAGCCACCTGAATACCTTTTAACAATGTGACCGTAAGGAATTACTGTAATTCCTTAAGGAATTCCTTACAGGGAAGAGATTGCTGATATCTGAGGGCAAAGGCAGGAGGAGATCCCATGGCTTAGAAGTAGAAGAATCACAGCTGGAAACAAGGTACAAGGAACAGATTCCCTAGGACTGTGTGGGGTCTCCATCCCCTGGAGTCTTTACGTTAAGACCATGTTGTTTGGGTGACATGGAGTCTGGGTATTTTCTTAAGGCAACTTGTTTGTTCACACTAGGTGCGTATCGCTCCTTGCACAGAAGTGGCTGCAGACCACTTGCATCTGTAGGCAATCCCCTCTCTTAGGGGTCACAGTCCAACAGTGCCCAGAAGAGCTGGCAGTGCCAGGCTTGGGGGTCAGGGGGAGGCCACTGGCAGTCCCAGACTGGGAGGTCGGGGGCTGGCCATGCAAGGCATGGCTTGGGACCTAGCAATGCCTGTGAATAGCTAGCAGGTATCAGAACGTCCCAGACATTCCCCAAACAGAGAGACACGGACGGAGGCTCTTTGAGAGCCTCCCACGGGCTCTATCTCATCTCAGGTCTTTCCGTTGCCTGGGCTGTTGCAGCTTTTCCACCTTTCCCCAACTAGCATGGAGCTGGGGTTGACCGTAAGTGAGACCTGCCCAAATCCGGTACAAAACCCCACTCCCCTCCTGCAGCATGGGATAGAACCCAGGAGTCCTGGCTCCCTGCTCCCCACGCTCTAACCACTAGACTTCACTCCCTTCCCAGGGACAGGACCCAGGAGTCCTGGCTCCCAGCCCCTCCCCCCGCTCTAACCACTAGACCTCACTCCGCTCCCAGAACGGTCACTGAATCACCATTACATGATCTTGTCTGTCAAGGCTTTTGCTCTGCGACGGATCCTTTAGGGCAGAGTCAGTCTGGGGATCCTTTCCAGCTTGCACAAACACCTGGAGGAAGTCACAGGGATGCTCTGTTCCCCTGAGGCACATCAGCCCTCAAACCAGGCAGAAATAAGAAGGGTAAGCGCTCCACATCCACCCCAAAAGCTCCTCCCCTGCCCCCTCCCCCCCCCCAAGTCCCTGCTGGTGCTGCCCTGTGCATCTCTGCAGCGTGAGCATTGATGAGAGAGACACTGCTGTAGGCATCAAATGGATTCACCCTGGGGTTTGTCTCCACATAAAGCAAACCAGCTTCTCTTTGGTTTGTCTCTGATCAGCCACAGACTGTGAAGGGATCCCTGAATATGCCCCCCTCTCCCACCTCCGTTTAAGCATTTCAGTGCTGTGCCAGCCTGGGCCTTTGCTCCTCTCCGCCACCTTGCAATGCAACATAAACCGTGATTAGGAAGCTGAGACGAGAACCCAGGCCAGTATAAAAGTAAACCGATCAAAAGCCGGCACGTATCCCTGACGGAAGTGGGGATGTGTGAGGAGAAGCCAGAATTTCAGTCCCTGCTGTAGAGACAAAGGGAATCTGTGCGCATGAAAGGAATTATTCATGCTTGAATGGGGGAGGTATTTCTTATGAGGGGACCAGGAGCCAGGACTCCTGGGTTCTAAGCTCCGCTCTGACACTGACCCAAGTTGAGTCACTTGCCCCATCAGTGCCTGATGGGCCTTGGAGCAATGTCTCCTGTGCTGGGTTTGTGAGGGGGGAATAGCCAGAGCACCCGTGGGGCAGGTTAGTGCATTAGGGTAAATTAAATGGCAGAGCTTGCAATAGGATCAGAACCCAGGCAGGTGTCCTGACTCCTGGTTCTCACCCCATTCTAACCCACTAGACCCCCCACTCCCCTGCCAGAGCGTCCTGGCTCCCAGCTGCCCTGTTCTAACCACTAGACCCCACGATTCTCCCTTCCTTTATTAAAATATGGCCCCGAGCTTCAGTGCGAAGCTGAAGTAGACTTGTCCATTTCAAACAAACAGTTCTGCATCATCCTGGGTGTTTAACGCCTCGTCTTATCATCCAGTTAAGGGGAACTGGAGAGCAAGTTCCCAATTAACACTTGCAGATTTATTTGTGGAGTAGAATGTAATGGCCCATGTTTATGACATTATTTCAGAGCGGGCCCTGGAAGCTCTTGAAGAATCCTGACTAAAACCATGATATACACACGAGCTAGGCTGCCTGCACACACGCACTAAGCTAATGCGAGGCACTAATCTGCTGAGTGCACATTTTAATGATATTAATAAAATAACGTTGACTTAATTAAAGTAAATTATTGCGTAACGATGCTCCCGGGGGATAGCTGAGGGTTGGGGGATTTTTTTTCTTGGAAGCTGTTCAAATAAGGCCGCCGGATGCTAAATACTTTATTATTCCACTGCCTGTAGAAAGCAGGGCCTCACCTCTTGGTTTAGTTGGGCAGCTTCTAATCTAGGGTCTGCTCCTTATTTTAAATACCTCATTAGAATGGTCACAGCCAAACCCATCAAAACCCCAGCATCCCACCCCTTGCACACTGAGATCGCTGGAGATTTTTAAGAGTAGCTTAGACAAACACCTTTCAGGATGGTCTAGATCATACTTAGTGCCATGAGTGCAGGGGACTGGACTAGACGACCTGTCGAGGTCCCTTCCAGTCCTACAATGCTATGATTCTGTGTTAGCTGTGAGAACTTTGATCAACTAGCTGTTCCGCTCTCACCAACCTCAGACACTGAAAACCCTGGCGCAGGCCCCCCTAAATCATGAGGTTTTAACAATAATAAATGTGGGGTGGTTCTTATTTCCCCTAATAGCTTTTGAGACTTTAGGATTCACATTAAGTTTTCTTCCCCTCTAGGGGTGGGCTAGAATTTTGTTTAAAGAAAAAAGGAAGCTGAGGTTCTCTGGTAAATCCCATAACTCCTGGAGCTGGGCCTCGAAGAGAAACCGTGCAGATCATGAGCGTCAGGAATGTTACTGCCTCCCATGATTTTATCATGTGTGTCTTGCAGCCCAGCTCTGTGCAGACGGGAAATTTCACAGTGCAGATAAGAAGAACAGGGAAGGCACAGGCTCTGTTTGCATTGAATACTAGGGATAGGCAAGGAATAGTTCTTCAGGGTGTCAGGATTTATTCTTTTCCCCCCAGCCAGGAAACTTGGGGTCGGGTTCTGTGCCATCTCGCTTGGGAGGCACAGGCCAGGGGCGGGGGAAAAGGTGACTTTGCACCATCCAGTTCCTGGTCTGACGGTGTCATTTACCACCCTGTATTATGCGGTTTTCCCCACGTACGCACACAAGTACCTAGAGACTTCCAGGGACTGATTCTCTATTATCCTGCACCTCCTGCAATTGTTGATGCTGGCTCAAAACGCTACCGTGGAGATCTGGTAGCACGCTACGCCAGCCGCTCGCTGCTGTAAGCGGCGGGGCCACGGAGAACTCTGAAACGTGCACACCTGAGTACGTGTGGAAGAGGTTGCATCTGCCCTGAACTCAAGGACGCTAATTGCAGTGGCCTCGTCACTCCATGCAGCACAAGCTCTTATCATGGCAGAGGCAGGGTTGTAGTGTCCGGATGTGGATTAGGTGAAGTGAATAGATGGGGTAGTTTCCAAATAGTAGCACGAGAGCCCCTCCCATTAATCCCCGCCTGCGTGGCAGTTATCACATGGGCTGGGCTGAGTTAATGCAGCCACAGAGATCTGTCAAGATCTCTGCCATCCCTAATGCCCATTGCGGGTGTAACAGAGGAGGGGTGGGAGCGTGATGGGCTGTGAAACGTGCGCTCAGCGCTGGAGATGTAGGTACCTGGTTAAAGGAGTGCAGACAAACCTGGAGATGGATTTCCCCCAAACACCTGCACGGCGATCCATGCCTATGGGAGCCACCATGCGCTCCCACAACCCGCCTCCTATGCAGAGTTTCCCCGGGAATTGAAATTAGAGGCGGTGTTTGAATTTACAGGGGGGAGGGTTGGAAAATGACTAAATTGGCAACCCTGTGTAACTAGTTGACATAAGTGCTGGAGCTAGGGGTGCGGGGTGTGGGGGGGCTGACACACCCCCTGGCTTGAAGTGGTTTCCATCCTATACAGGGTTTACGGTTTGGTTCAATGGCTCTCAGCCCCCCTGCCCCCCCATACAAATTCTTCCAGCCCTCCTGCTAGTTGACCTCCGTGATGGAGGAGTTCGGGGAGGGTGTAGGGAAATCCCATGTTACAGGAGACAGAGAAAGAGTATGCCCTGGCCACCCACGCCTGGATATTTAACCCCATATCTGCACAGGACCCTCGGTGCTTTCCACGAGGAGAGTGGCATTAAGAGAGCTGCAGTTGAGAGCTGGCTCTAAAGCTCCGTGGAACCCGAGTTCTGGAATTTGATCAGTTTGCAAATGATGTTTGCAGGTGAATTAACAGCAGCTGATTGGCGCCAGAGAGGTGTCAAATCCAGCTCCGCTGATTAGGGTGTCTGCCACGACCGTGCAACTCTGCTTCTCCCAATGCTCCTGTCCCATCTCCCTGTCCCCTCCTTACCACGCCAGAGTGCAGGGTGCTGAACAGGGACCACAGTCGTCACCTGCCTCACTGCCATGGCAGCACCTCAGGCATATGCTCCTTGCATCCATCAGGTGGAGTTGGATTTGGCCTCTTAAATGGGGACCAGAAACCAAGCCCCCCTGCTGCTGGGAGTCCCTGGGCAGGAGCTGACGGGCTGTGATGCCTGGGGGAGGGAGGGGAAGGGAGGGAGCGGTAGCACAGACGGAGGGAGGAGAAGCCTGCACATCACTCAGTAATTTTATTCCTATTTTGTCCATGACGCGGTGCCTTCGCCTGCCTGCCTGACAGCTCAGCTGTCTCCAAGATGCCTGTTTACACAGTTGGAGTTGGGAGGGAGGCGGGTACCACCAGCAGGGAGTTGGGAAGGAGAGACAGGGCCATCTTTAAAAAATAAACCTCCTCTTCGGAGAGCCGTTCAGCACCTCCTGGTTTAACTTTTGGAGAGTGAGAGCTCTGATGTGCTGCAGCCTGGAGATCTGAGTGGCTGAGAATGGAAATGCTTCATGTTTGCTGCAGCGGGGCTGCTCTGTCATTCCTCCTCTTGCTCAGCGAACCCTCTGGTGTGTGCTCAGGGTAGCAACAACCTCCCGCTGCCCTGTAGCATGGGCGTGAACCCACGGACCCTCTGCACTAAGCCACAGACAGACCTCTGCCCGTTAAGATAAAGGATACTCCCACTAAGTGGCAGCAGTAGTAGGCTGTTATCCTCTAGGGGTCATATTTTCAGAACAACTGAGGGTACTGAACATCAGCCACTAGAGGGGGACTTACATCATCTGTGCCTTTCGCTACCCTTTACCCCTGCAGGCCAGGACTTAAGTGTTGTCTTAAGCGAACGTAAGAACGGCCATACTGGGTCAGACCAAAGGTCCATCTAGCCCTGTATCCTGTCTTCCGACAGTGGCCAATGCCAGGTGCCCCAGAGGGAATGAACAGAACAGGTAATCACCAAGTGATCCATCCCCTGTCACCCATTCCCAGCCTCTGGCAAACAAAGGCTAGGGACACCATCCCGCCAATCCTGGCTAATAGCCATTGATGGACCTATACTCCATGAATTTATCTAGTTCTTTTTTGAACCCTGTTGATAGTCTTTGGCCTTCACAACATCCTCTGGCAAGGAGTTCCACAGGTTGACACTGCGTTGTGTGAAAAAATACTTCCTTTTGTTTTTTTGTGGCACCCAGGCCTTGTGCTAGCCCCTCTGCCAAGGGGTGAATTTCCCCACATGGTCAGGAAGGCTCATGGCCCGATTCTCTGCTGCCCTGCCTCTAGCGTAGTCATCCCCACCAGTGCAACAGGAGTGCAAAATGTAACCAGGTCAGCAGAATAGTGTGGCACACCCACCTTGCTCTGATATAAAGGATTACATATGGTGCTGGGCAGAGGGCCTTGCATATGGTCTGATTTGAAGACACGTATAAATGCATGCACACGCTTACACACGTCCATCTTGATCCCTCCATACTCCTGCAACTGACACAAGCCTGAGCCAAGCTGACTCTTCCAGGGCCAGGCTTACAATCCAGGAGTGAGCTCCGTGATGGCTGTACAGAGACACCCCTTGATTTACTGTGCATAGTAAACAGCCCTGGGTAATGAATTTAATGAATTCCCTCGGCTCTGCTGCAGGAATCCTCACCGTTCACTTTGTCTGGAGAGCACCCTGATGCAGCAGCAGCTGTCTCCCTGTCTCGGGCCCTGTCAGTAATTCTCTGGAATTTATTCCAAGCATTGCTGCACGCTGTGGGGATCTGGGGTGGGAGGCATGCGTCGATGAAGCAGGTCAGCAACATGAAGGGAGGAGAATGGGAGCTGCTGACAGAACTTTGCTCTCTGCACTTTGGGATTTGCTTGTTCTTAGATATTGAGATAATTGTGGGCTTTGGCCCCATTTCCCCCCTCTCTGGGGTGACGCATGCCTCTGTGCAAAGGGCTCTATTCATGGAATCATAGAATATCAGGGTTGGAAGGGACCATCCAACCCCTTGCTCAAAGCAGGACCAATCCCCAATTTTTGCCCCCGATCCCTAAATGGCCCCCTCAAGGATTGAACTCACAACCCTGGGTTTAGCAGGCCAATGCTCAAACCACCGAGCTATCCCTTTTCCCCCCACATTGTGGCAGGCCAGGCTAGGATTTCCCTAAAGGAGCTGGACACCTCACTCCTGCAGGCTCCTCTGAAAATCCCAGGCCTGGACACTACAAGAAGTTTGCAAAGTTCAAACTGGACGTGAGAGGCAAAGATCGCAGTGAAGACAGGCTGCTCGCAGAGACGCTGCAAGAGAGAAGTGCCGTCAGCTGGTGATTTTCAGGCACGCAAGGATTTCAAGAGTGGCCAAATGTCTCTTTGTGTCATCTGGGCAGGATGGTGCCATTCCCCCGCAGTGACGTGGCCCTGCGAATAGCTGAACTCACAGCAGATTCTTCAAGCTTAGAAAGACAAAGCACTAGGAAATCAACTGCAAGTCAGTCTTTCATTGGCAGTGAAAGATTCATGCCAAGAGCTGTCAAAGCCCAGTGTATAGGAATCTATTCCTGTAGGAATAACTCCTTGGGAAATGGGTCTGTGACCTGGGAAGTGGGGAGGGAGCTGCTTTGGGAAGGCACTTGCAACTCTTTGGCATTTAAAGCAGTTGAGGACTTTGCACTTGGAGCTTTCAGAATCCAAGGTGAAAGATGTCAGGGGGGTATTTACTGCCACGGATGCTAGTGAATTGGAAGGATAAGGCGAGGGGCGGCAGGACTTGCTTTTCCTGGTCACCTCCAGCTGCAGGCATGCTGCCTCCAATGGATTTCTGATCGCTCATTTATTTTGTGAGAGCGGTTGGCGGAGGTTAGCCCCTTGCATTCAGCCAACGGGATCTCTGTACATTAAAGCTGTTAGACGTTAACAACCTGCCGGAGCCTGGTTGTATAAAGCAATCATCGTGCAGGGCAGAGAGAGCGAGCAAAACATGGGCCCTACACCTTTGCTTGCTTAGACGTTCCCATCTCTGTCCTCTCTCTGGCCCTGACGGGTCCAGGATGGGGGGACTCCGCACATAGGCCCATGTAATCAGCTGTGTCTGTACAGGCAGGGGGTGCTGCACAGTGGGATCAGTGACACATCCTTTCCCACCTCTTTGTTAATGTCCAAGAACAGGAATCGGTTCTGGAGTTTGGGTTTCTGTTCCGGCCAACGGAAGGCATCCCCGCTCGTGCCTGCGCGCCCTCTGGGTATGCCAAACGCTGCCCACAAGTGACTCAGCGTGGCTGGGAGCCTGACCCTGTTATCTCCCAGGCTAAGAAGCCAATTTATTTTTGTTGACATGAATCTTGGAGTAGGACAGGGTCACTCACCAAGGTCTGTCGAGATGATTGTGCCTCATCAGGATTCATTTGCACATTGCAGCCTGCAGACAGGGAGCCGCACAGCCCATCTCCAAGCTATGTGGCAACGGCACCGCAGAGCGCCCCTGGGCTCCGTGGGATGCGTGCTCTTGCTCTGCTGGGTGACCAGGGATAAGAGAGGCCACTGACCCAGCCACGGCCATTTAGGGGGGTCGTCGGAATGATGCACCCAGTGAAACCCACGAGTCTCTAGGGAGGCAGGTGCAAATATCCCTCATTCCACAGTTCAGCTTCCTAGCTATTGAAGGGTACGTGAGAGTGAGTAGAGGAGTAAAACACAGAGGAGAGGGGAACGAATGCAATTAGCAGGAAAGACAGTCGGGGTCTGTGACTATGGGGACGCTGGCTACAGGCAGCCGGAGGCTGGGCAGCTTCCTGTCCCATGGTCAGACTCTAAGGGGCTGATTCTGAATTATGCTAAAGCCCTGTCTACACTGTGATGTAGTTCTTTCCACTTCTGATCCCTCCCCCTGCAGTGTGTTGGCCAGGGGCGGCATCAGGATGGACCTGCAGACTTTGATGGGAAAACTGCAGTTTCCAGGGCCCAGACAGGAATCTGCGTCTTGCCGTTGACCTGCATGATGCAGGGTCAAGCTCTGCTGACATGCAGGGCGTCCGACACAATGCCTGAGCTGGAGTGGGGCATTTGTGCAAATTAGGTGGCATCCTCAAAACAAGATATAATTGGGAGTTAATCTGTGCACAGGACTCGAGCTGGCTACTCTGTCCCTGGGAGAATTTCATCCCGAGTGACAGCAGTGCCTCCCGTCCCATGCATCCAGAAATCTCAAACCAGGCCCCCAAAAGCATTCGCTTGTCGTAAAAAGTATGAACTCTTTGAAAGCAATCAGCACTGGGTCCTGTTAATTTGCTTCCTGGTATTGGAGCCATCAGGGATCACCTTTTCAGGCTTTACTCTGCCCCTACAAGGGCCATTCTTCTTAAATGAAAGCAAGGATTCTAGTGCTGTCAACTGAGTCTGGGAACTGGGGATTTATTTCGAGTCTCTTCATCATTAAAGCTGAAAGAACTAGCAGTGCTGTAAGATACACTGCGCCGGGGTAAGATGGGGCTTTTAGAATCCCCTGCTGTTGCACTGGGTTGGGGTGAAGTTTGCCAATTGGACACGCTGGGTGCTACGCCCTGAGATGTCACTGGGTCAGAGTTCAGAACTGGGTCAGGAGCAGATTTCATTTTCCACCGAAACCCTGACACAGAGGGATTGATGAGGAGTGATTCCCTCCACCCCCTCCTTACTGATCTCCTAAAGCGCTGAGGTGCCCGGACTCATGCCTGCAGCTGAAAGGAGAGAAAAGGGTATTGATTTAAAACAGGAGCAAAACTCCCCTCTTCAGAAAGTGCTGGCAAGCACGCACAACTGGCTGGCTCTTCAGGGATCGTCTCAGACAGTTGTACGTGACCTTAGGCTGAGGAAGAGCTGGAATGGATCTCGAAAAGGAACAAACCTTTGAGGTGATATTCCTCCCCACCTCCCCCCAGTATTGTACATGCTCCATTATACAACCTTGATTTCACACAGAGTTCGTGCATTCACGCACACAGATGTGTGTGTGTGCACGCACACACACATGCACACAGAGGCGTGTGGTCAGAGCAGTGAACTGGGAGTAGGACTCCCAGGTTTTATTTGCAATTTTGTGACCTTGGCAAGGCTTTTCCCCCCCTCTCTGGGTCTCAGGTTCCCATTGTAAAGGGGAAAATGAGACCTCCTGCCTCCCAGGGCTGTTGGAGAATTAATTCATGTGTGTGAGTCACCTTTGCTGGAGTCTGAGAAGTAGAAAATGTCATGATTATTCGCAGTGCCCTGGGCTGGAATAGCAGAGGGGCTGTGGGTCAGAATCAAGGGGCCTTAGCAGAGCGGTGTGCCTGGTGGGGAGGCTGGGGCTGGAGCAGCAGTGGGAGCTGTGGGATGAGATGGAGGGCCGTCAATAGAGCTGTGTGGGGAGGCCGGGGCTGGAACAGCAGGAACGAGGCGCATTGTCCAAGCTGGATGTGGGAAGCCGGCACTGCCCCGGTGTCCAGCCCCAGTGTCAACGTTCCTTCATTCCATAAACAATAACATCATTCAAGAGCTGGAATGACATTTTCAAGGAAGATGCAGCCTCCTGGCTGCTGCTCCGCCAGCCTGGAGCTGGGTTGGGCTTTGCCTGCGTGTGCGCGATTGCGCTCTCTGTTGGGTCGGTGTTGGCTGGCTGCTTGGCAGAGCCCAGCCAGTGACATTTGGGATTGTGCCTTCGGCTGCTGATGCAGGTCCAGCCTTTCACCTCCCCTGTGCACTGGTGTGACGGGGAGGCGGCTTCTCCGCCTGGGCTGGAAACCCAGGGCAGCAGTGGGCCGCCTCTTGGCGGGATGCAGCAGGGGTGGAAGCCGCTGCTGAACTGGACGCTCCTGGCCAGCACTCTGGATGTCAAACCAATAGAGCGTTACCCAGCCTCCCCCTTTCCAGCAAGGCATCATGCTGCCCTTCCAGGAGCTAGACAGCAGCATAGGGAGCCAGGCAGCAGCCAGTGCAGGGCTCCAATTGCCCACAGGCACGGTGCTCTGGCTGCTGCCGCCAAAATACTGGGTGCTGTTCACAGTGCAACGTGCCGGTAACGTGCCGGTTGCTTAGTGCCTGCCCAAGGCAATCATTGGTGTCTGGGCCAAATTCCAACCCAGGGAATTAAATTCTCCCGCCCCAAGCCCCCTCCTCTGCAGTTTCAGTTGGACACAGGATTCATCTCCACTCCCTGTCCTGACCTGCCATGCTGTGGTGTGTGCTGCTAAGCAGACCGGGAATGGCATTCAGGTGCTACACAGAGTGATTACTCTGTGCCCAGAGGGAAGTTCACCCCTGTCCCATGCCAGCACAGGGCCTGGGCCAGCAGTAATCCCAGCATCGTGCACCTGCGTAACTGGAGAGTTGGCCCAAGGGTTTAAATGGGGCTAAGCAGCAGCTAGATTTGGGTGGGAGGGAGTTGGGTCTTGGTCTGGGGGTGGGGGCGGTTAAGCAGTGTCTGGCCCTTATAGGATGGAAGTGGTGCCTACAGTTTGCAAACCACTTTGGGATCCTTCACAATGCAAGGTGCCATCTAAACCTGACGGCTGTGAGAAATGTCAAGCACAGGGCAGGGAGCTTTTGCTGCAGGTTCTGGGAGGTTGCATCCCACAGTGAAATCATTGCCTCAGAGAAAAGCTGATAAAACCTCAGAACTGCAGCACACAGCCCCAATTAAATGGAGGGCGAAGCCCCGCCCAGCCATGAAAACCAGGCCGTGAAGCGATCAGGAAATGGAGGTGCTTGGAGTGGGCTGCGTGGAAGATTACAGTGGCACCCATCAGGCCTGGGGAAGCTTTACTGTCAGAATAAGCAACCAGCCCTGCAGGGAGACCCAAGAGCTTTCTGAGGTGGCCATCTGGAACCAATACCAATTAGCCACGCTGAGCGGTGACGCTGCATGACACTCCCGGAATGAACTGTCGAGCGAGACGAGAGATTTAAACGTTCCCCGTCACTTCTCTTTGGGCAGGCAGCGCCCTGGGCACAGACCCAGCAGCATGCCTCGGCATCCTTCATATCATTAAGCGTGACATAGGGCTTAGCTCTCTCATGCCCTCTCTCGCCTTAGACTTCTGGTTTCCTTCCGCCTTGGAGCTGCCAGGCGGTAACGACCTGCTCCCTGCTGAGCCGGCCAGAGGCTGCTCTGATGGCCCGTGGGAGGCAGAAGCCGGAGCTGTCACTAATGTGCTGCCATCTCTCATACGTGCCAGGGCATCCTGTCCAGCTGCCCAACAGCCAGAACAAATTACACCAGCCCCAGGGGCTTGTGCTAGCTATTGGGATGCAATTATCTACTTGCCACGCCAGGCTCTTTCTCAGCTCAGCCCTCGGTTCAGCATTATCCCGGCCAGCCGGGGTGCTTTGGACGGTGGTGGTGGGTTGCTGTGGTTACAGGTGGTTGGCAGTTACTCATCCTTGGCATCCCATAGCCTGGTATGTCTCCAGGCCCTGTTCTGGCTGTTGTTCAATGTCTTCATAAATGATCTGGAGAATGGCGTGGATTGCACCCTCAGCAAGTTTGCAGATGACACTAAACTGGGAGGAGAGGTAGATACGCTGGAGGGTAGGGATAGGGTGCAGAGGGCCCTAGACAAATTAGAGGATTGGGCCAAAAGAAATCTGATGAGGTTCAACAAGGACAAGTGCAGAGTCCTGCACTTAGGACGGAAGAATCCCATGCACCGCTACAGACCAGGGACCGAATGGCTCGGCAGCAGTTCTGCAGAAAAGGACCCAGGGGTTACATTGGACGAGAAGCTGGATATGAGTCAACAGTGTGCCCTTGTTGCCAAGAAGGCCAATGGCATTTTGGGATGTATAAGTAGGGGCATTGCCAGCAGATTGAGGGACGTGATCATTCCCCTCTATTCGACATTGGTGAGGCCTCATCTGGAGTACTGTGTCCAGTTTTGGGCCCCACACTACAAGAAGGATGTGGAAAAATTGGAGAGAGTCCAGCGGAGGGCAACAAAATTGATTAGGGGACTGGAACACATGACTTATGAGGAGCGGCTGAGGGAACTGGGATTGTTTAGTCTGCGGAAGAGAAGAGTGAGGGGGGATTTGGTAGCTGTTTTCAACTACCTGAAAGGGCGTTCCAAAGAGGATGGATCTAGACTGTTCTCAGAACAAGGAGTAATGGTCTCAAGTTGCAGTGGGGTAGGTTTAGGTTGGATATTAGGAAAAACTTTTTCACTAGGAGAAACACTGGAATGCGTTACCTAGGGAGGTGGTGGAATCTCCTTCCTTAGAAGTTTTTAAGGTCAGGCTTGACAAAGCCCTGGCTGGGATGATTTAGTCGGGGATCGGTCCTGCTTTGAGCAGGGGGTTGGACTAGATGACCTCCTGAGGTCCCTTCCAACCCTGATATTCTATGATTCTCTGCTGGCCCTGGGGAAAGGGTGCAGGCTGCTGTGGAGTGGTGAGCACGATAAGCAGCAAGGCCCCCGTCCGCATCCTGGAAAGAACAAGGCAAACGGTGGCAGCGGCTACTCACGTCTGTATGTACCCAGAGTCCTGGGCAGGCAGGGCCAGCCTGGGCAGCCATCTGTGCTACCACGGCTTTGCTGCTGCTGGTACTTAAGCGGGCTTGTCTCTAGTGAGATCAAAGCTAGCTTGGGCACGCCTACAGGGGGTGCAATCACACACCTCTCTTGTAATGCAGATATCCCCTTAGCCTTCCTGTGCCTGGAACTTGGGGAGAACTGCCCCTCCTTTGTCTGCATTGTCTAGATTGCAAGCTCTGGGGCAAGGACTGTCTTGCCCACTGGGTCCATGCAGCACCCAGCACTACGGGGCCCTGATCTCAGTTGCAGCCTCTAGGCGCGAGAGTAATGGAAATAATAGCAATACCTGGGCCATTGGATAATGTGAGGTGAAAAGGGCCATTAGGACCATGGTTGCTTGGATTGAACATGGCACTTTCTGTGCTGCTCGTTCTCTATCCCTAAACCAGAGGACAGAGGTAATGTGAGGGAAAGCAACACAGAGACGCCCGCCTGAATTTGCAGAGAGCTTGGAACTATAGCTCTGAGGGGGGGCGGGGAAATGCCCTCGGAGTAACTTATGCAGAACGTTCCTGCCAAAAGCAGAATCTGAGAGAAGGACTTACAGCCCTTCTTCACAAACAATTTTAAATCAAAATATTTTCCAGCTGATAACTAGCGAGCTCTGTGTGCAGACGGCTATGATTCTGCATGATATATTTATAAGGCCCATCTTTGAACATGATGCGGGCCTGTGAGATCCAGTTGTCCCAAAGACTTCTGTAGTGAAAAAGGAATCCTCTGAATTCCAGGATTTCTAGGCCTCGCTGAGCTGCAAACAGCAGGCTCCAAAAATCCTATTTCCTTTTATGGTTCTGGGATATGAACTTTGTGGAACTTTAGCGTGATCAGTTTTAATGGAATCAAAGAGATGCATAAAAAGAGCGTGTAATATGGGTTATTGCAGTTAGCCCGGGACATTAAAACAGCAGGGACTCTGGGCTGGCAATGCACTTCAGTCACTTCACTACCGACATTTAGGCCAATTTTAGGGTGCTGAATAAACAACAGGCTAGAACGGCAGAGGGAGCCGGAGGGGGGATTAGAATGGTGCTTTCTCCGTTACACGAAGTATAATCAAACCAAACGGACTTTTCCCTGTCCCCTAATGCCTTGTGAGGAACAGTTTTATGAGATTGATTTGTAACTCTTCACAGTCTGCTTTGGACTTCACTATCTTGAGTAGTTTTGCATCATCTGCAAATTATGCCACCTCACGGTTTACCCCTTTTTCCAAATCATTTATGAATATGTTGAACAGCACTGGTCCCAGTACAGACCCCTGGGGGACCCTGCTATTTACCTCTCTCCATTCTGAAAACTGACCATTTATTCCTACCCTTTGTTTCCTGTCTTTTATCCAGTTACCAGTCCAGGAGAGGACCTTCCCCCTACTCCCATGACGGCTGACTTTGCTTAAGAGCCTTTGGTGAGGGACACCTCAGGGGGTGTCTTTGTGTTGCCTTCACTCACGTCACATTCTGAAGGTTTGCTCTGCAACCAAAACAGCCAGAGACTGGCCTTTTTTATGAAAGCTGAGACTCTGACCAACAATTTGGAGGTCTGTCCTTCATGCCTGCCAAGCCGGGGACCTGCCCTGTGCCCTGGGAAATACCATCTTAGAGAAATTCCAGAGTGTGTTTCTAAATCCTATTCCTGAGAATGGCCCATTTCCACACAGCTGTGTTTTTGCGCCCTTCGTTATTAGCTGCCGCTTCGCTCTTTATCGCATGAAATTAAAACAGCTATTGCCTGGTGGTATGTGAGCGAGGCTCACGCTGGGGCTGGTTAGGTGGCACTGAGGTGATTAATCGCTGACGATCAATTTCCAGTAACCTCTCTTGTTTTGGCTCCTGCGAACATGCGCAGTTTGTTTCACCCAATTAAAAAAACAAACAAACAATTTCTGCCTGGGTGAGGGCGCTTGTCCAAATGGAATGGCTGACAGCTTCCTGCAGTGACCACAGCCACGGCTGGTAGAGGGCCAGACTCTGTGTCCTGGCTGGGATTTGATTAAACTGTTCATGGTACTTCTCTGGCCCACGTCACCATTAATGGACTTAGCCTCACAATGCTCCTGTAACATTGAGACTGGCTATCCCCCATGTTACATTGGAGGTACAAAGACTAGGGTCTGCATTGCCCAAGGTATTTAGGCTCCTTAGTTCCATTGATTTCTAACGGACTCGCCATGGGTCACACTGGGAGTTTGTGGCAGAGCTAGGAATCAAACCCACGTCTGCTGAGGTGCAGGCCCGTACTCACCCCTCTAGACTGAACCGTGGGGGAGAGAGAAGGGTTGGACTGGGACTCAGGAGATCGGAGCTCAGTTTCTGCACTTGCCACAGACCCTTTGTGGGACCCAGGGCAAACGACTTCATCTCTTTGGGTCTCAGTTCCCCCATCTGTAAAATGGGGTTAATAACCCTTGCTTTATCTATGTAGATTGAAGCTGCTTTGGGGCAAGAGCTGTCTCTCTCACTGTTTCGGTGCAGCACCCGACACAATGGGCTCCCATCTCAACTGGGGCCTGTCGGCACACCACAATTATCAATCATACATAGTAAGAACTTTAATAGAGACAAGGCTGCACATGAGACCACGCAGAGCAATCCGCCCGCATTACAGAGAGAGCGAAAGCAAAGCTCCAAGCTTCAGTATCTCTTAAGTTGGATTAATCTGCTTTCCTTCCTCACCAATGTTTTTTGCTTTGACCTGGCAAGATGTTCTTCTGTGGATTGTGCATAATGACCTAGAAGACATGGCTGGAAAGCAATTTAGGGAGAAA